>NC_073258.2:110974621-111277651 GCF_029289425.2 Pan paniscus
CATCCCTAAAAGGGATCTAAAAAATTCTAATAAACAAGTAGAGTAACTGGGAAATTAACAGTAGCATTCTTTTTGTAGTTTTATTTATATACAACTAATTTTCAATACATATAAAATTACCCAATGAAATTTAAACTGCTACAAAGATTTACTTAAGAGTGCAAGAAAACTGTTTTCTGTATAAGTACATTTTATTGTAGAAAAATCATCTTCTAAAACTAAATATCATCTTTGGGGGTAAAAAAATTATCTTTTCAGTTAAGAGTTAATGTTGTTTGAATTAAACTCTCATTATCTTATATTCCCCCACTCTCCAACCAAAGCCTGATTTTACAATTGTGTGCTACTTTAGACAACAGTGGTTTCATCTACTTAGGACTCATATTAGAAATCTCGGTGTCAGCTGCACACAGTGGCTTACACCTACAATCCCAGCACTTTGGGGGCTTAGATGGGAGGGCTGCTTGAGGCCAGCAGTTCAAGACCAACCTGGGTTACACAGCAAGACCTCCATTCTCAACAAAAATAAAAATGATGGTGCATGCCTGTAGTCTCGGCTACTGCAGAGGCTGAGGTGGGAGGATCCCTTGAGCCCAGGAGTTCAAAGCTGCAATGAATTATGATTGTGCCACTGCACTCCAGCCTGGGACACAGAGTAAGACCATGTCTCTAAAAAACTAAAAATAATTCAACTTCATATCCAATCACTGGTTCCCATGCCTTTTTGTGACCACAAAATGTCTCTTATATCTTCCCATTCCTCTTTATTCTCATTTCCACATCCTCAGTTTGGGTCTTTATCTCTTAAGTATCCACTATCCCAATCCTTTCTTCACACTGATCACTACATGGTTTTTATAAAATCATATCTGATCATGTTACAATCCTGTTTTGAAATCTTCTAAGCCCCAAGTCAATCGATACTCCCACTGCCTTGCTGTAGCAGAGCATTTATTTAAAGCCTTTCACAATTCCCTATTATCAAACTTGAGGGCCACATCTCCTAACATTTCTGAACAACACTAAGCCTTGGCTGCTTATTGGTTATCCTCAAATCTATTATATACATTCATATTTCCTATACTCATTCAGTTCCCTCTGTCTAGAATGACTACTTCTTCAGTCTCTAACTATTCCCAATCTTACATCCCAATCTTTTGTACCCCCAAAATTTAATTCATTATTCAAGACCCAGCTTAAATGTATATGGGTCTCCCGACAACTCTCTGGTCCCCCAGAAATTAATCACCTCTTCTGTGTTCCCAAAGTACTTGGTTTATATCTGTAGATAGATATTTACAATACACATAACACGAGTATCTTTCCCACTCTAAATTATGACAGTATCTTATACTTATCACTACAAAGTCAGCATAATCCTGGGTATAAAAGCTATTCAATAAAAGCTAGTAAATGAATAAATGATTACTTTGTGTTGCCACTCAGTAGCTTCCTCTTCCTTTTTCTTCTTGGCTTCCTCTAGAAGTGCAATCTTGGCAGTGAATTCAGCAAGTTCTGCTGCCTAAAGTAAACAATATAATTCCAAAATTAAAATAACATATTTTGAATAATCTTATAAGTCAACAAAGCTTTAATGCACATGCTTAGGCTGTTTATGTTTTTCTTAGCCTTCCATTTAAAAAAATACAGTATTTCTTAAGATCTTAAATAGCTTATTTACAATAAGTCCTTTAGGTAATGAGCTAAGGAGACAAAATTAAAAGATTACTATTATTCTACAGACTAGTTAATCCTGCTTTCAGTAGCAGGAACTTAAAATGTGTAACTTAAAAGCTTTTTTAAAAAATTTCCATCAATAAACTATTTGTTAAAGTCCACAAAAGATAAAATATTTATCTAATGCTATATACTTTAAATGGCACTTTGTCAAATCATCTCATTTAATACCCCAATAATCCTAACAGGTAGTATCATTAACAGGTAGTACCATTCCTCCTTTTTTTTTTTTCAGACAGAGTCTCGTTCTGTCACCCAGGCTGGAGCCCAGTGGCACAATCTCAGCTCACCGCAACCTCCGCCTGCCAGGTTCAAGCAATACTCCTGCCTCAGCCTCCCGAGTAGCTGGGATTACAGGCGAGCACCACTGTGCCTGGCTAATTTTGTATTTTTAGTAGAGACAGGGTTTCGCCATGTTGGTCAGAGTGGTCTTGAACTCCTGACCTCAGGTGATCCACCTGCCTCGGCCTCCCAAAATGCTGGGATTACAGGCGTGAGCCACTGCGCCCGGCCATCATTCCTCTTTTCAAAGGGAGGGAACTGAGGCTCAGAAAGACCCAAAGACACATACATAGAAAGTACATGTGTGAACTAATATTTAAATCCAGGATCTTTTAAGTGACATGCTTACATCTAATTATTTGCAAGTCCACTAAATAAAAAAACCCAACCAATTATGGCCTCATAGGAACTATAACATATTATATATCTATAATATATTATATAACTATAACATATATCTATATTATATAACTATAACATATATCTATATTATATAACTATAACATATATCTATAATATATTATATAACTATAACATATTAATTTATCTAAAGCAAAAGACGCCAACTGACTTATTACGGAACCTGTCCAATGTCAAAGTGAATCAGAACCTTTTGCTGACAGTAGACTCCATTTACAAATAATCTATAGAAAAATACCTTATTCTTTTGTATTTTTAGGTTTTTGTTTAGGCAGAAATAAATTTTCTAGGTTTTTGTCTACATTTTGTTATTAAGTTACATGTTATCTTTGGCTTGCTCTCCAGAAAGCACAAAATGGTTGCTTTTCGTTTTTTCTTTTTAGAGGGTTCACTCTATGCTTTTATTTAAACTTTTTTCTCTAAGAAGACAGTTCCTTACTAGCTGCTCCTGATTCTTCATCTGGTCGGCAGCTTGTTTTGCTATGGCAGACTTCGCCTCTTCAGCAGCTCGACGCTCCTTTTCAAGCCGTTCTGCTTCTTCTTTTGCTCGTTTTCGTTCTTGATCCAGTTCTAGAGCTTTTCGAGTCTGTTCTTCTAGTTCTGTGAAATATGTGTATTCCCCCCAACAGTGATTAATTCCAATCATTCTCATTATCAAAAGAAGCTAAAATAGTAGCAAGAAATCAAATCTGTTCAATTTCTAAAAGTTAGCACACATGTAAATACATATATACCTCTTTGTTTTCTTGAGACAGGGTCTCGCTCTGTTGCCCAGGCTGAAGTGCAGAAGCTCACTGCAGCCTCGAACTCATGGGCTCGAGCAATCCTCCCGCCTCAGCCTCCCAAGTAGCTAGGACTACAGGTGCTATACCTCGTTTCCAACTTGGCAAAAGCCTAATAATTTTTAAAGAGAAATGAAAATCTTCTGCAATTCAAGTTATGTAAAAAGGCTACAAGCACGTTAACTATTTTATTTTTAAAAAATAATCTCTCCATCTAAAGTTTTGACCTCAGTAAACAAATTGCCATGTTTCAGAAATCTATAATACATTTTAAAACTTCCATTAAGGTTTTACTTATCTAAACTAATAAGTAAATCCAAGAAATTAAGATTGAAAACAGTATTTACTGACCCCAAAATAGGAATTTTGATGTGATTATATGAATTATTGAAAAATGTGAGTTATTGGTATATATTCATTCCTAAAGCATGAAGATAAGTAATATTGGGAGATAAATAACATGAATTTTAATCCTTAGGTGTATAGATCACTAAATCAACTCTTTTCTTATTCCAATGAGTTGAACAGGAAAGGAAAATAAATTTTTAAGAGAGTTTAACAGTACTAACTTTAAATATTATTTTGACAATTATTTAAGCCCTGTGACAGAAGACAATAGAATGCCACCTACTAAGACAGTACAAGGTCCTACAAAGAATTATTCTCCCTTACTCTATACTAAGAAAATCTATATGTCATGAAATTTGAAAGCTAACTGTAACTTACAAGCTTTTACTTACTGTTCTTAATTTTCTTGGTCTTGATCAGAACTAGTTGAGTAATTGCAGTTAAGACTTGGAAGGTTTTAGGCCAGGTGTTGTGGCTCATGCCTGTAATCCCAGCACTTTGGGTGACTGAGGTGGGTGGATCATTTGAGGTCAGGAGTTTGAGACCAGACTGGCCAACCTGGTGAAATCCCGACTCTACTAAAAATACAAAAATTAGCCAGGCATGGTGATGGGCGCCTGTAATCTCAGCTACTTGGGGAGGCTGAGGCAGAAGAATCTCTTGAACCCAGGAGGCGGAGGCTGCAGTGAGCCAAGATTGCACCACTGCACTACAGCCTGGGCGACGGAGCAAGACTCTGTCTCAAAAAAAAAAAAAAAAAAAACACTTGGAAGGTTTTGAGAGGGTTGGAGAAGAATGACTCTTTGGTTAGGCTTTGGTTAGGCTCACGCCTGTAATCCCAGCACTTTCAAAGGGAAAGGTGGGAAGACCGCTTGAGGCCAGGAGTTTGAGACCAGTCTGGTCAACAGAGTGAGACATCATCTCTTCTTAAAAACTAAAATTAAAAAAAAAAAATCAGTAGCTATTTATATATAACAACAGTAAACAATCTGAAAAAGAAACCAAGAAAGCAATTCCATTTACAATAGCAAAAAAAAAAAAGTAAAACACCTAGGAATCAATCTAACCAAAGAAGTGAAAGAAGGACATTGGCCTAGGCAAAGATTTTTTGTGTAAGACCGCAAAGGCACAGGCAAAGAGAGATAATGGGTATTACATCAAGCTAAAAAGCTCTATACAGCAAAAGAAACAACCAACAAAGTGAAGAGATAAACAAAGAATAGAAGAAAGTGTCTACAAACTGTCTATCTAAAAAAGGACGAATAACCAGAATATATAAAGAGTTCAAACTCGATAGCAGAAAACCAAATAATCTCGTTTACAAATGGGCAAAACATCTGAACTGACATTTCTCAAAAGATGTACAAATGGCCAAAAGCTATATGAAAAAAATGTTCATCACTATAATCACAGAAATATAAATCAAAACCACAATGAGATATCATCTCACCCCAGTCAAAATGGCTTGTATCAAAAAGACAGGCAAGGCTGGGCAAGGGGGCTCACGCCTGTAAATCCCAGGACTTTGGGATTTACAAAAATTAGCTGGGCATGGTGGCACATGTAATCCCAGTTACTTGGGTGGCAGAGGCTAAGAATCACTTGAACCCGGGAGGTGGAGGCTGCCTGGGTGATAGAGGAAGACTCTGTTTAAAAAAAAAAAAAAAGGCAGTAACAGATGCTGGCGGGGATGTAGAGAAAAGGAACATTCATACACTGTTGGTGGGAATGCAAATTAGTAAGGCCACTATGTAGAACAATATAGAGTCCTCAAAAAACTAAAACTACGGAATTGCCATAGTATCCAGCAATATCCAAAACATAGTATCCAGCAATATCCAGCAATAGCAATATCCAGCAATATCCAAAACAAAGGAAATCAATATATTGGAGATAGTTGTACTCCTATGTTTATTGCAGCACTATTCACAATGGCCAAAACATGAAGTCAACCTAAATGCCCATCAATAAATGAACGGATAAAGAAAATGTGGTATATATACACTATGGAATATTCTTCAGCCATAAAAATAAATGAAATCCTGTCATTTGCAGCAATATGGATGGAACTGGAAGCCATCACGTTAAGTGAAATAAACCAAGCACAGAAAGACAACTATTGCATGTTTTCACTCATATGTCAGAGCTAAATCTCATAAAGATAAATAAACTGGTGGTTACCAAAGGCCAGGAAGTGGGTGGGGGGAGTTGAAGGGAGGAGAAAAAGAATATAAATGTATTTATTACTACTGAACTGTATACTTAAAAACGGTAAAAATGGCCAGGCACGGTGGTTCATGCCTGTACTCCCAGCACTTTTGGGAGGCCGAGGTGGGCAGATCACCTCAGGTCAGGAGTTCGAGACCAGCCTGGCCAACATGGCAAAACTGCATATCTACTAAAAATACAAAAAATTAGCTGGGTGTGGTGGCGGGCGCCTGTAACCTCAGCTACTCAGGAGGCTGAGGCAGGAGAATCACTTAAACCCAGGAGGCGGAGGTTGCAGTGAGCCGAGATCACACCACTGCACTCCAGCCTGGGCGACAGAGTGAGACTCTGTCTCCAAAAAAAAAAAAAAGGGTAAAGATGTGTACATTCTGTATTATATGTGTATATTTTACCTCAATAAAAAATAAATAATATAAAAATTATATGTGGCTATTTGGCTATAAAGACAAAATGTATACGGCACTGGATGTTACCATAGCGATATTCTACGATTACTCATTTTAGAATCTGCCTTCTAAAATTTAGATAATCAAGCTGGCCTATCAAACTTTTCTTTCTTTCTTTTTCTTTTTTTTATTTGAGATGGAGTCTCACTCTGTTGCCCAGGCTGGAGTGCAGTGGCACGATCTCAGCTCGCTGCAACCTCTGCCTCCCGGGTTTAAGCAATTCTCCTGCCTCAAACTCCGGAGTAGCTGGGATTACAGACGTGTGTCACCACACCCAGCTAATTTTTGTATTTTTAGTAGAGACGGGGTTTCACAAGGTTTGCCAGGCTGGTCTCGAACTCCCGACCTCAGGTGATCCACCTGCCTTGGCCTCCCAAAGTGCTGGGATTACAGGTGTGAGCTATTGCACCCAGCCTCAAACTTTAATAATTAATTCTTTTCATCTGATTGACTGATATATAAAACAACACCCACAAAGCTCATGGTTTTATCTTCCATCTAAACAAGCAAACAAATAACTAAAGAACTGAAAGTAGGGTCTCAAAGCAATACCTGAACATCCATGTTCATAACAGTATTATTCACAATAACTAAAACACAAAAGCAACCTGAGTGCCCATCAACAGATAAGCAAAATGTGGTATACAAATAGAATATCATTCAGCCTTAAAGGAAGGAAATTCTGACATATGCTACAACGTGGATGAACCTTGAGGGCATTATGTTAAGTGAAATAAGCCAGTCACAAAAAGACAAATACTGTATGATACCACTTATACAGGTAGAATACTCAAAATCACAAAGACAAAAAGTAGAATGGTGGTTGCCAGGGGTTGTGGGGAGGGGGAAAATGGGGATTGTTTAATGGGTGCAGAGTTTTAGTTTTACAAGATGAAAATAATTATGTAGCTGGATAGTAGTGATGGCCGCACAACATTCCCAATATATTTTGCATCAGTGAACTACATTACTTAAAACGGCAAAAAACTGGCCAGGCACGGTGGCTCATGCCTGTAATCCCAGCACTTTGGGAAGCCTAGGCGGGCGGATCACATGAGGTCAGGAGTTTGAGATCAGGCTGGCCAACATGGTGAAACCTCGTTTCTAATAAAAATACCAAAATTAGCCGGACATGGTGGCAGCCACCTGTAATTAGGCAGGAGAATCGCTTGAACCCGGGAGGCGGAGGTTGCAGTGACCCGAGATTGCACAATCGCACTGCAGCCTAGGGGACAAGAGCAAGACTTTGTCTCAAAAAATTTAAAAAAAAAAAAAATTAAAAAAAAAAAAGCCAAAAACCTCAATGCTTTATTTTCTCTCATAATAAAAATTGTTTCTGTATTATGAGACAAAAAAGAGAAATAAGTCTGGGTTACAAAGTTAAATTTTGAAACATTCCCCAATATTCATTTTATCAGCTTTTTGTAATAAAGGTCAATTTGAAAAATGACAGATAAGGCAATAGCTATTTTGTGATATATTAAGAATTGTATAAAAGTGTAAGTTTTAAAAAATGTTTAAAATGAATTCTGAAAACATCAGGTCTACTCCAGTCCCTCCTAAAAAAGGAAGCTTTTTAATAGTCATATAGCCCATAAATGGTTTCTGCTGTTTCCTCTCCAATTAACTGAGTTAATACAGGAGTTAGCAAACTATGGCTCATGGAGCAAACCCAATCCAATGCTTTTTTTTTTTTTTTTTGGTAAATTAAGTTTTACTGGAACATAGCCACCCTCATTTGTTTAGGTATTATAGTACACAGCTGCTTTCACACTGCAATAGCAGAGCTGAATAGCTGGGACAGAGACCATGTGGTCTGTAAAGCATGAAATATTTATCATTACTGGTAATCAAGAAAATAAACTACAGACAGAGTATCCTAATCCAAAAATCTGAACTCCAAATTACTCCAAAATCCTAAATTTTTTGAGCATTTGCATGACACTCAAGGGGAATGCTTACTGACAGCATTTCAGATTTTGGAATTTTGAATAAGGGATGCTCAACCAGTAAGTATAATGCAAATATTCCAAAATTTTAAAAAAAGAAAAAAACCAAAAACCAAAAGCCTGAAATCTAAAACACTGTGGTCCCCAAGTATTTAAGATAAGGGATACTCAACCTGTATATTCACTATATACTCACCAGAATGGCTAACAAAACCAAACCCTAACAATAAAAACTAGTGGAAGAAGTGGTAAGGACATAGAGCAAATGTACTTTCCAACACTAGTAACAGGAATAAAAACTAATCCATGGCTGGGCACAGTGGCTCAGGCCTGTAATCCAGCAATTTGGGAGGCCAAGGCAGGCAGATCACTTGAGGCCAGGAGTTGGAGACCAGCCTGGCCAACAAGTATATAACCCTGTCTCTACTAAAAATATAAAAATTAGCCGAGCGTGGTGGTGCACATCTGTAATCCCAGCTACTCAGAAGGCTGAGGTATGAGAATCGCTTGAAGCTCAGAGACTGAGGCTGCAGTGAACCGCGATCATGCCACTGCACTCCAGCCTGCATGACTGAGCAAGACCTTGTCTCAGGAAAAAAAAAAAAAAAGAATACATGCAATATGCATGTCCAAAAAGCACACAGAAAGACACTCAACGTCACCAGGTATTAGAGATATGCAATAAAAACTATAAAATACCACCCATTAAGATGACTATAATCCAAAAGACAAACATTAACAAGTATTGGTGAAATGTGGAGAAATCAAATTTGCTGGTGGGAGTGTAATATGGTACAGTCACTTTAGAAACCAATGTGGCAGTTCCTCAAAAAGTTAAATACAGTTACCACATGACCCAGCAATTCCACTCCTTAGGTTACACCCAAAAGAAATGAGGACATATGAACAACAAACACCTACACAACGAATGTTCATAACAGCATTAGTCACCTAAGTCAAATAGTGGAAACAATAAAAAACATCAGATTTCAAACAAATAAATAAAATATACCATATCCATAAAATGAGTTCGAGACCAGCCTGACCAACATGGTGAAACCCCGTCTCTACTAAAAATATAAAAATTATCTGGGTGTGGTGGTGGACGCCTGTAATCCCAGCTACTCAGGAGGCTGAGACAGAAGAATTGCCTGAACCTGGGAGGCGGAGGTTGCAGTGAGCCAAGATCACGCCATTTGCACTCCAACCTGGGGCAACAGAGTGAGACTCTGGCTCAAAAAAAAAAAAAAAAAAAAAAAAGAGTGGAGTGCTGATAAATGCCACAATATGAACGAAACTTTAAAATATTATATTAAACAAAAGAAGCCAGTCACAAAAGACCACATTTTGCATGATTCCATTCATATGATTGTCTAGAACAGACAAATCTTTAGAGAAAGATTCGTGGTTGTCTACGGCAGAGAGAAGGGGTACTGAGAAGAAATGGGAGTGACCGCTAATGGGTATGGGATTTCTTTTTGGGATAATGAAAACGTTCTAAAATTGATTATGATGATAGCTGTACAACTTTGTGAATATACTAAAAACCCTTAAACTGTATACTTCAAATGGGTAATTACATGGTGTGTAAATTATAAGCTATATCTCAACAAAGCTATTAGAAAATGATAAACAAAACTAATCTCTATATGATGGTATAAGTCAGAATGACAGAAATCACATTTGAAGTTAAAAGAAAAAGAGAAAAGGAGACTGTGTGAAGGCAGATAATTTTGTCTATCATGTTCAGGGCACTTATGGGAGTAAATTCACTTCGTAAAAATTGAGCCTCATACTTGAGAAATACATATATTACTGTATCTGTACTTCAAAGTTTTTTTTTTTTTTTTTTTGAGACAGAGTCTCGCTCTGTCATCCAGGCAGAAGCGCAGTAGTGCAGTCTTGGCTCACTGCCAACTCTGCCTCCTGGGTTCAAGTGATTCTCCTGCTTTGGCCTCCCTAGTAGCTGGGATTACAGGCACCTGCTAATTTTGTAATTTTGGTGGAGATTTACACTCCACCGTGTTGGCCAGGCTGGTCTTAAACTCCTGACTTCAAGTGATCTGCCCGCCCCAGCCTCCCAAAGTACTGGGATTACAGGCATGAGCCACCACGCCTGGCCAAATTTTTTGTTTTTTAAAAAATAAAACTATAAGGCTGGGTGCAATGGCTCATGCCTATAATCCCAGCACTTTGGGAGGCCAAATGCAGGAGAATCACTTGAGCCCAGGAGTTTGAGGCTACAGTAAACCTTGATCACACCCACTGCACTCCAGCCTGTGCAACAGAGTGAGAACCTGTCTCACCAAAAGAACCCACCTAGAAATTTTCTTTTTAATCTCAGAATGCTAAATTAGGGATTATTTCCATTTTAGAAATTAGGATCCTAAGGAAATTAAGATGTTAAAATGACTTGCTTATAGTCATATTCTAGGTTAATGACAGAAGTAAAGCTTTTTAAAATTGTAAACAATATATATCTAAATTAGACACTCCCCTCCTACCCACAACTACTGCTTTCATAACATTATCATGTTTCCTTTCCTTGTAGCACTTAAAACTATGTAAAATAATTGTATTATTTAATATATTGCTTTGTCTTCCCCCAGTAAAATGTAAACTCCAGGAGAATAGGAACTCTTTTTGTCCAGTACTATAATCTCACTACTAGAAAGGTGCCTAGTACACACAAGGTGTATCCAAAATGAATGAAATCATTATACCAACTCTTTTCTGTGGTTTATCTTCTTGAAGATGGAATTCACTTTGATATTTGCTGGGACAGTAACTGAATGCAGGTCTGGTGCTACATATATAGATATTTCATTTTTTTTGAGACAGGGTCTCACTCTGTTGCTCAGGCTGGAGTGATCCTCCCACCTCTCAGCCTCCTGAGTAGCTGATACAACAGGCATATGCCACCACACCTAGCTCACTTTTATTTTTTGGAGAGATAAGATCTCACTATGTTGCCCAGACTAGTCTTAAACTCCTGAATTTTAGCAATCCTCCTGCCTCAACCTCCTAAAGTGCTGGGATTACAGGCATGAGCCACCGCACCCAGCCTAGGTTATTGCTATTTATTCTCCTAGAAGTATTATTTCTAATCCTCTTGGAATTGAAATGATCAATCAGCTTGCGCATTTATAGCAATCTTTGTGGCTTTCCCCTCTAGCTACTCTCCCTTACAATTATTCTACTCATTGCTCAAGAGTACGTCTCCACCACAGCAGGCTGGTGTAAGAAATCAAAATATATCTTAAATAAGACTGAGTATCCCTAATCCAAAAAACATGAAATCTGAAATGCTACAAAATCCAAAACTTTTTAAGCACCAACATGGCATTCAAAGAAAATGCCCAGGGCCGGGCATGGTGGCTCACGCCTGTAATCCCAGCACTTCAGGAGGCCGACGCGGGTGGATCACTTGAAGTCAGGAGGTCAAGACCAGTCTGGCCAACATGGCGAAACCCTCTCTCTACTAAAAATACAAAAATTAGCTGGGCCTGGTGGAGTACGCCTGTAATCCCAGCTACTTGGGAGGCTCAGGCAGGAGAATAGCTTGAGCTGAGATCATGCCACTGTACTCCAGCACAGATGACAAAGTAAGACTGTGTCTCAAAAAAAAAAAAAAGCTCCGATTTTGGATTTTCAGATTTGAAATGCTCAACAGGACAATGCAAACATCCCAAAATCGGAATATTTCTGTTCCCAAGCATTTTCAACAAGGGATATTCAACCTGTGTTGGCTATTTCCAACAGAACTGAATAGCTTGTTTTACCAATTGTAAGAAAGCAGGTTATTAAATAGAGCTTTTATAAAGAGTGTAGACTTCATGTTACCCCTGAGAGCCTGCTGCTTAGAGAGGAGAAAAACATTTTATTCATGCAATACTTTTTTTTTCTTGCTTTCTCCACTATTCGCTGAGTGAAAGTGGTATATCCTAAAGTTACTTAATATAAACCACATATTATAAATCTAGTATATCCTTTCTCTATACAGTAGCACTTTGGTTATATATTGCCTAAGAAGTAAGTTCTTCCAAACACATTACCAAAAACAAACAAAAAACGTTATAACACGTCTATGTGTTGTGTATTTTCTAGTAGAATAAAGTAAAATATTTTTAGGAATTGAGTTCCAAAAAAGTTCATATAGTCAGAATAGCTTAAATTACTTTAAATTACTTAAATGCCTTACTTATACAGCCATAAAGCATTGCATACTTTTCTTTAAATGCCATAATGTATTGGATATGTGTTTTTTGTTTATAAAGCCCATATATACATTTACAATTATTTAAGAATACATATGAAAAATATTTGCATGTTTAAAACAAAAAACTAAAAAAAGAAAAATATCTGCATGTTTAAGAGAAACATCAGCACTGTATAAATGAATGTGCCTTAGTGAAACATGTTTATGATGTGATTCCACTAAGTATTAATTTGCCAATTAAATATACGATTGTCCTATATAACAAATAAGGTTTAAGAGTACTAAAAAAAATACCACTATCTGACAACAGAGCAATAATAATTTTTAATCCATTTTCAAAAAGAAACTTTTACCTTTCTGAGCTTTAATTGTCTGCTCTTCAATTTGTTTTAGACGTTCCATTAGCTCTTCCTTTTCACGTTCTATTCTTTCCTTTTCCTTTTCTGCTATTTCTCTTTTCTTCTTTTCATTCTCTAATTGTGCCCTTAAAAGGAATTGCAATTGCTGTTACAAATTAATACACAAAAATATTATTCATGTGATGGAATACTACTCTGCCATAAAAAGTAACAAAATAATGTCTTTTGCAGCAACTTGGATGAAGCTGGAGGCCATGATTCTAAGTGAAGTAACTCAGAACATACAAATGCCATATTTTCTCACTTATAAGTGGGAGCTAAGCTATGAGGATGCAAAGACAGAGTAATATAATCGACTTTGGTGACTTGAGAAGCAATGGCTGGGAATGGGGTGAGGGACAAAAGACCACATATTGGGTATAGTGTACATTGCTGGAGTGACAGGTGCACTAAAATCTCAGAATTCACAATGATAGAACCCATTCGTGTAAACAAAAACCACCTATATTCCAAAAACTACTGAAATAAAATAATAATAATTGGAAATAGTATTCATGTGAAACCTAAGAACTGAATCAACTAAGAAGAAATGACAACATAAATATTTTAACAGGGTTTTCATTGTATTACACTTGTGTTCAAAATAGCATATGTAGTTAAAAAGTACAGGACTATGACATACATACACTCATGTACGTACATACATGTGCTGGGTTCCAATGTATTACTTATTGTGGGTTCACAATAAAGACCACTGAGACTATTTTTAAAAAATATTAAAAACTTAGACATTTAGGAACATCCTCAAAGGATGAGTTTACAAAACTGCTAGTAAAGTATAACTGTCAAATATATATTCCTGCATATAGAACATGCTTATAAGGCACACTTTAATGGGGGAAAAATCAGATTTACCATTTGCATACGGGATGAACTCTGGCAACAAATTAAATGTCAGCACCAAAAGAGTTAACCACACAGTTGCCATGCCCCAAGAAAATATCTTCTTTAGATTAACCGGAGACCTCCACTGGGGAAATAATAAAGGACTGAAGGGAGCAAACAAAGGCATGTATCTTCAATAAAAGGGAGGGCAACAATTTTCAATCATTAAAAATGAATTAATCCAAGTTTAATTTCTTGGGTAGTACCCATTTATGCCTAGATACAAGACGACAAATCAATTTCACCTCCTTTCACAATTCCATTAGAATGACAGTAGGTGGCTAATGATCTTAAAAAATATCATCAGAGCTCAGTTGGAAAAAATGCCTTGATCATTTAGCTGCACCTGCCATGGGCCTGATGAGAGTGTTTCTTTTAAATACTGCCAAATTCATTCACCAAACATCTACCAAGAGCCTACCATGGGTCAGAATCTATGTTAGGGGCAAAAATATAAAGAGGAATAAAAGTCACATGGGGAAACTCTTATTATCAGACAATATTGTTTACTTAAGTTGAATCAATATTCAAATCACTACTTTAATAACTTAAAAATCAGTTATGATTTCATCTCTGAAATTTATCTGAGTATGCTTTAATGTTCCACAAAAAGAGCACTGCCACCTGCTGTCAATTCTGAATTTCAAGCACAAAACCCTGTAGTTTCTCAACTTGCAGTCTCTGATAAACTTATCAGAAAAGTTTTGCTATCAAAGATTTCGCCCTTATTTATAAACCTACATTTTAAAATTCCCGCACCTCCTAGATACCCATTTGCCCCTAAAACAGAAAGAGAGCTTACCTTTGGGGCAAACAGGTAGAGGTGTCACAAGTCAGCAAGAGGTCAAACACTGATGGTGACCTCCTAGTACATGCACCAAGCTAAAACATAAAGGGTCACCACACCTCGCTGCTGGTTTAATGAATCCTTCCACCATTTAATAATCTAGAGAGGCTGGGCATGGTGGCTCATGCCTGAGATCCCACCACATTGTGAGGCAAAGGCGGGAAGACTACCTGAGGTTAGGAGTCCAAGACCAGGGCAACATAGCGAGACCTCATCTCTTCTAAAAATAAGAATAAAAAATTAGCCGGGCATGGTGTGTGTACCCATAGTCCTGGTTACTCAGGAGGCTAAGGTGCGAGGATCACTTGTGTCCAGGAGGTCAATGTTGCAGTGAGCTATGATTGTGCCACTGTGCCCCAGCTTGGCAGGCAACTGAGCAAGACCCTGTCAAATAGAAAACAAAAAAACTAGGGCCTGGTGGTCATTCATGTAAGGGAAGCTCCATCTCTGTTCTGGAGTTCCCTATGCCTACGAGGTACTTTCGCAACAGCAAGGAGGAAGAGCCAGTAACTATTCCTAACCCCAGTATTTGGGCTCACTCTGCAGGACATTCACCTCTTTCTCTTTATCCTATTTCAATTTATAAAGCATATACAGGCAGAGAGATTTAAGGAGATACAAGCTTCCACACTTCCAGAAGACGTGAGTTTAAGGGAAAGTTTGAGTTTCCCAATCTCTCCGGGCAAAAGAAAGGCCTGGTGGCCCCCACAGTGGCTGCTGACCTTTCTGTGTTCTTTAGATAGCTGAAACATCACGCTTTGTGTGAAAGAAAAAGAAGCAAAAGCACAGTACTTTTCAACTAATTGCTAGTAAGGCCAAAAGCTATTCTTTTCCATGCCAGGTTGTCTGCCACCCTAGGATGTTGATTAGACTACCCAATCACTCCCCAGCCTCTATGCAATCACATCCAGTTCTGCCACAGTTCCCAAGCCAACTACCTCCCTCCCTCCTTTCCCAAGGTCCCAAGGCAATTCTCGAGGACTTACACTGCAAACCAGATCTCAACCAGAAGTCTACCATCATATTCCACCAACTAAGAGCCTTTCAGACCCAGCTCTGGCATATATGGCCCTTTCTGCAGATGGATGTGCTGGTTTTATTTAGCTTTTCCCTATTGATGTTTCATTTGTTCTTCAGGGATGGAAGTGAAGGAGATATGGAAGCAGAAAAAAAGAATCAAGATAATCTGGCCATATGCAAGTTGGGAGCGGGTGGGGAATGGTCTTCCTACTGAAAAATGGAATAAGTATACAGCAGATATTTAACCTGATTATAATATTTAAAACATGTTGTAGTTTACTGTACTCTGTGAGGCTCGTATCTCACATTTTATAAGAATCCTACCCTGACAATAGCCATCTCCAGCCAACACTTCATTCAAATAATACAAATGCCTTCAGCCCTTTACATTACTCAGTGATATCTAGTTTTTGTAGGCCTGTCTTGTCTCCTTTATGAAACCAGATCTTGCTGCTCCCCTAAATGCTGTTCATTTTAGAGGACCTCACTGGCCCATAGGCACACCACACACATTTTTATCTCTACATATTCATCTATGTTGGCTGCTTCTTCTGAACGTATCTCTTGCTCTCTCTAACCTTCAAGCTTCAGTCCCACTTTCCTCATGAAGTCTTTTGTGATTGCTGTAACAATAGATGCAGATATTTTTATTTGGAGTTTGGGTTTGAAAACACTCATTTCAATGCAGTTGTTCTATTTCAAGGACATAAATCACATTAATAAACTATTATTCCTTGTATTAATATGCAAAAAATTACTTTAGAATATCTTACTTTTTAAAGATCAAATGGGTCTAATTACACTTTTCTTCCATGAATATTAAAAACATATCCAACTTAGTTTATAATAATATTAGGAATTATTATAATGGCTATTTTTTATTAAGTACCGGGTACTTTGCTAAATGCCTGTATACCACTGTCATGATTTCTTACAAAAACGCTTGAAGGTAAGAATATTATTTTCATAGTAAGATCAAGGAAACACAGGCTCAAAATTATCTGTTCGATTGAGTGTTAGAAGAGGAGTCAAGCCCAGATTTATCTAGTTCCAAAGCCTGTGTTCTTTGTATGACACTAGCCAGCCTTGGTGCAGAATCTCCCACAGCTAACCTACAATTGGTACACAGGTATGTAACTCTAAACTGTAAACTTGGGGCTTTCAGTTTTCACATGTGGAAACAATTTTAGCCATACAAAAACGTGCAAAAATTATCAGTCATAATTCAATTTGGATGCCAATAATTTAAGAGCTTCAAAAACTACATGGAATAACCACTCATAGTGTATAAGGTCATTTTCATTGCCAAAAAACCCCAAGGTTATAAAAATTATAGGGAGTAAATATAGCCAAATATACCAAAGTATTGTAGGGAAAGAGGTCTCTTTGCTACTCTTTCCCAACTACTGTTCTTGCCCAAGAGAGTCTAGCAGCACAGGCAGCATACCTCTGGGCATTCTCCCAGGTATATCTGCTGGCTACTTTGCCAATGGGCTTAATCAAAATTGTTTCCACACATACAGCTGCCATTTCTCTCTCTCTGACCTGTAAAGCAGGGAATAAATGACTCAGCATGCCATTTCTGAAAGACTGCCAATTCCTAGGTGACTAGAATAATATATCTCCTAGGCATTCAAACTGCATAAAAGTTACTGAATTCCAACTAAGTATAAAGCAGTCAATAAATGCTTACTAATGAAGAGCTCTAACATTTATCCAGGAGAACTACGGATTATTGTGCCAAAAAAGAAACTTAAGTCTTCCACTTCCATCTAAGCCTTAGAGTAACTAAAATATAGCACCATTACCAAATGATACTAAGTAAACATACTACCTGTACTAGAAGCAATACAGTATTTCTCTATAAGCCATGAAATAAAGGATATATAGATAAATATAGTAAGTTGAGAATGTAAATAATATATCAACATTATGAATGAGCAGAACAGTTAGGCATACTATAGAGTGATGAGTATGAGACACAGGAACTGTATATAAAATAATTCCTCATTTATCTCATGCTAGAAGACCTTTAAGAGACAGTGAAATCTTTAAGACGATTTAAAAAAATTAAGTGGAAACTAAAAGAAGTCTTCCCTTTGACAGAGGGAAATGCAAGGCTATGTGGATAAGAATGTACTGTATAGAAAGTAAAGCCCAATAAAGAGTATTTTTAAAAAGCATTTAAGATTAGAACCACAATGTAATGCTACAGCACATGAGCACAATAAAAAAGGACAGAGCCCATCAAAGTAACAATCCAACTCATTACTCTTTTTTTATTTTTATTTTTAAGAGAAAGGGTTTTACTACACTGCATGTTGCCTGTTGCCCCGATTGTCTTCAAACTCCTGTACTCAAGTAATCCTCCTGCCTCAGCCTCCCAAGTAGCTGAGACTATAGGCACATGCCACCATCCTCACTCAGCTCACCAACTCAGTATCTTTAATGATGGGATTAGTAATTACTGACAAGCTTCAAACCCATATAAAAAATGTTTTGTTATGTGGTTAACTTCTCTAAGGAAGATAATTTGAGTTAATATGACAAAATAGGTAAAAATCAATAAAATCTCTTACACAGAACAGTTGTTGAATAAGAAAAAAAATCATTCAATATAAAACCTAAAACTATAGTAGCAAAATGGTATCTAGCAGATGGCTTCCTTCTAGATACAAAGTACCTTATATCCAATATTTAAAATACATATGTTTAGGGCTCTTCAAATTTTTTTTAAGGACTTACTCTATTTCTTAGACTATCACGTTGTTCCATAAAGATTTATTCAATAAAGGTTAACTTTAGTTTGGTCTCTAAATTTTTTCAAGTAAAGCACAAAGTTGAAATTAATCTAAAACCAGATTTGGGAATTAATGTCACTGGACCCAGTAATCTGATTCCAGGGTTGATATAAATTTTATTCACTACCATTCAATTTTAAAAATTATCAATTTAATATATTTAACAGTTTCTTTTTTAAGTCTAAGAGAAACAGAGTTAAAAAGATTAGGGTCTTCGGCAGGGAGTACTGATGTTACCCTACTTGGCACAGTGACGTTTCAGTTGTGTTCTACAATGTCACTGACATTGTTTCAAAGTTAAATATTCAGCACATTCTTACCCTGAAAAAATTAAGAAATATAAGTCACAAGCAAAACAATTTTGAAAGTTTCAAACTACTATATCTAAAACAATGTCTATCAGTGAAAAGCAAGAAATGAGTCACAAAAAGCTATTTTCTTCGAGATATGTGTCAAAGATTTCTAACTTGAAAATTATACATACTCGTTTTAAAGGATAGAGTGATAATACTGTCTTTGAATTTTAATATAATGAAAATATTAATAAATACAAATTTAAGGTACATTTAAAAAACTGAGCAGTCTTAAATTTTAGATAGCCTACTCCTATCAATTAAAAGTGAAAGGTCATAAACCCCATACCTTTCCAACTGCTTCTGATGTTTCTCCTCCCTAGCCTGAGCCTTCATCTGTTGTACTTCAATAGTATCAGGCTTCCTTCTTCGCATGTATAGTTCATGGTTTCCCATACATAAGGCCAAAATCCGCTTATTGATTCTCAGACGAGGTGCATAAAAAACAAAATCCTAAACATAAAGTATTCTGAATTTAAAATCTTCCTCAAGGATACTGTCTCTCATAACAATCTGTACTAAATTTTAACATGAGGTATGAATTTTAATGTCATATTACATATAGTTTAGAAATAAGAAATCATACAATTTCATAACTCCCAGTGAGCATGACATACTTTCACATAACTGGTTCCTCACCTTTTCATATCCTACCAGTTTTCTAAAGAGGCTAATATTCTTATCCTTGCAATACATTAAATGTCATTTATTCCCTTTTGTTCTCGAAAGTAACTATGAGCACCTGTTCCTTATACACCATTTGCCATTAATGTCAAAATTGGTTCTTCGTTCATGGCTGTAGAGTTTTTTTTAACCTAGAATTGTTCTTTTTTTTTTTGAGACGGAGTCTTGCTGTCATCCAGGCTGGAGTGCAGTGGTGCCATCTCAGTGCACTCCAACCTCTGCCTCCCGGGTTCAAGAAATTCTCATGTCTCAGCCTCCCTAGTAGCTGGGATTACAGGCATGCACCACCACATCTGACTAATATTTGTATTTTCAGTAGAGATGAAGTTTCACCACATTGGCCAGGCTGGTCTTGAACTCCTCATCTCAGGTGATCTGCTCCTCTCGAGCCTCCCAAAGTGCTGGGATTATGGTCCTGAACCATTGCACCCAGCCTGTTCTTCTTACTTTTACCTTTTCAGTAACTAACAGGGTTAGGATACTAGAGTATACTTGACATTAGAGGAACTTTAAAAATCTATTTAAATAAAAAGATTTCTTAAGTTCAAGGCTTCAAGTTACAAAAATACAAAGTTCATAAAGCAAAACTGTATAAACGAAGTTAATTTAGAATAGGGCTACCTCTACTACATCATAGCCACCAATGAAGAAACACTTTAAAATTGCTTCTTAGGAATGGTGATTGTTTTCATTAGCCTCCTAATAAATATTATCTATTTATAACTGAATCTCAAATAAAATAAAATTCTAATATTTACATCTTACTTTAAAAAATTAAATCTTTGGATTTTTATTAACATACTATTTCATCACTGGGAAAGCTGACCTATGGAAAGAGAATGGTCCTCAGAAGCAATTTAATAAATGAACACTGTTATTCTTCAAGTGATATCATGGGAAACTAGCAGATATTAAACAGTTAATACACAAAATATTAAAGAAATTACTTACAGGTGCCTTTTTGTCGATTGGCTTTATAACAAATTTTTTGTCATTAAATGAAATATTTCTGATTTCACTCCAGGGAAAACCAATTTTAGGTGTTAACCTTAAAAAATGAAAGCATCTCCTTAATTAAAGGCAGGAAACAATGAATAAAATTCCTGTTTAGGACCTAAACTGACTGAATGACCAATCTTAAGAGTTCCAGATTTTCAAAATGTATTAACTTATTCATAACTACAGTTGACCTTATCTTTTAAGGGGAAAACTGATAAATCATATAAAACAAACAACTGTCCAAAGATTTCATAAATGTGTCATGAACCTTAAAAGCAGTGTATTTTCCTAAAATTATCTAAAAAAACTACCTGGTGACCCAAGTGTAGAACTGAGCCTCCTGGGGTTTGAACTAGCTGTTCAGTTTTTATTGTTTGGATTCAGGCTACCACTACAGTTTAAATATGTGTAAGAGGTGGGAAGAAAAAAAAAGGCCTTTATAACTTCTCATGTGAATTACGGGCAAGTTACTGCCAATAAAAAAACAGTACTTCCTTCCTGTGTTTAATTTGAAAATGTCTGGATATTCATGAATATACTAAAAATACTTAATTTTCAGTATATTTTGAAAGAATCTTATGGTATATGAATTATATCTCAACTTAAAAATTTTAAACACTCACATACATAAATATTTGGATAAATGATAGAGATGGAATTCAAACTCTTGAGACTATACACAGCAGTTGCCTCCGTTTTACCACCCTACACACAAAGATATAGGGAATCATATTGGAATAAGTGATTTTGTTTCTGCCTTTTCATGTATTTTACTGTTTCAGACTACCTATCAAATGCATCACTATTGTCCTATTGTCCTAATAACTAAGACTGAGAAATGATTTTGACACCTATACTGGCCAGAAGACATCTTTTAGCCAGGCTTCTGACAACACAGCATGAATTTTTACCTATTTATATTCCTTTTAGTTCTCAAGCAGAGTAGGTACTGCAGCACAGCAGAGTCTTTTCTACATAAAACATTCTTTACTCAATAAGCATATTAGAGGACCCTCTAATGGCCCCGATATAAGTCAAAGTAACATGCTTAAAACGGAGACTGCAGGAATGCAACATAGTATTTTAGAGAACACTATGCTACGTTTATATGCTACTTTGAAAAATTCTAAAGCAATTGCCTCATATAATTCTCATAACACTCTTCTGAGGTAAGCCTGGAAGCTAATACAATAACTTTTTTAACATTTAAAAAAATTGCTCCAATATGTGCCAGAACCACCACCACCAAAAAAATTAAGAAGCCAGGCACAGTGGCTCACGCCTGTAATCTCAGCACTGGAGAAAGCGGAGGCGCGAGAAGTGCTAGAGGCCAGGAGTTCAAGACCAGCCTGGGCAACATAGCAAGATCCCATTCTCTAAAACAAAAGAAAAAGATTCAGTTTACAAAAATTAGTCTTGAAGTCATTTTTGCTTTTCAAAAATTTCTCTTCTGAATGATATAACCTTCTAACTTGCTTTGTAATAAAAACATGAGAAGATATTAGGGTAAAAATAGTAAAATGCTCTTGTTTGGAATCACATATGCTTTGAAATTAGTATTTTATTAGATATCTGTAGTAATAAAAATTAAAATTCTGGAGCCAACCTAGAATAAAGAATAATGCCTTAGGAAAAGGCATTAATTACTGGCAAAGACTTGCATGCTTATGTGGTATGGTAAATAAATTAAAGTCTAAGACAATTGTAGTTATTAATCCTGAAAAGTAAGAGTCTGATGTATTTTATATTGCATGTGTATGTGTATAATATACCGTCTCTATATAGTATTTACCCATGTATTTGTATAGTACATATACATGTATATGTAAATATACATATATTATACATATAATAAAATATTGATGAATTATATATAATAAAAAACTATTTGGTCAATTTCAAGATATAATTATAGTGTTCAATATGTGTAATACAGGGATATTCTATTGTATTAATGTCCAAACATATTTAAAACAATTCCTATATATAAATGTTCAAAAAAATCCTCTAAGATATGATAGACATATTTATTAAATCCATTCTCTCATTGCTCCTGATTTCTTATGTATGTTCAATTTCAATCTATTTGTCAAGCATAATAGCATTTTAAAGAATTATTTCTCACCTATCGAGGGAGCAAATTTTAATTAAGTTACTAGACATAACTCACAAGAGCTAAAAGCAGCACAATTCAAATAAAAGTCAATCATCTCATTTGATAAATACACTGAAAAGTAGAACTCTGAAACTGGAAGGTGATAAGAAAATGGAGGTAAAATATCTACAAGTCTATGTGTCATTAATTCATCTTTTAGTTTGAAAATAGTAAGGGTAATCAAGACAAGAAACTACTTTGAAAAACAGGACATAAGATTAACGTCATTTAGACCACTGAACAATGACTAGTTCACTATGCAACTAATTTACTTACTTGTCGTCATGCTCATAAATATTCAGACCCAAAGCATCAACACCTAGCCACAATTCAGTTCCTTTTTTATTTTTTATTTCAAAATAGTTGACTCCATACATTTCTAGATCTTGTGCAATCTTCAGGTATTCCATCATAGAATCCTCCCTGTTGAAATAAAACTAAATGTAATATATTTAAGTAGGAGCATATCAAACTAAAGTTGCAAAATACCTGGAATTAAAAATTAGTACTTTACATAAGTCAAACAATCTTTTGGAAATAATGTAATAATAAATGTTACGACATGAAAATACTTTGAAGGAAAAAAGAAAACATTGAAAATAGCTACCCAAATACCTTAACATTCCTCTATGTTCTTCATGCCAGTTCTGTATTCTTTCTTCCCACTGTTCTTTTGTTAGTTTGTGTTGTTCCAATACACTAAGAGGACCAAAAAAAAAAAAAAAAAAATTATAATGACTTTAAGATTCAAAAGCATACACTTTAAAAGTAGAGAATCCTTTCAGTAACTTGACTGTGGTAGTTGTCAGACAATTAATACACATGATGAAATTGCATAGAACTAAATTACATACACACAGAAATGAGTGCAGGTAAAACTGATGTAATCTGAATAAGGTGGCTAGATTGTACCAATGTCAATATCTTGTTTGTAATATTGCACTGTAGTTACACAAGATGTTACCTTCAGGGAATGCTGGGAGAAGGATACCAGGGATCTCTCTTATTTTTTACAACTGCATAATAATCAGTAATTATCTCAAAGTTAAGTGTCTAGGATCCTTAAATTCCTTGAAATAATACTTGCTCCATAAAGTGATTACAAAGATAGCTTATAGGAACCCAAACAGTTCAAAGGAATAAAACATTAGATAAAAAAATGGCTCACTGTTAATAGATAAAGACCAGACTGAAAACCAGAATTCTTGGGCCCTAATTCTTCCTTTATGTATTTACTTTTTTGCTACTAATTTTGTTGTTTTATGTAGGTAATACTTTCAATTAAAAAGTAGAGTGAAAAGTCATACTCCAGTCCAATATCCCCCAAATAACTTGTTTTTGTATCCTTCCAGTGTTCTTAATTCAAATGTGAGCGAATACATTCTTTTTTTTTTTTTTTTTTTTGAGATGGAGTCTCGCTCTGTTGCCCAGGCTGGAGTGCAGTGGCACAATCTCGGTTCACTGCAACCTCTGCTTCCTGGGTTCAAGTGATTCTCCTGTCTCAACCTCCCAAGTAGCTGGGATTATAGGTGTGTGCCACGATGCTCTCGGCCTCCCGCGTAGCTGGGATTACAGGCGTGCGCCATAATGCCTGGCTAATTTTTCTTTTTTGTGTGTTTTTTTGGTATTTTTAGTAGAGACGGGGTTTCACCATGTTGGCCAGGTTGGTCTTGAACTCCTGACCTCAAGTGATCCACCTGCCTCGACCTCCCAAAGTGCTGGGATTACAGGCGTGAGCTACCACGCCCAGCCAAATACAAACATTATATTCTACTACTACTATTTTAACACCAAATCAGCAAAGTCAACATGATTATAAGTTACCTACTATGCACACTACAGTTTGTGACTTCTATTCTCTTTGGCTCATATGATAATTATTCACCTTTATTTACCAGATCCTACTTTACTGACAGCAGAAGCTGTGGTGTTAAAATATTACTGTTTTACTATATAAAAAATCTTGCATGAAACCCAAGGATTTCTTGGCAGCATAAAGGAATGATAAAATCTCCCCCTGGATTAAGTTACCTACTACTTAGAGTAAATTCCTTAAAGGGGTCTCAGACATACTGTTATGTTCTTATTATACTCTGCTCCTTTCTCTAGGCATCTTTTCCAAGCTCTTGCTTTTGGGGAGAAGAGTTTTATCTTCCTTCTGAGAGAGCTTAGGTTTCCACAGTTTCTTGTCTTTCTTGCTGTCTGGCCTCTGGGCTCACAGAGAGGCATGCAATCAGCCTTGGAGACATAACCCAGTGCAGTCGATTGCTTACCATAATTATATGCCCAATACCAGTACTAAAGAGGGCCTCAAAAATTTGTAGAGTGAATAAATGAATTAATCAATTTTTCCCAACCCCTATTTTTTTTTCTTTTTCAGAGACAACTTTCTTTTATGGACTGTCCATTATACACTAACCTCAATTTCCATACCTGACATCCACTGCCCCCAGTCTACCATAATCTGGCTCAAACACCCAATACTCTATGGTAACTGTTCTTTTTTTTTTTCTTTAGACAGAGTTTCGCTCTTGTTGCCTAGGCTGGAGTGCAATGGCATGATCTCGGCTCACTGCAAACTCCACCTCCCGGGTTCAAGCGATTCTCCTGCCTGAGCCTCTCGAGTAGCTAGGATTACAGGCATGCACCACCACGCCCGGCTAATTTTGTATTTTTAGTAGAGACGGGGTTTCTCCATGTTGGTCAGCCTGGTCGCGAACTCCCAGCCTCAGGTGATCCGCCCACCTCGGCCTCCCAAAGTGCTGGGATTACAGGTGTGAGCCACCACGCCCGGCTGGAAACTGCTCTTCTAAGGTCACTACCAAGCTCCTTATTCCAACAGATACTTTAGTTCTCCTCATATTTGACCTCTTGGTACCATTTGGCAGTGCTGACCATTCTCTTCATCAAAGTATTCTTTTACCTTGGCTTCCATGATATAATACTCTTCTGGTATTATTCTTGTTTTCTGAGATGGAGTCTCGCTCTGTCGCCCAGGCTGGAGTGCAGTGGCGCCATCTTGGCTCACTGCAACCTCCACCTCCCAGGTTCCAGTGATTCTCAGGTCTCAGATTCCCGAGTAGCTGGGATTACAAGCATGTGCCACCATGCCCAGCCATCTTCTAGTATAGAATTATTCTTGAATCTCTGGCCATTGTGTCTCAGTACAGTTGTCCCTCCATTATCCATAAAGGATTGCTTCCAGGACTCCCCTTGGATACCAAAAACTGTGGATGCTCAAGTCCCTGATATAAAATGGTGCAATATTTGCATATAACCTATGCACATCCTCTTGTATACTTTCAATCATCTCTAGGCTAATAATACTAATACACTATATTATTACTATTATGTAGTATAATAATACACTAATACACTACAAATGCTATGTATTGTTATCCTGTATTTTTAAAATTTTGTACCTTTTCATTGCTGTGTTATTTTTTTCACATATTTTCAATCTGTGGTTGGTTGACTCTGTGAATGCAGAACCCAAAGACAAAAGCTGAGGTCCAACAAGATCTGTCCTAGGTCTTTTTCTCATTTTTATGTACTTGGTAGGTTGATCTCTTTCATTCTCATGGTTTAATTACCATCTATTCACTGATTACTCCCAAAACTGTATCTATAGTCCAAGACTGTTTCTACAAGGTCTGCACCCACATACGCAAATAAATACCAGATATCTCTCTTGGTTATATTGCACATATTTCAAACTCAATAGGTTCAAAACTGAATTCATCTTCCCCCTCAAATGTATTTTTTCTTCCACTCATTTTGATAAAAGGTATTACCAAATACCCAGCCGCCCAAGTCAGAAACCTGGTATGTAAAAGTTTATGTATATTTAGCTCTTTTCAAAGGGAAGCAATACTATCTGGTGGAGCTAATTATCTATACCACGAGAGCTAAACTTTTCTACAGTAAGAACAGATTGCTCATCTGGGTTTTTCAATACAAGAAATCAGAACGTATCAGAATCACTAAATTATTTTATTTGATTTGTTATCACCAAATAACCTAATTACTCATTTCCTCCCCAGACTGTACTTAGATACTGAGAAAAAGTGTCCGATATACCATACTGGAATAAGCCAATCACTGTGAAAATATCCTCTCTGTTCTAAACAGAAAATGAAAAAAAAATGGTATTCTAACTTTATGACTAAGTCTCATTTTAAGATTACATGGCTTGAATTAGTCCTCCATGGAATATCAACTCTGAAGGAACAACTGACCTACAAAATTAAGGAACAAATCTTGAAATAGGCATTTGCACTAGCAACCACAAGCAACCCTATCTAAAGCATTTAGCCACCTTCCTTCTTTTTAAATAGAGTAGGTTAGAGCACACCCATATTTAAAATAAACCGTGCTTCTGTGTTATTGTAGTGTTTAAGAGATTTTTTTCAATCACATGAGTTATGAAATGTAAGCCAATTACTTCATCTGCAGCTCAACCAAACAGCAATCTGGCTTAACACTGAAAGATCAATGCTGTACTTGTTTAGATAAAGCATTCCTATTCTTTAACATTTAAAAAAAAATTTAAAGTAATTCTGATTATAAAACAAAAGGTAATCCTTATATGAAATGAAATTCCACCATAATAGTCTGATTACTCAATTCAGTAATCTAAGATGAAGAATCTTAGGTTAGAATAACATTCAAAACCAGAATATAAACAGACTATCAAATATCTCATATTCCTGACTCTCTTGGTGAACAACTTACATAATTCTATCCTTTTCCAAGGTGACTACCAGTGCTACAAAATTAAAGGGCAGAACACTGTGACATTTAATAATTGAATTTTGGCCGAGCATGGTGACTCACGCCTATAATCCCAGCACTTTGGGAGGCCGAGGCGGGTGGATCATTTGAGATCAGGAGTTCGAGACCAGCCTGACCAACACGGTGAAACTCCATCTCCACTAAAAATGCAAAAATTAGCCGGGTGTGGTTGTGCGTGCCTGTAATCCCAGCTGCTCAGGAGGAGACTGAGGCAGGAGAATCGCTTGAATCCGGGAGGCGGAGGTTGCAGTGAGCCGAGATCGTGCCACTGCACTCCAGCCTGGGCAACAGAGCAAGACTCCATCTCAAAGAAAAAAAAAAAAATTAAAAAGTAATATTTGATGTTCCATCTTCTAGATTCCATCAATAATACTACTAAATAACACGTTTCACACTTGACAATTAAAACTGTAAATCATATAGTTCATTAATTATAATCATAAACTAGAAGGTAGCCAGAGAAGGATTATTATCCCCACTTTGCAGATTTAGATACTGAGCTCAGAGGTTTTAGGTCATGTACCTAAGGTCACATATATAGCAAAGGGTGGAATCGGTACTCAAAATTTAGGTCTTCTGATAATTTTTTCCTATGCCATATTATTTTAAAATAGCCATTATAGAAGCAGCAGTACACTGTAGATAAGAACAATGCACCAGCCTAGGAGTCTGAAAACCTAGTTTAAAAAGCCTTTTCAGAAAGTCAGAAAATTCAGCCAGGAGCAGTGGCTCACGCCTGTAATCCTAGCACTTTGGGAAACCGAGGTGGGAGGATCACTTGAGGTCAGGAGTTCGAGCCCAGCCTGGCCAACATAGTGATATCCTGTCTCTACTAAAAATACAAAAATTAGCTGGGCATGGCGGCAGATGCCTGTAATCCCAGCTACTCGGGAGGCTGAGGCAGGAGAATCACTTGAACCTGAGAGGCAGACTCCAATCTCAGCGAGCTGAGATTGCACCACTGCACTCCAGCCTGGGTGACAGAGTGAGGTTCTATCTCGGGGGCAGGGGGGAAGTCAGAGAATTCTATGAAGAAAACACAGCCTGCCACTTACTCTCACTTATTAAGCACCTGCCTGTGTTAGAATTTGTACCAAGCAGCAACAGTCACATCCTTTCCTCAAGTCCAAATTATCACTGCCTCCATTTATTGCTTACCCTATGGGAATGAGGAAAGAAGAGATAGATCAACCTTAGGTAATTATAGAGCATATAAATCTATGGAGGTGCTAGGTAATGATTTTTAGAAGTATACCCCGTGATCCAGCTGGCAACTTAAAATCTGGAAAAAAAAAAAAAAAAAAAAAGAGGCCAGGTGCGGTGGCTCATGCCTGTAATCCCAGCACTTTGGGAGGCTGAGGCGGGCAGATCACTTGAGCTCAGGAGTTTGAGACCAGCCTGGGCAACATGATGAAACCCCATCTCAATGAAAAATACATTAAAAAAAAAATTAGCGGACATAATGGCATGTGCCTATAGACCCAGCTACTCAGGAGGCTGAGGTGGAAGGATGGCTTGAACCCAGGAGGCAGAGGTTGCAGTGGGCTGAGATCACGCCACTGCACTCCAGCATGGGTGACAGGTCCAGACCCTGTCTCCAAAAAAAAAAAAAAAAAAACCTGAAAAACATTTTATTTATAGACTTCTAGAAGATAATTTTCAGACAATATAATGCAAACGCATGTTTCACTTACCGCTGGGGTAGGAGTCTATCATTAGCCAGGTAGCCTGGCTTATGAATCTCTTTATTATAATCTCCATACTTGGCTTGGACAGCATAGGAAGCCAAAAGAACTGCAGTTTCTGGCGGGCAATATATCTCATCATTTAAGATGGCTTCTTTAACTTGCAAGAAGAAGAGTCTCTGGGTTATTTCTTGAATTAATTCCTCAGAAACATCTTCAGGAAAGAATTTAGCTCTAAACTTGAACTGTAAAGGATTCTCTTTTTTAACATCCTGCTGTGTTACCTGGAAAAATAATTTCAAGTATAATCAACAAAAATCTTAAGTTTACAATAATTAGACCTAGTCACACATCAAATTCTTTTTGGAAGAAAATGAAAAGTGAAATAGATTCTAAATCTATGAAGATTTTAGTGTGTAATAGTCTAAATCTGTAAACAAATATATGTGATAAAAGATTCTATGCTCTTGAATGTGACCTATAACTCAGATTCTAATAACCAAATTGAAAACTTTTTTTCATATTCTTGAGAAGCTTATCCTACAGGTATTTACATCAAAATTGAAGTACTTAGTATGCCATTTGTAATATCTGCTTTAATATTTGTTATAGGCTAAGTTTTCAAATAGGAAAAGTAAGCATTTCTTTTTTTTTTTTTTTGAGATGATAAGCTGATGGTGCCTGACTGAATTTAAAAAAACATGGTACCTCATAATGATTAACAGATAACTACAAAAGGAAGCTTGCAATCAGTCAGACTTAGCTTTTCTAGCACAAATTCATAATAACTTCAACTTAACATAATTATTAGTTTAATGTTATCATACATATTTTACCTTTTTATTTAGTTTAAGCCATGTAGAATAACCTTTGCTGTCTACATACTGCAGCCCAAAAAACCAGACCTCACGCAAACCAACTGTTTTCACCACCTAAAACACAACAACAAAAAAAAACACAGTTTCAGTCCAACATACACATTGTGTCTAGATGATACTACACTTCAAAAGGAGAACAAAACTATTTAAGTATACGTATATTCCTTTGCCATAGAAAAGGCTTTCCCTAAATTTAAGATATTAAAGGAACATTTTTGAAAACTCAAATTCAAGTTTTCTATACTCAATTTTTCTTTTTTTTTTAAAAGAAGTTTTTTTTTGTTTTTTTTTTTTTTTGTTCTTGTCACCCAGGCTGGGGTGCAATGGCACAATCTTGGCTCACTGCAACTTCCGTCTCCATTCAAGTGATTCTCCTGTCTCAGCCTCCAAAGTAGCTGTGATTACAGGTATGCACTGCCACGCCTAGCTAATTTTTTGTATTTTTAGTAGAGATGGGGTTTCACCATGTTGGCCAGGTTGGTCTCAAACTCCTGACCTCAGGTGATCTGCCTGCCTCGGCCTTCCAAAGTCTTGGGATTATAGGCGTAAGCCACTGCACCTGGTCTCTAATCCTCAAGTTTGTAGTGTCACTTCAATCCTCTTACTTGATCCACTTTTTCATACCTCCTTTTCCTTATCTATCATGACCTCAACAATAACAAGAGTCTTGAAAATATATATATATAGTTTTCATAATCATACGTTCCAATTTCTATTTACCCCCACAAGTACCCTATTGGTATATTTAGGGCAAATGGTATCATTTTGGTGATAAGAAAAGTCTGATATATTCCATGTTCTACCTTCACTGAGCAAGAAACCATTCTTAGAACATACCATAAATTCCACCCTTCTACATTTTTGCTGATGTTTTTTCCTCTGCCTAGAATGGGTCTTCTGTATTTTTATGACTTATTGAACAATTTATTCTTTAAGGACAAGCTCAACTAACGTGCCTTCTGTGAATAAAGCTCTCCTACCATCTAGATAAAATTAATCACTGGTTCCCTGATATTCCCATAAGACTTTATCTATCCTGCTATTAGAAAATTTACTCTATCATAATTGTGTTATTAGCAGTGTGTCTATTTACCCTCCTTGACTGCATAATACTTATGGACAGAGATTATTGATTTGTGTGTCTTAAAATCCATAGCATCTCACAGAATGATTAGCCTGTGGTAGACACTCAAAAGTAAGACTAAGTAGGCTGTGCGCGGTGGCTCACGTCTGTAATCCCAGCACTTTAGGAGGCCGAGGCGGGCGGATCACAAGGTCAGGAGATCAAGACCATCCTGACTAACACGGTGAAACTTCATCACTACTAAAAATACAAAAAAAAAAAAAAAAAATTAGCTGGGCGTGGTGGCACGCGCCTGTAGTCCCAGCCACTTGGGAGGCAGAAGCAGGAGAATGGCGTGAACCCGGGAAGCGGAGCTTGCAGTGAGCCGAGATCGTGCCACTGCACTCCAGCCTGGGCGACAGAGCAAGACTCTGTCTCAAAAAAAAAAAAAGAAAATAAAGTAAGAGTAAATAAAGTGGTGGAGTTAGGATACACACCCAGGACTTACCCACACCTAACAAAAGCATATGTTTTTTAAAAAAATCTGTATTTAAAATAAAATGAGGAAAATGATCCAGGGCAGGTAAAAGTTCATTAACATTTTAAAAGCTTTACAGAAAGATTCAATATCAGTTCTTAAATAATAAACATTCTTGGTTTTTTGTGGGAGTTTTGCTTATTTTTTTTTTTTAAAGACAGGGTCTCACTCTGTACCCACAATGGAGTACAGTGGTGTGATTCACGGCTCACTGGAGCCTTGACCTCCTGGGCTGAAGCAATCCTCCTGCCTCAGCCTCCTGAACGGCTGGGACTAGAGGCACATTCCACCACACCTAGTTAATGTTTTTTTTTGTTTTGTTTTGTTTTGTTTTCTGTAGAGGCAGGGGTCTTGCTATGTCGCCAAGGCTAATCTTAAACTCCTGGCCTCAAGTGATCCTCCCACTTCAGCCTCTCAAAATGCTGGGATTATAGATGCAAGCCACTGCGCTTGGCCCTTGGTTTGTTTGTTTGTTTGTTTTGAGACGGGGTCTCACTCTGTCACCCAGGCTGGAGTGCAGTGGTGCAATCTCAGTTCACTGCAACCTCCACCCCCACCCCAGGCTCAAGTGATCCTCCCACCTGAGCCTCCCGAGTAGCTGGGACCACAGGCATGCACCACCAAACCTAGCTAATTTTTTATATTTTTAGTAGAGATAGGGTCTCACTATGTTGCCCAGGCTGGTCTTGACCTCCTGAGCTCAAGGGATCTGCCCACCTCAGCCTCCCAAAGTGTTGGGATTATAGGCATGAGACATCGTGCCCAGCCTGTTTTTTAAAAAATAAAGTTAAAACATTTGGCAGGGCAGGGTGGCTCACGCCTATACCAGCACTTTGGGAGGCCAAGGCAGATAGATCACTTGAGGCTAAGAGTTCAAGACCAGCCTGGTCAACATGGTGAAACCCCATCTCTGCTAAAAATACAAAAATCAGCCAGGTGTGGTGGTGCACACCCATAATCCCAGTTACTCAGGAGGCTGAGACAGTAGAATTGCTTGAGCCCAGGAGGCAGAGGCTGCAGTGAGCCGAGTTCGCGCCACTGCACTCCAGCCTGGGTGCCAGAGCGAGACTCCATCTCAAAACACACACACACACACACACACACACACACACACAAATAATCTTAAAACATTCCAGGCTTTTGGTTTCAAGACAGCAAACTGAACCCTTCCATTTACTTTCCCACTCTTGAAAATTTTCACTGAAATGACAGAAAAAAAGAAAAAACACTGGCTGGGCACAGTGGCTCACATCTGTGATCCCAACACTTTAGGAGGACAAGGCAGGAGGAGCTCAGGAGTTTCAGAACAGCCTGGGCAATGTAGGGAGACCTTGTCTCTTAATAAAAAAAAAATTAGCTGAGTAGTCACGCAAATCTGTAGTTCTAGCTAATCAGGAGGCTGAAGTGGTAGGATCACTTGAGTCCAGGAGGTCAAGGCTGCAGTGAGCTGTGATTATGCCACTGCACTCCAGCCTCAGTGACAGAGCAAGACCCTGTCTGAAAAAAAAGAAAAAAAAAATTAAAAATAAGAAAAAAGCATTTAGAAAATGTTACCATCAAAAAAGCAAAAAGTGGGCCAGGCACGGTGGCTCACGCCTGTAATCTCGGCACTTTGGGAGGCTGAGGCAGGTGGATCACAAGGTCAAGAGTTCAAAACCAGCCTGGCCAACATGGTGACACTCTGTCTCTACTAAAAATACAAAAATTAGCCGGGCATGGTGACAAGGGCCTGTAATCCCAGCTACTCAGGAGGTTGAGGCAGAGAAATGCTTGAACCCGGGAGGCGGAGGTTGCACTGCATTGAGCTATCGCACCACTGTACTCCAGCCTGGGTGACAGAGTAAGACTCTGTCTCGGAAAAAAAAAAAAAAAAGCAAAAAGTGAGAAATTTCTAGAAGATGTGGAATATAAAGTCTCATACTGATAATGCAAAAGCTGATCAATGTCAAACAATGAAAAATTCAATGTGGACAAAAGGAGATTCCAAATAATCTAACTTTGGTAAAAGACAGGTTGCCCCAGCAGTGCCAAAGAAAACATTCAAGCTTGGAGCGGCAGGAGTAGAAATGTACAGGTCAAAAGCAGCAGAGAGAAGTATAACAAAGCAGCCGGGCTCAGCTTCTGCCTCCACACTCTGTGAGATTCACAATGCTAAGTAAAAGGGAGATGTCCCACAGTGGGCACAGGGGATAATAGCTTAACTAACTTTAGACTATTACACAAATACAAGGAACAAGAAAGCTCAGCTGTGAAATTCCCTAAAAGGCCCTGTCTCCCCAGTGGTTCTCTACTTCTTCAGAAGGTGCTCCTAGAATGTTTTTTTTTTTTAATTAATATATTTTAGTGAGGCTGTCCTTTGAGCTCCCATAAACTTCTGATCACATACTTTTAGAAGCGAATCTGCTTGGGCACATAACTATAACATATGTATATTTATTTACAAGTTACATACTATCATGCTAATACACTATAAAGCATATATTTTTAAAAATGTTTAAAAATACATATTATATATACATATATATATTTTTTTTAATTTATTTATTTATTTTTTTGCCCAAACTGAAGTGCAGACTGCAACCTCTACCTCCTGGGTTTCAGCAGTTCTCCCACCTCAGCCTTCTGGGTAGCTGGGATTACAAGTGTGCACCACCACACTCAGCTAATGTTTGCATTTTTAGTAGAGACAGTTTTGCAATATTGGACAGGAAAAGGTACAGTAAAAATATGGTATTACACTCTTGAACTCCTGACCTCAAGTAATCCTCCCGCCTTGGCCTCCCAAAGTGCTGGGATTACAGGTGTGGGCCACCAAGTCTAGCCTAAAAATATATTTTAATACTTCTTTCACCCTAACAGATGTTCTTGCACACTCTTTGGGGGTATGAACACTTTTTATACTAATCCCACAAGAAGCAGCTAAAGGAGGAGGCTAGTCAAGAAAAAAGTCAGCAAGAAGCAAACCAAAGGACTTCAAGCACTCAGAGTCCCCAAACACAGAGCAGCTGGCCTCGATTTAACATCATAATCAGACATGGGGCTTTACTACACATGTACTCATGTAGCTATGTGCTCTCATTTTAGAGGACCCAGTTTACCCCTGGCTTGACCTGAACCTGCCAGCTTATCCCACACACACTACATACAAAAGTAAAATCTGCATTTTTCGATCCTTGCATTTGAGTTCAAGGAAAGTTCATCATTGCATTTCAGTTCAAGGAAAGCAGTCAGGAAATAGAACAGGGACTAAAGAACTGCTGAGAAGAGTCCGTAACAGATAACAATACTCAATAATCTAGACCAGGCTGGACGGTGGCTCACGCCTGTAATCCTGGCACTTTGGGAGGCCGAGGGAGGCGGATCACTTGAGCTTAGAAGTTCAAGACCAGCCTGGGAAACATGACGAAACCCCATCTCTACCAAAAATACAAAAAAAAATTAGCCGGGCATGGTGGAGCACACTTGTGGTCCCAGCTACTCAAGAGGCTGAGGTGGGAGGATCGCTTGAGCCTGGGAGGCAGAGGTTGCAGTGAGCCGAGATCGCACCACTGCATTCCAGCCTGGGGCGACAGGAGTGAGAGCCAATCTAAAAAAAAAATTTTTTTTTAATAAAGAAATAAGTAATAATAACCTGGACCATTTACAATATGAACTGTGTGTGCATGTGTGCGTGTGTGTGTGTGTAGTCAGGGTTGCTTAACGATGGGGATACATTCTGAGAAATGCATCGTTAGACAATTGCATCATCGTATGAACATCATAGAGTATACTTAAACAAACCTAAATGATATAGCCTACTACGCACCTAGACTATATGGTACAGCCTGTTGCTCCTAGGCTACAAACTTGTACAGCATGTTACTATATTGAATACTGTAGGCAACTCTAACACAACTGTTAAGTATTTGTGTATTTAAACGTATCTAAACATAGAAAAGGTATAGTAAAAATATGGTATTACACTCTTACGGGACCACTGTTGCATAAGTGGCCCATCATTGATCGAAATGTCCTTATGCGGCACATGACACTGTATTTATCTATATAAATAGAAAGAGATATACACAAAACTATCAAATACTGTTCTACGCACTTTACATAGATTTTCATTTAACTCTCACAATAAACCTCTGAAGAAGTAATGTTACCATCATCCTAATTGTACAAACGAGAAAAATAAGACAAAGAGATTAATTTGTCCAAAGTCAAACAGCTGCAACTACAACTATTGCAGGCAGTGACTCCAGTGCCCACACTTCTAAACCACTATACATCACTGCCCTATAATAAATGGTTTCATTTTCCTGTATCCAAGTGAAAGTAATTCTACTTAATAAAAAACAAGTTTTATTTCTTAGTATCCAATACCAAAGAGGATAACTTGCTGATTAGTTTTTGGCTGCCACAAACATTTCACTTACTATAAATAACATTTCAATTTGCTATGAAGTACAATAAATGCTAACTCTATTCACATTTTTTTCAAATAAGATAGACTGTATATTCACAAACAGGAGGCACAGAAGAATCAACAGAAGCGGATATTATACCAGAACAAAAGTGGTTTGGAAAAAAGAAAAAAGTGGAGATTGGTTCACAAGGTGTGGTGAACTTAGCTCTTTATGATTTTGCTTTAAAATTTCGCACATCCACACAAAAAGCTTTTCATGATCCAAAAAGGCCTTATCAGGACTTTTAAATTTATGAATTACCAAATCAGGAGATTAAGTATATTATTTGTCAGGAGAATAAACAACTTTAGAGAATTTAGAATTTTTATTTCATCAGATTTGAATCTGTATTTGACAGAATGACAACTAACAAAACCAAAGTATCTAGTGTTACTTACTGCTGAAATGCTAGAAACTCTTTCCTTCTTTAAGATCAAGTTATTCTGACTACAGGCTATTGCTCTCCTGCTCCTAAGAAAAAGGGTACGTAAAGTTTATATAAAAGTTATCCTCCTCTAGGTTTCATGCCACACATGATATATACCACCTTCCTCTCTCTTTGCAACAGTTTCTTCATGTTCTTACTTAATCCCTGGGGCCAATCTCTTACCTCGTTTTCTCAGCAAAACTTGCTTACATTGCAATACAACATTATCTGGGAAGCTTAAATTTTAAAATACTGATAATTTAGAGTAGGCCCAGACAATTAAATCAGCATCTCTGGAAGGGGTTTCCAAGCACTGCCTCCTCTCCCTTTTTTTAAAGCTCCACAGGTGACTAATGCGCACTCAAGACTGAGAAGAAAGATAAGATCAGTAGTCCCAGTTCCTTAACATACCGGATACCTGACCTCCATATCCCAACCTTTGCCTCATACATTATGAACCTATGACACCAAATTGTTGTTAGTGATCTCTGTATAGCCTATACAGGTTTAGCATACCTAATCCAAAAATCCAAAATCCTAAATGCTGCAAAATCTGAAACCTCTTCAGTACCAACATGACTCTGCAAGTGGAAAGTTCCACACCTAACCTAACGTGATGGGTCGCAGTCAAAACTCAGTATGCGTAAAATTATTTAAAGGATTTTATAAAATTACCTTCAGCCTATGTGTATAAGTTGTACACAAAACATAAATGAATTTTGTGTTTAGACTTGGGTCCCATCCCCAAGATATCTCATTATACATATGCAAATATTCCAAAATCTAAAAACATCCAAAATCTTCTGGTCCCAAGCATTTTGGATAAGAGATGCTCTCAACCTGTAATTCCCTATGCCTTTCACTCCTGCTGTTCCTTCTGCCCAGGATTCCTACTCATTTCACTCAACAACTTTGTGGATTATCCTTGAATCCCTTTTAGTCACCATTACAATGATTCTCATAGATGTTAAATAAATGCCTGCTGAAAATTATTTTCAAGAAGTCCTCTCCCACAAATGTAGGAATGTGAAAGAATAAAGAATATCCCTAGTGCTGTAGTAGGGATATCTGAATAGCTACTATGAAAAATTCCAAGTGGTACACTGTTGGATTATCAGCAAAAGCACAGAAAAACAGAGAAAGAGGTATGCAACAACATTCACACTATGGTGTCAAAAGTTGCATATTTCATGCAGTTTAATACCTGGTCAAAAAGTTGTTTGCCAGTTGTATTGGGCTGAATGGCAAATTCCAGCTCAGCATCCATTGTAGTTACTCTTACGTTGATCTGTAATAAAAATAAAAGGAATAATAAGTAGAAGAGAAGTTATTAGGCGTGAGAAAACTTTTATGATTTTCTTTATTAAAGTGATAAAGTTTTATTTTAATCACAAGAAATCTTAAATCTATTTGAAAAACAAAGAGCTTATAAAGTCCTCATTTAGGAACATCTATTGAATACTTAACATATACTGGGCACTAAGCTATGGGCTTTCCATACTCTCATTTAGCCCTTGCTATAATACTAGGAGATACTACCTTTATTTCTACAGAAACGCAAAGAGTTTCCATTATTCACCTAAGGACACGTGGATATTAAAAGGCAGAGCAAGAGCTGGACATGGTGCCTCACACCTTTAGTCCCAGCACTTTGGAAGGCCAAGGTGGGAGGATCTCTTGAGGTCAGGAGTTTGAGACCAGCCTGGGGAACACAGCAAGACTATGAAAAATTTAAAAATTAGTTGGGTGTGGTGGCATGTGCCTGTTATTTCCAGGAAGCTGAGATGGGAGGATCACTTGAGCCTAGGAGTTTGAGGGCTGCCGTGAGCTATGATTGTACTACTGAACTTCAGCCTGCACAACAGAGCAAGACCCTGCCTCCAAAAACAAAGCAAAACAAAAAAGGCAAAGCAGGTATTTAAATTGAGGTCTAACTCCAAATTCTTTGAATGTGATTCACTATCCCATATTTCTTTCAACATGAAAATCAGATTTCATTTTATTCATACTGTAAATACATTATTCGCTTTAGGAAAGCATTTATCTACAGTGCTTTATTTGCTAGATTCTATTTTTTGTTGTTTTTAGAGACAGGGTCTCACTATGTTGTGCTCAGGCTGGAGAGCAGTGGCCATTCATGCGTGCAATCATGGCACACTGCAACCTTGATCTCCTGGACGCAAACCTATATTCCCACCTCAATCTACCAAGTAGCTAGGAGCACAGGCGTGTGCCGCCATGCCTAGCTCCAAACAAATAATAATTTTATTGTGTAAATACCTAATATCTCAAAAACTTAACACGCCTTACCAAAATAGTTTTACCACAGAATAGCATCTTCACCTAGAATTCTTCACGTGATCCAAATATATCTTTTTAGCTTTTTAAATTATTTGATCTTTTATTAACTTATTTCTCCTTTAATTTTCCCACACTTCATTTGCTGTTTCTGTATTGATTTTCTAACAATCTTTACTTTTCCCTTAAACAGTATAAACCTGTAGCGATTCCTACTAACACTGTTTCTGTAACAACTGTATTTAAAATTTTATATTAATACGTATTACTGCATTTGTTTTTATGTATCTTTTTCCATCAGCCTGTAGGTTTACTGAGGACACAGCTTGTGCCATTTTATCTAACTTTAACTCACACTATAAAAACTCTAAATCAGACTTCTTATTTCCCCATATGTCTAACAATCACAACCTCAGCACATTATAGCTTTCACCTGGAATAACTTCTGTAATCAAATCTTACAGATTCATCCTTCTTTAAAATAATCTTATTTTTTTCTTTTCTAAAACTGTATCTTATTAAGAAATGATATATACAAAACATCTATCATATATAAACAATGAAGAATAATAAAACAAAACCCATAAATCTACCATCCAACTGAATAACAAGAAATGGTAAATAATGTTGCATATACCACTGTTATTTGTTCTTTGTAAATACCAACAGGTAATCACTAACCTAAATTTTGTTATTCTCTTGCTTTTAAAAAAAATGGTTCTAACGTAAATATATGTATCTGTATGTAAAATAGCTTCATTTTTCTTGATTTTTAGCTGTATTATAACTGCACGATATTTGTTGATCAAGTTTTCTTTCTTGATGTGGGCAATGCTTACATGGGTATATTCACTTTACGAAAATTCATCAACTACACACTTTTTTTTCCCTGTTGCCTAGGTTGGAGCACAGTGGCAGAATCCCAGCTCACTGCAGCCTCAACCTCCTGGGCTCAAGCGATCCTACCGCCTCAGCCTCTTGAGTGGCTGGGACTACTGTTACTACACACTTCTCATATATTCTGTTTGGTATGTATATTCTACTTCAATAAATTCTTTAAAATTGCACTATACTAGTTTAATTTTTCACCATATGTTTCTAAGATTCATTGATGTTTTTGTCATTGAACTTTCACTGCTATGCAACATTCTGCATGTGGCCAAACAAACATTTACTCACCCATTTTCCTGTCAATGAACACTGTTTCCAATTTTTTGGCTATTAAGAACAATACTGCTATGAACATTCTCGTACATGTCTCCGAGTGTCAGAATTTCTCCAGAATATACTCAGAATTCTTGAGTAATGAAGTGTGCACACCTTCTACTTTTACCACATAATGCTGAATTGTACAATGTAACTGTGTCAATGTATACTCCTGTCAGCATTGTATAAGAATTCTTGCTTTTCTGTATTTCCAGGAACAGTGGGCATTATCAGATTTATTAATATCTGACAATTCAGTTAGCAGAAAATGGTATCTCAATATGGTATTGAAGTGGGATCCTCGATTGCTGATGACATCCACATTTCTGTACATGGCATGTGCATACAGAATTTTAAGATGGCCCCTGGTGTCATGCTCATGATTATGTTGCATTACATGATTAAAGGGATTTTGCAGAAGTACTTAAGATTACTAATCAGCTGACTTTAGAACAGGAAGATTATCTAGGAGGGCCTAAGCTAATCAATTTATCTGGCTGGTTGCAGAATAAGTTATACCTTGATTTCAGCCTTATAAGACTTTGAAGCAGGGAACTCAGTCACATCATCCCAGATTTCTAACCTATAAAACTGTGGGATAATACATGGGTGCTGTTTTATAACACTAAATTTGTGGTAATCTGTCATAGACCAATGGAAAACTAGTACAATATGTTTAACTGACCACTCATTCTCATCTGCGAATGTTCACGCATATGGCTTATTTTTCTATTGGGTTGTTTTTTCTTACTTTAACGTAGGAAGTCTTTATATATTCTTGATACTGATCCTTTGTCAGTTATTCCTTACAAAAGAACCTCCCATATTGTGGTTCGTCATTTTACTTTCTCCATGGTGTCCTTTATGATAAACTGACATTCTTAATTTTAATGTTGAATTTATAAATATTTTACACACAGATACCAGTTTTTTACCATCCTTTTTTTTTTTTTTTTTTTTTTGAGAAAGCATCTCACTCTGTCGCCCAGGCTAGTGAGCAGTGACGTGATCTCAGCTCACTGCAACCTCCGCCTTCCAGGTTCAAGTGATTCTCCTGCCACAGCCTCCCAAGTAGCTGGGATTACAGGCATGCACCACCATGCCTGACTATTTTTTGTATTTTTAGTATAAACGGGCCAGTATAAATGTTGGCCAGGCTGGTCTCAAACCCCTGACCTCAAGTGACCCACCTGCCTCAGCCTCCCAAAGTGTTGAGATTACAGGAATCAGTCACTGCACCCAGCCAATTTTTTGCCATCCTTAAGAAATCCTTCCATACTCTGGAGTCATAAGGATATTCATATATTTCCTATTTTGATTTTCACAATTTTCAATGATTTTTGCTTATGATGTTAGAGGTCCAATTTCATTTTTTAATCTCCATATGAATGAAAATAATACAGGGTTTTTTTTAAATCCCAACATAATTTATTAATTAGTTCATTTATTCTCCAAAGTCTGTGCTGTCACAAATCAAGTATCTGCATAAGTGTGGATCTAATTTTGTTCCCCTGGTCAATTAAACTACTCAATATCATATTGTCTTAATTAGTACTTCTTTAAATAAGTCTTGATATCTGGTAGGGCAAGTCTCCATTATTCTTCAGAACTATTTTGACTAGTCTTGGATCATTATCTTTGCTCTTGGTTCCATATAAAACTGTGAACTTTACAAAATACACCATTTATGATTTAGCATTGGAACAACACGAATTTTTTGGTATCTTTGGGTAAGAATTAACATTTTTATTAATATAGACTCTATACAGGACTATGGTTTTCTCACTGTACATTGACTTAGATCTCCTTTAATGACTTTCAAAATCTTTTGAAAGAAGTGCTTATAATTTGCTCCATATAAATCAGTTTACTCATTTGTTAGGTATTTTCTCCTAGATCATTATGGCTTTGTGGGTATTGTAAATATGGATCCACAGTTCCTATTCCATAATTTTGACATCCTAAAAGCACGGAAACCTGAAGATGAGTTAATTTTGAGGAAAAATCTGACATGAAGTGATATAAGACTATCACTTGTAGTGAATTAATTTATTCCACTTCACGTGACTATTCACTCATTAAAACTATAGAAATACAAATGTTTTAGAGGTGATGCCATAGACCTTGATGGGAGTTTCATGTTATAATGACATATGCACATAATATATTGTATATTCATCTTTCTAAAATCCAAAAACTTCCACATTCTGAAACTTATCTAGCTTCAAGAGTGTTTTCTCCACAAGGCAAGTTCTATACTTCCAGAATCTTTAATGAATCAACAACACACAATTGATATCCAACTGCGTATAATTTTGACTCTTTAAGGAACAATAAACACTCTCCACTCAATTATACTGGCAAAGAGTTTTCCAAAGTAGCTGTAAACGTTCACATTCCTAACAAAAATACAATAAAGTCACATCCATATCTACACTGGATTATTACCAGTCTTTTTTTTGTTGTTATTTTTTGTTTTGTTTTTTTTGAGACAAGTCTCACTCTGTGACCCAGGTTGAAGTGCAGTGGTGCGATCTTGGCTCACTGCAACCTTCGCCTCCTGGATTCAAGCGATTCTCCTGCCTCAGCCTCCCAAGTAGCTGGGTTTACAGGAATGTGCCACAATGCCTGGCTAATTTTTGTACTTGCAGTAGAGATGGGGTTTTACCATGTTGGCCAGGCTGGTCTCGAACTCCTGACTTCAAGTGATACTCCCGCCTCAGCCTCCCAAAGTACTGGGATTACAGGCGTGATCTACCATGCCCGGCCTACCAGTCTTTAATACAGCTTCTTTTGTGAAATATCTGCTCAAATATTTTGTCCACTAAAAAAAAAAAAAAAAATCTGAGTTGTGTTATTTTTGAACTGTAAAAGAACTTTATATGGCAATTATTTTCTCCCATTGTCTTGCCTTTCTATGTTTTTATTGCTGTCTTTCAAGAGCAAAAGTTTTTAATTTTGATTAAGTCCAACTTTTCCTTAATGGTTCAAATTTTCTGTGTATTACATAACGAATTTTCGCCTACTCCAAGATCACAAAAATTTTTTCCTATGTTTTCTTCTAGATGTTTTACAGTTTGAGCTTTTGCATGTAGGTCTATAATCCATTGAGTTTATGTTTGTAAATTGTGAGACAACAGTCAATGTTCATGTTTTTCTGTATGGATAACCCTTTGTGCCAATACCATTTGTTGAAAATAATTATAGTTCTCCAGTAAATTGTGTGACACCCTTGTCAAAAATCTAATGAATACATATGTGTATATGGGCGTTGGTGTATTTTCGTTTCACCGATCCTATTAATTTATTCTTTCACCAATACCTCAATGTCTTATTTTAGTGGCTTAAGAATAAACCCTGAAATCCAGGAGTGTAAGTTTTCTTTTTTTTTTAATTGCTTTAGCTACTCTGTACACATTTTGGCATATCCATATATTAATATATTTTAGAATCAGCTAGTCAATTTTAATCAAAGAAGACTGCCTGGATTCAACTGATTGGAACTGAATTTCATTTACGAACACTTTTATGGAGAACTGACATCTTATAAAGATCTCTATACATATTTTATAGTTCTCTATGTATTTAAATTTTTAATTTCTCATAGCTGGTTTTCAGTGTAGAGATCTTGCACAGCATCTATACATTTATTACTAAGTGTGTCATGTTTTTTAATAACTAAATAACCAAACTAGTTTTATATAAAAAGGCCATTGATTTTTTTAATACAATCTTGCATCTGGCAATCTTGCTAAATTCAGTTATTGGTTCTAGTATTGTTTTATAGATTTATGAGGATTTTCTACAGAAACAATCATGTCATCTGCAAATAGGAAATTTTCTTTTTGATCTTTATGCCTTTTTTTAATTCTTCTCTCCCTCTAACAATGCATACTTTGCGACCTGCTGAGTCTTTAAGTCATTCTGAAGTGTTATCCGTGCTAGAAAATCCCAAAAATAACTAATGACTTTCTTTAAAATTATAATTGGCCAAAAGAAACATTCAAAAAAAAAAAAAACTCACTTTATTAGATTAAGAAAAGAACATTTACACCTTAAGAATAAAGGAATCCTTAGTCAAGAAGAACCAAATAACTATAAAACTAAGTAAAATAATCACATGTGTACCCTTAAATTAAAAAAAATCTAAGACTATATAATATCAGTATGGGTAACACTTGCACCTAAACTACAATTATGAGAAAACTAAAATGCATAGATCTTCCTGACCTCTCATTATTTCCTCCCATTTAACAATGTTACAATTTACTGGGCACTAAATATATATCAGATTCTTCTAACCCTTACCATACTCCCTTGGGTAACTAATTATATTCCCATTTTATATGCAAGGAAATTAAAAATTGGACAGATTGAGCTAAATTAACAAAGGTCACCCAGATTGGTGGCAGAACCAAGGTAAGAACTAAGACAGTTTGACCTTAGAACTCATGACCACATAACACTATGCTCTGGCCACATTAATCTAAAGAGAAATAACAGTAGTATCAGTGCCTTTTTCTTCCAACAACTCTACCAACATTCTTTGCCTTGTTCCAAAACGAATTTAATGATATCTTATTATTGAGACACTGTCAAATGTAATAAAATACACTTACTGGTTTCGGCATTTTCTTTCTCTTTTTGTTACCTTCTTTAAAAATTCTCCACTTCAATGAATTCTGTTGTCACTTTCTGTTAAAAAAAAAAAAAGCATAATCTATTATCTTTTTATATAAGGTTTCTATTTTAACTATAATTTGTATAAGATATAAATTAAAATATTTGAAAAGGTGGATTTAAAGTAACAAGGAGTGATTTCATTCTAATTTTCAATATCTTCTACTAGCATTGCACATTCCCTAAAAAGATTGAAATCTGAAGATTAAAAATACCACACATCTCAAATAACATGTTATAAACACACTGATCTAACCAGAAGTTTTAATTACAGACAACAAAGAACAAGGAAACATCACTGCTTAGAGCCCAAAAGCTTGCTCTCTGAGTCAGGTTCATCTCTGTATCCAGGATGTTAGAGAAAGGAACAATAAAAGTGAGGACAGATGGATTCAGACTCTGAAGAGCTTAAGAATACTTATTCAATGTTTTTTTTCTGTACTGCCAAAAACAAAAGGAAATTCTGATTAATGTAATCTACAAAAAAATGGAAGAAACTAATTTTTATTTTTTTATTTTTTTAAAGACGGGTCTCATTCTGACATTCAGGCTGGAGTACAGTGGTAACATCACAGCTCACTGCAGCCTAAACCTCCCAGGTTCAAGTGATCCTCCTGCCTTGGGCTCCCAAGTAGCTAGGATCATGAGCACGTGCCAACATGCCCAGCTAGTTTTTTTATTTTATTTTTTTGTAGAGGCAGGGTTGCCCTACGTTGCTCAAGCTGTCTCAAACTCCTGGCCTCAAGCAATCCTCCCAACTGTGCCTCCCAAAGTGCTAGGATTACAGGCATGCGCCACTGCGCCTGGCTTATTTTTTCTTCTTGTAAATTTGAAAATATGAATGGAGAAAAATATGAATAGCTTATTCACCCAATGTGTATGAAACAGGCAAAGCTCTGCACACTAACAACCTGCATTCAGCTAGCACAGCGGGTCACATCTGTAATCCCAACACTTTAGGACCTATAATCCCAGCTCTTTGGGAGGCCAAGGTGAGAGGACTGCTTAAGCCCAGTGGCTAAAGCTGCTGTGAGCAGTGATCACACCACTGCACTCCAGCCTGGGCAACAGAGCAAGACCCTGTCTCAAAAACAAACAAACAAACAAAAAAATGTTATTGATTGCTGTTTAAGATGCCATAACTAAGGCTGGGCATGATGGCTCATGCCTATAATCCCAGCACTTTGGGAGACCGGGGCGGGAGGATCATTTGAGGTCAGGAGTTTGAGACCAGCCTGGCCAACATGGTGAAACCCCATCTATACCAGAAATACAAAAATTAGCCGGGCATGATGGCAGGTGCCTGTAATCCCAGCTACTCAGGAGGCTGAGGCAGGAGAATCACTTGAACCCGAAAAGCAGAGATTGCAGTGAGCCAACATGGTCCCATTGCGCTCCAGCCTGGGCGACAGAGCAACACTGTGTTTCTAAAAAACAAAAAAAGAAAAGATGCCATAACTAATAAAAGAGAAATTCTCTAAGTTGTAATAAAAATGAAATTTAGGTAAGGCCATTTCCCTAAATTCTAGTCAATCACAAGTAACTGATTACCAATAAACCTCTTCAGAAGAAATTTCCTCCTGAGATTTTTTTTTTATTATTTTTTTTTGAGATGGAGTCTCACTCTGTCGCCCAGGCTGGAGTGCAGTGGTCGCAGTGGTGCAATCTTAGCTCACTGCAACCTCTGCCTCCTGGGTTCAAGCGATTCTCCTGCTTCAGCCTCCGTAGCTGGAATTACAAGCGTCCACCACCGCACCCAGCTAATATTTGTTATTTTTAGTAGAGAAAGGGTTTCATCATGTTGGCCAGGCTGGTCTCAAACTCCTGAGCTCAAGTGATCCGCCGGCCTTGGCCTCCCAAAGTGCTGGGATTACAGGCATGAACCATTAGGCAATGAAATTCTGCTGGAGGTATAAACCCCTCATTTCTTAATTCTTATCATTTCCTAGCTTATTCCCATCTACACTCACCTACCTTCATGAACCTAAATGTATTTCAGTCCAATTTTTAAATTCTATACCCTCTTTTCATCCCAACTACTATTACTGCCTTAGTTCAGGTCTTATCATCTCAGGTCTTGATTAAAACAGCCTCCAGGCCAGGCGCGATAGCTCACGTGTGTAATTCCAGCAATTTGAGAAGTGGGAGGATCACTGGAGCCCAGGAGTTTGAGACCAGCCTAGGCAACATGGCAAAACCCCATCTCTATCAAAAAAAAAAAAAAAAAAAAAAAAAACCAAACAAACAAACAAAAAAAAACGAGCCAGGCATGGTGATGGAAGGAATGCTTGAGTCTGGGAAGTGCAGGTTGAAGTGAGCTGAGATCACCAATGCACTCCAGCCTGGGTGACAGAGCAAGAACCCCATCTCAAAAAACAAACAAACAAAAAATGACCTATAACCTATTGGTTCAGAAAAATTGCTTCATCTCACATTTCATAGAACAATTTTATTCAAATTCTTCACACGTATATAAGACATGTGTGTCTGCATCAAAACTTTGGCCATTTTTTGAATCATAATAGTTGTTTAGATTACATAAGCATTTTTTTGAATCAGTAATACAATCACTAAAGGTTTTATCCTAAGCCAAAATGGCTTGTCCTAAGTTACGTGGGCAATAAATGGCCAAACTACAAGTCTTTTGACACCTAGCATCCAGAGTTCTACAACGTATCAGCCTGTCTTCCTTTTTTTTTGATATGAAAAGACTGCTAACTAATTTCATTTGTGGAAATATACCTGAAGAAAATATTAACAAATATGTATAATGATACAACTACAAAGACTCTAATTATAGTACAATTTATAAAAGTATATGTAAAACTGAGAGTCTAGCTAGGTCAGTCATGGTATATCTAAGGATCCACTAGATCACAATGCAGCCTATCAAAATGTTATAGAAAAATACTAAATGACATAGGAAGATATTCACAAACCACTAAGTACAAAGGCAGGTATTAAACCCATCCATAGTAGCCAGGCATGGTGGCTCACACCTGTAATTCCAGCACTTTGGGAGGCCAAGGCAGGAGGATCACTTGAGGGCAGGAGTTCAAGACCAGCCTGGGTAACACAGAGAGATCGTGTCTCCACAAAAAATAAAAATAAACCAGGCATAGTAGAGTGCACATGTAGTCCTAGCTACTCAAGAGGCTAAGGCAGGAAGATCACTTGAGCCCAGAAGTTTGAGGCTGCAGTGAGTTATGATCATGCCACTACAACCCAGCCTGGGCAACAGGGCAAGATTCTGTCTAAAATGTAAAAAATAAAACATTAAAAAAAAAATCCACAGGATATCATCACTTTTTTTAAAAAAAGACAGGAATGAATGAAAAGACCAGAATGATTATATTCTAAAATATTAAGAGGCTCGAATAATTAAAATGAAATCTGTAAACTTGTAAAATGAAAATGTAGAGGTTTTGTCATAAACTAATCTCTTTTTTTTTTGGAGATGGAGTCTCGCTCTGTCACCCAGGCTGGAGTGCAGTGGCGCGATCTTGGCTCACTGCAACCTCCGCCTTCCAGGTTCAAGCGATTCTCCTGCCTCAGCCTCCCAAGTAGCTGGGATTACAGGCGTGTGCCACCATGTCTGACTAATTTTTGTATTTTTAGTAGAGACGGGGTTTCACTATGTTGCCCAGGCTGGTCTCGAACTCTTGACATCAGGTAATCTGCCTGCTTCGGCCTCCCAAAGTGCTCACAGATGTGAGCCACCACACACACCCGGCCTAAAAAACTAATTTCTTACGATGAAAAAAACAGAATTATTCTAAATAAGTAAACTAAAGTTGGACTCATAACTTCACAATACCATTTAATAAAATGTAAGTAAGTTAATATTTTTTTCAAAAAGAAAGGAGAAGCAGTGGCTCCTACTTGTAAACCCAGCACTTTGAGAGCCCGAGACAGATGGGCTGCTTGAGCCCAGGAGTTCAAGACCAGCCTGGAAAACATAGCAAGACCCCATCTCTATGTTTTTTTAAAAATAATCTAAAACAAACAAAAAAAAAGACAGACTTGAAAAAAATTATAGTTTTGGAAGAATAACATAATATGACTAAGAAAGATATATAGATTATAATAAAAACAGATAAATATATTTTATTTTAAATCTCTACATAGGTAAAATAAATACCAAAATAAAAAAGAGTAGAAAAATTTGCAACAGTATAATAAAGCTGTTATGCAAAGTAATCAAATGGTTAAATATATAAAGATACTGCTCAGATTCCACTCAGTAAACACTTCAATAACAAACTTCGCCAACAAAACTTACGTTAAAAAACACACACAAATGTTCTACTGATTAAAACTACAAATGTTTTACCAATGATATACTCATTAAACTAGCAAAATAAATATTAATTACGCATGCTAAGGTTGACGAACAATGTTGGTAAACAAGTAGGTAAGTATTGTAGGTATCACCAGATATTGGCTCCACATTTCCAGAAAGTAGAGAGAGAATACATAACAAAAGCTACACAGCTTTTTTGAATGTGAAATTCTGCTTTTGTAATAAATCCTCCAGAAGATATTTCTCCCCCCAAACTAAATATAAAAGAAAGTAATCTGTATCAAGATATTCACAGCAGCATTCTTTACAATAGCCAATGATTACAATCACCAAAGTAATGTTGATATTATGTGATAACATGGACTTCTCCAGGGTTGTGGGGGTTTTTTATTTGTTTTTTGGTATTATTAAAACAAACTGTGTCAATATTTAGATAAGGTTAAGTGGAAAGGCAGAATATGTAACTACCCATCCATCAACACAGAAAAACACAGGTATTATTATTTTTTTTTTTTTTGAGATGGTCTCGCTCTGTTGCCCCGGCTGGAGTGCAGTGGCGCGATCTCGGCTCACTGCAAGCTCTGCCTCCCGGATTTACACCATTCTCCTGCCTCAGCCTCCCCAGTAGCTGGGACTACAGGCACCTGCCACCACACCCGGCTAATTTTTTTTTGTATTTTTAGTAGAGACGGGGTTTCACCGTGTTAGCCAGGATGGTCTCGATCTCCTGACCTCGGGATCCACCCGCCTCGGCCTCCCAAAGTTCTGGGATTACAGGCGTGAGCCACCACGCCCGGCCAACACAGGTATTATTAAAAAGGATGTCTGAATACACAGAAAGTTAGTACTTAACAGAGTTTTGTTAAGTTTCTAATTTTAAAAATCAGAGATAAGAATTTTAAAAACATATTTCATGAAATTGCTTATACATATCTTTCATTAGCTTCTACAACACACAGATGTAAAAATTCTACCTTAAATTTTTCAGGACAAAGCTATGTATAAATGCTATTAAAACCTATGTTTTTACACCAATTTAGTGATTAATGGAAAATATTTATATCAAGAGAATATTGTTGCCAGGCACGGTGGCTCATGCCTGTAATCTCAGTACTTTGGGAGGCCGAGGCAGGCGGATCACGAGGTCAGGAGTTCGAGACCAGTCTGGCCAACATAGTGAAACCCGGTCTCTACTAAAAATACAAAAAATTAGCTGGGTGTGGTGTGTGCCTGTAATCTCAGCTACTGGGGAGGCTGAGATAGCAGAATTGCACGAACCTGGGAGGCAGGGGCTGCAGTGAGCCAAGATCCCGCCACTGCACTCCAGCCCAGGTGACAGTGTGAGACCTCATCTCAAAAGAAAATAAAAGAGAATATTGTTTAACCTCAATGAGACATTTCTGGCTAGGTATGGTGGCTCGTGCCTGTAATCCCAGCACTTTGGGAGGCTGAGGCAGGCAGATCACTTGAGGTCAGGAGTTCGAGACCATCCTGGGCAACATGGAGAAACCCTGTCTCTAGTAAAAATAAAAAATTAGCCAAACATGATGGCACATGCCTGTAGTCCCTGCAACTCAGGAGACTGAGGCAGGAGAATCGCTTGAATCCAAGAGGTAGAGGCTGCAATGAGCTGAGATCACACCACTACACTTCAGCCTGGGCGACAGAGTGAGACTTTGTCTCAAAAAAAAAAAAAAAAGAGACATTTCTAGTCTATAAATATATTAGTATGTTTTTAATTGAAACTGGCATCTATTAGTAGCAGAATAGATAATTTCATAAAATGTCACATGGAAAACAAAGAAACCTAGATGCATATCCTGGGGTTCCATCTCTAACTTGAAACAAAACCTGGTCTTTCAAGTCTTTCTTTTCTTCTATTAAAAAAAGTATAAAAATAATAATAAAAAATAAATTGCCTAAACCATTATATATCAAAGACACATATTTATATACCAAATATTTGTATATTTCCACTCTTCCCTCATAAAAATATTTACTCCCTCCTCCCCACTCTTAATTCTCTTAATTTTAATCTGCAAGTTTATTGGTTTAAACTTAATTAAACCAATTAAATCCTAAATTTTCTCCCACTCTTAAATGTCTTAAAAGTGGTCTTGCCCTGCCTCTTTTCCATACCTACTTCTCCTAAAGCAATATATTGTGCTCTTTTCCATACCTACTCCTTCAAAAGCAATAAAAGAGCAGTCATGGCAGCAACATACCCAGCAAGTCGTCTGGAGAGATGCTGCCAGCCAGCAAACGTCTCCCATCTCGAGAAAACCACTCATATGAATATGTACTCAAACACAGTGCCACACATTAGAGACAAAATAGACACAATAAACATTCTCTCCTTTGTCTTTTAACTCTGAGGGTAACCCTCAGTCTCCTTTCTACCTAATGCAATGGAAAAATAGCCTCATGCTCAACACATTGAGCTCTGTTAGGTCAGTGGCACAAGACTCACACCTGTCAGGTGGTAAAACAGGTGTTATAAAGTCTAGTCCATGCAGTGCCTGCACTGAAGCATCAATAATTCATAGCAGATTGCCTGATTTTACTTTTGAGATACTCTTTTCCCTAAGCCTAATTTTAATTATTTTAAATTTTTTTCTGCCTTTTCGGACTTAGAAATGACCTCTGAACATAATTGTGGTCTCTCCAGAAACCAAAATATTCCAAGAGAACTCATCTGCCAATTTACTGGGAGAAAGCTGCACAACAAAGAACAGTATAAACTGAATAAGGCAACTCTGGCAGTCCAATCAACACAATAATGGAATCTACTAAAGAAGTTCTTAATCATTTTATTTTTCCTGCATGGGCCCTGCTGGTGAAGCCTATGAACTCTTTCTAAGAAAAGTATTGTTAAATGCATAAAATACATGCACAAAATACAGAAAATTACAAAAGAAACCAATTACACTGGAATATGATTATCAAAACATAAAAAACACAAACCTTGAGTAATATATATGCTTTTTTAATACTTTAAGTAACAGTTAAGTTATTTCGAGACAGCTTTAATGTATTCCAAAAGTATCTACCGTTTCTATTAGAAACAGTCTCTGGGCTGGTTATGGTGGCTCATGCCTGTAATCTCAACACTTTGGGAGACCAAGGCAGGAAGATGGCTTGGGGCCGGGAGTTCAAAACCAGTCTGGGCAATCTACAAAAAATAAAAAAATTAGCTGTGTGTAGTGATGTGCACCTGTAGTCCCAGCTATTCTAAAGGGTCACTTGAACCCAGGAGTGATGGTGCCACTGCACTCCAGCCTGGGCAACAGAGTGAGATCCCATCTCTATAAAAAATAAAAATTAAATTAAAAAATAGACGACAGAGTCTCTGGTACTGTACTGCTAATGCTGATGTTGTCTATACTCATAACAAGAAAATGTAAAAATAAAGATGTAACTTTTTCCCCATTCAAGGTCATAGGTCCCCGGGTTTAAAACCTTTAATATACAAAGAACTATGCTTATTATGCTGTTAGCTCAGTGTTAATAAATTTTATGGCAATAATAATGCACTTTTACCTATATAATGACATGTCATCCCGTCATCCCTAAGTGAAGCAAAGAGGACAAGAATTTTTAGCTCCATTTTGCAAGTAAAGAAATAAGGCCAAAAGCAAGAAGGGTAGTGAATACAGGGAGCATCTGTAGAATGCTCACTCTCCACTCTGCCTACACTTCCTATCTTCACAATAACTGCCCTCCCCCTTCCTGCCCAAGACAGGTGTTACAATCTCTCATTCTTCTAAAAAAGAAATTAAGATTCAGATAAATGACTTGCTCAATGTCAGGGGGCTACTTAACAAAGACATAAGTCCTTTAAAATCCTAGTCTTGGGCTCTTTTGATTATCTTATTCTACTTTTCTCAGATACCATTTTAGACAAGTTCATTCGAAACAATTACTAGGGCTTTTCAAGAAGTAGGCTATTAAAGCTCTCTATTGTTAGCAGGTCAAGAGACTACCTCTAAAGATGTTTTAAGTGCACATTAATAACTAGTATGATCATCTCTGTAAATGGATTTCCTGTAAGGGTGAGAGGCAGTTTTAAATAAGATATTAAGTCTTGCTCATGTAGAAATGATTTCTGGTTTAATGATATTTTCAAGGAAATGAAATATTCAACGCTTGAGTAATATACATGTTACTGAAAATGCAAAGCAAATTTCTAAAATTTATAAAGCTGAACTGCAATATTAACACTAAAGTTTTACACTGAGTTTGGGATCTCTTCTAAGAGTTTTGTAAATTTAAAAAGGAAAATCATACCTGTATTGTTCCTAAGGTGAGCAGAAAACAAAATAATACACTATCATTTGCAATTATTAAATACTAAAAGGTAAGAAAGCTAAATCCAGTTCAACTTCCTCATTTCACTCTTAAGAAAACATTAAACATTCACATAAAAATGTTTAGAAATGGGAAAATAAAGATGGGTTCATGCAAGTCACTTATATAACAGGAAGGAAGCAAACACAAAATAATTCTCACAAATAATTCTACCCTTAATGTGCTTTGAAACATCAGATATTATAGCTTATTTTCAAAACAGAACAAAGTCAGTATGTTTCTTAAATGTCTTTATAATTAGACAATATTCTCTAACACAGTCAACGAGGCTATATGGCAGTTCTATTGCTATAAAAAAATTAAGCTTCTAATTTTCTAGATATTAACTCCCTTTTCTGAAAAACTGATACAATGCCTGGTTCACAGTTCGGCCTCAAAATGTCTGTTGATTTTGTTGGTGAATTAATCTTACACATAATACTAGTTTTAATTTTTCTGTTAATTAGTGTCAAGGGCAATAGTTTCCTCTCTTTTTTTATGTTGTAAAATGACCAAACTAATAAGCATCACTAAGAAGAGAGAACCAACATGAACATGGGGAACAAAAAAAGCTCCTTACAGCTGGGCGTGGTGGCTCACACCTGCAATCCCAGCACTGTGGGAGGCCCAGGCGAGCGGATCACCTGAGGTTGGGAGTTCGAGACCAGCCTGACCAACATGGAGAAACCCCCATCTCTACCAAAAATAAAAAATTAGCCGAGCGTGGTGGTGCATGCCTGTAATCCCAGCTACTTGAGAAGCTGAGGCAGGAGAATCACTTGAACCTGGGAGGCCGAGGTTGTGGTGAGCCAAGATCGCGCCATTGCACTCCAGCCTCGGCAACAAGAGCAAAACTCTATCTCAAAAAAAAAAAAAAAAAAAAACTTTTTACAACTAGGCCTCCCAAATTCAAGCCTTAACCATCTCTATCCAAAACTGTTTTAATAATTTCAATTAAGTTGACAATCAAATTAAAGGCCAGATAATTTGACACACTTAATGATAACTGTAATTACCATGCTGCTTGTTGATTAGATATTAGCAGTAAGCTTTCTGGTGATATATACTAACTTTGCTAAATAGCCAAACTAAGTTTTTATAGTTTTTCTAAGTCTAGAACCTATAAACAGCTTAAGTATCAGGAGTCCTCACAATGGCTAAGAAAATTTAATCCAAGCCAAAGGGATCTAAAGTCAATTAACCACAGCTGAGATTTTCTATGTTCCCATTCTCCCTTTCACTCAGAGTCCTTATGTTGACTGGGGGCGGTAGCTCACACCAGAAATCTCGGCACTTTGGGAAGCCAAGGCGGGTGAATCACTTGAGGTCAGGAGTTCAAGACCAGCCTAGCCAACACGGCGAAACTCCGTCTCTACTAAAAATATAAAAATTAGTCCCGTCTCTACTAAAAATATAAAAATTAGTCAGACGTGGTGACCTGTTTGGTGGTGTGCATCTGTAGTCCCAACTACTCGGGACGCTGAGGCAGGTGAATCGCATGAACCCAGGAGGCAGAGGCTGCAATGAGCTGAGATCATGCCACTGCACTCCAGCCTGGGTGACAAAGTGAGACTGTCTCAAAAAAAAAAAAAAAAAAAACAAACAAGGGTCCTTACGTTGCATTAATGCATCCACGTTATTCCATGTACTCACCAGGATTTTTTGTTATAAACAAAAATACCCACTCTGGTTAACTTATTAAAAGATTATCAGTCAATTTACAAAAACAACAGGAAGATTAAACAAAGAAAAAAAAAAACAAAGGAAGCAAGAAACATCCAGAACTCACAGCAGAGAATACTGTGCTTAAAATGCTGCTGCAAGGAGTATTAATTAACTTATACACACTACTGTGACACTTAACAGGCCAGGTGTGGTGGCTCACGCCTGTAATCCCAGCACTTTGGGAGGCTGAGGCGGGAGGATCACTTGAACCCAGGACAGCCTGGGCAACATGGTGAGACCCCGTGTCTACAAAAAATAAAAAAGCCGGGAGCGGTGGCAAGCTCCTATAGTTCCAGCTACTTGGGAGACTGAGGTGGAGGGATCACTTCAGCCTGGGAGGTCAAGGTCACAGTGAGCTATAATCAAGCCACCGCACTCTGGCCTGGGCAACAGAGACAGTCTCAAAAAGAAAAAAAAAAAAAGCACTTAACACACTTTATGAATACAATATGGCACATCTATCTGCCCATTCGAGTGAGAACTCCTCAGTATTTTACTCATCTTTCCATTCTCAAATGCAAAGAGTATGTGGCATATAATAACTGTCTGAATGTACGACTGACACCTTAAAGCAGTGGTCGGCAAACTTTTTCCGTAAAGGGCCAGGTAAGTAAACATTATAAGCTTTGTAAGCCACACAGTCTCTGTTGAAACCATTCTACTGTTGTAGCAGGAAAGCAGCCATAGATAATATGTAAACAAGTCAGCTACGATGTGTTCAAATAAAACTTCATTTATAAAAACAGGCAGTAGGCTGGGTTTAGCCCATGGACCACAATTTGCCAAGTATTTTAACAGGAATCAACACTTTTCCTTTCATAATTTAACTGAAGTTGGTACCTACAAAGATATGAGCTCACTACATATGACTATCTGTAATGGATCAATTTTGGATATGACTTTGGGTGGGGGTAAAAAAAGGACCGAAGACATGTAATATAGATGAATAATGAAAATAACAGGGCTGGGTGCAGTTGCTTGCACTTTAGGAGGCTGAGGCAGGAGGATCACTTGAGGCCAGAAGTTTGAGACTAGCCTGGGCAACATAGTGAAACTGTATCTCTAAAAAAAATTAAAATCAGCCAAGCATGGTGGTGTGCATATGTAGTCTTAGCTACTCCAGAGGCTGAGGTGGGAGGACTGCCTGAGCCCCGGAGTTCAAAGCCCTGGAGTTCGTGGCATGGAGCTATGATCATGCCACTGTACTCCAGCAGCAGAGAGGTGACAGTGACGGAGAGAAGGAGGGAGACAGGGAAAAAGGGAGGGACGGAGGGAGGAAGGAAAAAGAAAAAAGAAGTATCTATTGGGAACAGAGTTGGAAGAAAGGGCAATTCCATTACCCTTGCCAGTTGACTGGTTAGGTATAGAATGTGCCCCAATCCTGGCCAATGAGGCTCGAAAGACATCTGTTTGGGGGTTTCCGGAAACAGTACCTCTTATTCCTTTGGATATTGCCCTGTCTGGATGGGATGCAGCAGCCAAACTGGGACAAGGGGCTAACTGTAGGCTTGACCTCCCAGGCTCAAGTGATCCCCCAACCTCAGCATTCTGAGTAGCTGGGACTACAGGTCCACACCACCGCTCCTGGCTCCTTTGCAGCAGCCAAATTGAGATGGGGAAGGGCTGTCTTAGTATGAAGTTAATAGGGAAAATCACAGGGAAGAGAGTTGGAAAGAGAAGGAGTCCTTGATGTCATTATTGAATCATTCTTGAGCCTCTGGACTTTTAGTATGTAAGACATTAAATTTTGGCCAGGCATGGTGGCTCACACCTGTAATCCTCCCAGCACTTCAGGAGGCCGAGGCAGAAAGTCCAAGGCAGGAAGTCTGAGGCAGGATGATCATTTGAGACCAGCCTGGGCAACATAGGGATACCCCATATCTACAAAAAGGCTTTTTAAAAAATTAGTTGTTGGCCAGGCACAGTGGTTCATACCTGTAATCCCAGCACACTGGGAGGCCAAGGCGGGCAGATCACTTGAGGTCAGGAGTTTGAGACCAGCCTGGCCAACATGGTAACACCCTGTCTCTACTAAAAATACAAAAATTAGCCGGGCCTGGTGGCATGTGCCTTAAATCCCAGCTACTAGGGAAGCTGAGGCAGGAGAATCGCTTGAACCCTGGAGGCAGAGGCTGTAGTGAGCTGAGATCATGCCACTGCATTCCAGCCTGGGCAACAGAGCGAGACCCTGTCTTGGAAAAAAAAAAAAATTAGCTGGGCATGGTGGCACACGCCTGTGTTGGCAGCTACTAGGGAGACTGATGTGGGAGGAACTTAAAGGATCACTTGAGCCCAGGAGGTCAAGGCTGCAGTGAGCTGTAATAGTGCCACTGCACTCCAGCTTGGGTGACAGAGGAAGACTCTGTTTTCAAAAAAAAAATGAAGAAAAAAATGACATTAAATTTCCTCATTGTTTAAACCAGTTGGAGAATCTTCTGTTATTTGATGCCAATGCATCTTAAAGGATCTAAGGGCTCAAAACTGAAGAGCGCTCACTTCACAAATTTACCTGCAGTCAGTCCTAGTTGACTTAAACTTTTCACAAATAAATTAAAAAAAAAAAAAATTTAAGGTCCTGAAAGCCATAGAGATTATCTACAACTCAGAAGAAAACGGTCCATTATCTCAATTACTAATAGCTTTATAAATTCTATAATCTCAGAGAAAATAAACAATGAAGTACCTGTTTCTTCAATACTGTATCTAAAATATCCTTTCAACAGGATGTTTTTTCTAAGGAGTTGGCAAACTTTTTTTGTAAAGAGCAAGATGTGGCTATTTCCCACACCAAATTATAAACCTCCTTTTTTAAAAGACACCATTTCTCATTGTCAACTATATGCCATATGCTAGAAAACAAAAAGTAAACTTCATCTTCAATCATTAATCAAGAAAATCTGTACACAAACAAATTTGCACATACACTTGAGAATTAGCGTAGGGAATTCTATTGTGTGCTTTTATTCAAATGATGAAAACATGAGAAATATGATTTACTCAATGTTTAACACAAGTTAATAAGCATCCTTTCAATGTCTGTTACAATATAACCCTATTTTAACAAGACTTTAAAATCACAAATAAGGGATATAAAGTATATGTTTATCCCTGCATACCTACTGGCATTTTCTATAAACAAGGAATTGCCAACAGCAGCTACCTATGGAAAACAGGACTGGGAAAGGGGCTGGGGTGTTCTAGGGAGTAAGGAGGACTTTGACCTTTTCCTTGACATTTTTCTGAGTTTTTAAACTTTGCCATAAAATATATCACTTTTATAGTTTTTTTAAAATGGCTTAAGCTATACATTCAATATAAAGATATACACCAGGAACTTAAAGTAGGAAAAGCAGGATTTCTCTAAAATAGGCTAGAAATTGAGGAACTCTCTGGGGCCAGATTGGACACTTCTATCATCAAAGCGGTACGCACACCCTGGCTGCAGCAGTCAAGGAAGTTACCAAAACAGTCTTCAGCTGGATCAGTAATGCCATGAGACTTAAAATAATCTTTTAAGGGTAGAGTCCATAGCAACCCAATCCAGCTCCACTGAATCTTGTACCCCAGGGGTAGTATCAGTTAAGTACCACCTGCCAGCTCGTGGTCTGCAGGAAGGTTCCTGCCACCCAACAGTGACTTGCTTGACTTCCCCGATGCACAGAAGTAACACGAAATTATATTTATCTACACCTTACATATAAACTCCAGCAGCATATAGCTCAGTTTTCACAACCTTAATAAAACATATTTTTTTAGACTTTGGCCTACAGGAAATATTGGTTAAAATTTGACCCCGTTTTTAAACATTAGTAGCATAAATTAAAATGCATTAAATTAAAAATGGATGAAAAAACAAGACTCTCACCATCATTTACCATTTCAGACTATTATATCAGATCACACATAGTAGGTTAAAAGATTGAGAACTGAAAGCAAAATAAAAATATATAAAGACTTTCACTTCAACAGCCTGCCAAAGATAAAAAATGAATAATAAAATCCAATTCTGGCCGGGTGCAGCGGCTCATGCCTGTAATCCCATCACTTTGGGAGGCCGAGGCCGGCAGAACGCCGGAGGTCCAGGAGTTCCAGACCAGCCTGGCCAACATGGCAAAACCCCGTCTCTATTAAAAATGCAAAAATTAGCCGGGCATGGTGGCGCACGCCTGTAGTCCCAGCTACTCGGGTGGCTGAGGTACAAGAATCACTTGAACCCAAGAGGCGGAGGTGCAGTGAGCCGAGATCATGCCACTGCATATCACCCTGGGAGACAGATCGAGATGGGCTAACTGGATTAAAATAAGCATCAGTTTCATTAAAAAGGACTAACTTGAAGATAAATCTTTTGACTCTAGCTCTTTAGAGGATCTAAAGTGACCTTGATGGACAGTGGAAGAAATCACAACATGGAATTCCTTGAGTAAAAATTTATCGACTTAAAAAAAAAATCCAATTCTGCTTTTGGGAACAGTGAACCAATAAACAAAAGACAACGCGTTCCCCATCTCGGAGACTAATGAGACTCAGCAAGGGAGGGAAACAACAGCAAAGTCTGTCATTTCTTACCAACAAAAGGAAAGTAATCAATTTGACTTTCAGTTAATTAACCACAATTTCAAAAAAAAAAAAAAAAGGACAGACTCAACGTATTTTCCCTACACCCAAATTAATTACATCTATTCTACAGCTACTTCTGAGACTCTCCTACATACTCTTCCATGTGTGGGGATACAGGAGTGAACAAAACATTGTATGTGATTCCTAAGGTCAAGAACTCAACGTTTTTTCAATGCCATAATCAAATTCTGTCTCATTTAAATAAAACTGTAAAGAATGCCAATGTCTATTCATTCCTTGCTAATAATATACCAACTGTTTATTAAATTCCATCATATATAAAAAAGCGATTAAGCAAAGAAAGTCACTGCAATCGTCTTTACAGCATACGATTAACTTCAAAAGGAGTGTTTTACATGTTGCTGTATTTGAAGGAAAGTATTATTAGTCTCTGGAAGATAAAGCACACTGGGGAAAGCAAAGAAATTCTGAAAATAAAAAACTGCAATCCTGAATATTAGTCTCCTTTCTCAAATCCAGTGATGCTGTTTTGGCAAATGGATCAAGCCATTATTTATCCAGCAACATGAACGGGGTAATTGTTCCTTCTTAGCTCCATCAGTCATATAAAAGAGTATTTAGTGTTCTAAAAAAAAAAAAAAAGAAGTATGCTCCTTAAACAATAGATTACAATGTCTATGTCAAAGTACTCGTTTATCAAATAAACCCTTATTATCTTAGGCTTTTATATTTACATCCTGCCAGTCTTAGAGCCACAAGAATGCCATCGAGTTCCTCAGCAACGTGTCTTCTACCCAAATCTCAAATGTATTTTAAAATGTATTTTTATGAAGTTGACTCTTAACACATTTCCAACCTGGTAACTACTCTTTAAGGAAAAATATATATATATTGGGAATGTCTGAAGAAACATGACGTCTGTCTAGGAAGTGATGTAGTCTGTTAAAACTGAAAAAAAAACAAAAACAAAAACGCACTGCCCCCTTTCAAAGTTAGTCCGGGAATTGAGTTTAGAATCCTTTAAAGGAAAAGACGGGTATCATGTACTGAACTTGTCTGGTGGGGTCTGAGACACTAAAACTGAGCGGCCTCAAGGGCCCGAGAAAGTTACAGGGCTCCGAGAGCTGCAACAGCAGCAGGTAGAGCTGCGGCCGGGAACCGCGGCCCTGGCCTGGCGGGTGCGAGCGGCGGGAGCGGCTGGCGCCCCAAAGCCTGTCATGCAACATCCCCTTTGCCACTGGGGCGGAACGCACGCTCTCTAGTAATTCAACACCCCTCCTTTCAAACTGGAGGCCGGGGAACAAGTTCTAATAAATGCAAAATCGAATTCTACCTACGCTGAATATCTGGATTTTCAAACAACCCTTGGGACCATGCCAGCCCGGGCCCGGGGCCCAGTCCAGGCAGCGGGAGCCCACCGTCCCCAGGGCGCTGGGGGTCCGACACCGGCGCTGAAGGCAGACTCCGCGCCCCGAGGAAAGGAGAATCCCGCGGCGGCGAAGGTCGACTTTGGCCCGGCCAGGCACGTTCGGGCCGCGGCTCAGCCACGACTCGGGCAGGGCCTCGCGGCCCCTGCCAGCCCCGGGAGGAGCCTGGCCGGCCGGGCCGTTACCACAGTGGCGCCTCGGCCAGCTGGGCGCGAGCGGAGGCGCGCCAGGCCCTGGCGGCGGCGCCACGGCCGGGCAGCACGGGCCCCGCAACTTCGCGCCGCCACCTTAGCGTCTCCGGAGGAACCGGGAGCGGGGAGTGGGGGAAGGGAGGGCGCCGCGCCTTACCCGGAGAGCGGGCGGCTTCTGCCCGCCGGCGTGTGGCTGGGGCGCTGCGCGGCTGCGACAGGGAGGGAGAAGCGGTGGTGCGAGCGCTGGGCCGCGGGAGACGAGAGGCGCCGCCGCCACCGCAGACAGCTCCGCAATATGGCCGCTCGGCGCCTCCGCGGGGAAAAGGCGGGGCTGCCCGGCGCCCCCCGCCTCCCCCTGCCGGCCGGCCGTCCTCGCGCCGCGGACTGAGCGCCAACGCCGCCGCTGGGGGCCGCCCCCGCCCCGCCCCTCCCGCAGGCTCGCAGCCGCAGGCCTGGCTCCGGGCGTGGCCGGGGGTCGCGGTCTGGGGCCGGCCAACGCGAGGTGGGTGGCTGCGGGCTCGGGAGCGCCCAGGGAAATAGGGCGAATGCGCCGGAGGGTCGAGCCCTTCCAGAGAGCGCTGGGCTCCAGCTAAACCTGCGGTCGAGGGAAGCGGAGCCGCCCAGCCCAAAGCTCGGAGTGTGCCCGCCGCCTCCCCAACGAGTGGAAACTTGAAACTCCCGCTGGTGCCAGCAAACTCACTGAGGGCGTTGCCGTCGCCCCCAGAGGAGGAATTCTTCCCAGAGGGAGCCGGGGACCAAATGAAGCGTGAGACTTGGCTGTTAGGTTTGAAGATCCTGGACTGGGAAGGAGAAAAGGGCCTACCTGAGCGGAATTTAGATTTGCAACAAAGAACGTTTCCATTATTTTGGCAGGTTTTAGCCAACTAGAAAAACTTAATTTTTCAGCGACAATTTTTAAACTTCACCAAAACCTCAATGGATAAGACCCCAAATCAGGAGTGCAAATTTTAATCCAAGCAAGGATGTGTGATAATTTTTTATTACCAACGACATGCTTTGGCAGTTGGAAGGAGTGGGTTAGCAAGAAAAAGTTGGAAGTAGGGCCCCAAAGAGCCGCCAAACCTACATAATTCTAGATTTAGAGAAAGTTAGGCATTCGATCTTAAGACTAAGTCTAGCCCACTCACTTTAGTTAGTGGCTGGGATGAGACAGGAAGCTCCTGACTTCTGGATCAGTCTTCTGTCATCTAATCCATGCTGAGTCCCCTCTCAGTATTGTCTGCTGGGATGATTCAGGGAGCAAAACTTGCTATGAGTATACAAACAGCAAGCGCACAAAATCAGATTCGCCTGGCTTGCCCTGTTTGCAATACTTTTTTTAGCTTATCTTTTGTGAACAAACTTTAGATTCAAATAACAAAACGCCTGAGTATACTTACTTTTATAGGACAAATAACTCCTATACTTCCTGCCTTAGCATTTACCTTAGGTGAGACAGTAGCTTTTCCAGGAAATATCTGCAAATCACTTTCACTAGCCTGCCTCTTCAGTGAGTTTCCACTATTGCCCTTTGAGACCTCTCCGAACAATTAAAAGCCCCCAAGAGACTCAAGGGTTAAACTCAAGGGCCTTTAGATAGCAAATTCCTCAAGGATGGGAACCAGGTGTGTGATTTGCGACCAAATAGGTTCTTGTGGTTCTTAGGGACCACCAAAAGATCACTCCTTACCTCTCCCTAGGGTGCAAGAATTATCCTGGTTATTGTTCAGCCTACCACATCGGGTTGCAGGCATAGTCAAAGTATTACGTAATACTTCCCATGAAGTAGGTAAGAAAAAAAAGTATTATGTAAATTCCTACATAGTACACTAATCAAATGAAATTATATAACACACTTTTGCAACTGAAAGTGAAGGATTCACTGTTGTTGGTCAGGTGCCAGACACTGGTGTGAAATTCTTTTACATGACTGTCTCTTTTAATGGTTACAAAAACCCTCTGGGATAAATACTATTATTGACCCTTTAAAAAAAATCGATGAATAAAGACAGCTTAAAAATAGGTAAGTAATTTCCCCAATGTAACAAAACTAGGAAGTGGCAGAGCAGCGACCAAACCCAAATATATGTTTGACTCCAAAAGCCTTGATTTTATCCTATCTTCTGCAACAGCAAACAGACCAAAAATTGCAACATTTTAGTTGGGTATCCTATTAGTAAATATTTAAGTGAAAGATAACAGTCAAGGCTGGTGAGATAAAAAGGGTACTCTCAGACATGGTGAGTGGGAGTGTAAACTGAAATAATCTCTTTATAAAGCTATTTGGCACTGTGATTCAACCCTTAAGAACTTTCATGGCAGGGCATGGTGGCTCATGCCTGTAATCCCCGCACTTCCTGGGAGGCTGAGGCGGGCAGAGCATGAGGTCAGGAGATCGAGACCATCCTGGCCAACATGGTGAAACCCCGTCTTTACTGAAAATACAAACCTCAGCTGGGTGTGGTGGCACACGCCTGTAATCCCAGCTACTTGGGAGGCTGAGGCAGGAGAATGACTTGAACCCGGGAGGCAGAGATTGCAGTGAGCCGAGATCATGCCACTGCACTTCAGCCTAGCGACAGAGCGAGACTCCCTCTCAAAAAAAAACAAAGCAAAAAAACAAAAAGAATGTTCATAACTGGCCAGTGCTGAAGCTCACACCAGTAATCCCAACACTTTGGGAGGCTGGGGCGGGAAGGTCGCTTGAGCCCAGGATTTTCAAGACCAGCCTGATCAAAATAGTGAAACCCCATCGCTACAAAAAAATTATAAAAATTAGCCAGGCATGGTGGCATGTCTATAGTCCTAGCTACTCAGGAGGCTGAAGAGTCAGAAGAATCCCTTGAGCCCAGGAATTTGAGGCTGCAGTGAGCTGTGATTGTCAAAGGCGTTGACCACAGAGTGACTCCATCTTGAATAGGGGCTGGGTAAAATAAGGCTTAGACCTGCTGGGCTGCATTCCCAGGAGGTTTGGCATTGTAAGTCACAGGATGAGATAGGAGGTCAGCACAAGATACAGGTCATAAAGACCTTGCTGATAAAACAAGTTGCAGTAAAGAAGCCGGCCAAAATCTACCAAAACCAAGATGGCAATGATGGTGATCTCTGGTCATCCTCACTGCTCATTTTATGCTAATTATAATATAGGAGCATGCTAAAAGACACTCTCAACAGCACCATGACAGTTTACAGGTGACATGGCAACATCACGAAGTTACCCTATATGGTTTAAAAGGGGGAGGAACACTCAGTTCTGGGAATTGCCCACCACTTTCCCAGAAAACTCATGAATAACCCAACCCTTGTTTAGCATATGATCAATAAACAACTATAGGTAGTTTTAGTCCAGCAGCCCAAGCTGCTGCTCTGCCTATGGAGTAGCCATTCTTTTATTCCTTTACTTTTTTTGTTTGCTTGTTTTTTGAGATAAGAGTCTCACTCTGTTGCCCAGGTTGGGGTATAGTGGCCTGATCTTGGCTCACTGCAACCTCCGCCTCCTGGGCTCAAGTGATTATCCTGCCTCAGCCTCCCAAGTAGCTGGGATTATAGGGGGCTGAGCCCACGCTCACCTAATTTTTGTTTACTTTTAATAGAGATGGGGTTTCAACCTGTTGGCCAGGGTGCTCTCAAACTCCCGACCTCCGGTCATCCACCCACCTCAGCCTCCCAAAGTGCTAGGATTACAGGCGTGAGCCATGGTGCCTGGCCAATTCCTTTACTTTTCTAATAAACTTGCTGTCACTTTATGGATTCACCTTGAATTCCTTCTTGCACGAGATCCAAGAACCCACTCTTGAGGTCTGGATGGGGACTCCTTTCCAGTAACATTGTGTCCAGAATTGGTGGGTTCTTGGTCTCACTGACTTCAAGAGTGAAGCTGCAGACCCTTGCGGTAAGTGTTACAGCTTTTAAGGTGGCACGTCTGGAGTTTGCTCCTTCTGATCTTCGGATGTGTTCGGAGTTTCTTCCTTCTGGTAGGTTCGTGGTCTCGCTGGCTCAGGAGTGAAACTGCAGACCTTCGTGGTTCAGTGTTACAGCTCTTAAGGCAGCGCGTCTGGAGTTGTTCGTTCCTCCCGGTGGGTTCGTGGTCTTGCTGGCTTCAGGAGTGAAGCTGCAGACTTTCGCGGTGAGTGTTACAGCTCATAAAGGCAATGTGGACCCAAAGAGTGAGCAGCAGCAAGATTTATGGCAAAGAGCGAAAGAACAAAGCTTCCACAGTGTGGAAGGGGACCGGAGCCAATTGCCACTGTTGGCTCAGGCAGCCGGCTTTTATTCTCTTATCTGGCCCCACCCGCATCCTGCTGATTGGTCCATTTTACAGAGAGCCCAGTGGTCTGTTTTGATAGGGCGCTAATTGGTGCGTTTACAATCCCTGAACTAGATACAAAAGTTCTCCACGTCCCCACTAGATTAGCTAGATACAAAGTGTCCACACAAAGGTTCTCCAAGTCCCCACCAGAGTAGCTAGATACAGAGTGTTGATTGGTGCATTCACAAACCCTGAGCTAGACATAAAGATTCTCCAAGTCCCCACAAGACTCAGGAGCCCAGCTGGCTTCACCCAGGGGATCCCGCACCCGGGGGCAGGTAGAGCTGCCTGCCAGTCCCGCACCGTGCGCCCGCACTCCTCAGCCCTTGGGTGGTCGATGGGACTGGGTGCCGGTGGAGCAGGGGGCGGCGCTCGTTGGGGAGGCTTGGGCTGCGCAGGAGCCCACGGAGAAGGCGGGGAGGCTCAGGCATGGCGCGCTGCAGGTCCCCAGCCCTGCCCCGCGGGAAGGGAGCTAAGGCCCTGTGAGAAATTGAGCACAGCAGCTGCTGGCCCAGGTGCTAAGACCGTCACTGCCGGGCCCGCGGGCTGCGGGCCGGCCGGCGGCTCCAAGTGCGGGGCCCACAAGCACCAGCGCGGTTCCCTCCCGCGCCTCTCCCTCCGCGCCTCTCCCGCAAGCTGAGGTAGCCGGCTCCTGCCTTGGCCAGCCCAGAAAGGGGCTTCTACAGTGCAGCGGCGGGCTGAAGGGCTCATCAAGTGCCGCCACAGTGGGAGCCCAGGCAGAGGAGGCGCCGAGAGCGAGCGAGGGCTGTGAGGACTGCCAGCACGCTGTCACCTCTCAACATGATGGCACCACTGCACTCCAGCCTGGGCAACAGAGTGAGACCCTGTCTCAAACAAAAGAATGTTCATAACTCTTGGAACCCGTAATCACATATCTGGGATTCTTTCTGAAGGAAATAATCTGAAATACAGCCAAAGCTTTATTCATAAATGCACAATATTATTTATAAAATGCAAAAATTGAAAACACGAAAACACCATGGGTGTGGTGGCTCACACCTATAATCGTAGCACTTAGGGAGGTGGGATGATTGCTCAAACCCAGGAGTTCAGGACCAGCCTGGGCAACATAGTGAGACCCCATCTCTACCAAAAAAAAAAAAAAACTGGGCATAGTGGCGTACACCTGTGGTCCCAGCTACTTGAGAGGCTGAAGTGGGAGGATCACTTAATCCCAAGAAATCAAGGCTGCAGTGAGCCATGATCAAGCCACTGCACTCCAGCCTGGGCAATAGAGCAAGACCCGTATCTCCAAAAAGACCAAAAAGAAAACGAAACAAAATCTTTTTTTTTTTTTTTTTGAGACGGAGTCTCGCCGTTGCCTAGGCTGGAGTGCACTGGTGCGATCTCGGCTCACTGCAACCTCCACCTCCCGGGTTCAACCAATTCTCCAGCCTCAGCCTCCCGAGTAGCTGGGATTAGAGTCGTGCGCCACCATGCCTGGGCTAATTTTTTTGTGTTTTTAGTAGAGATGGGGTTTCACCGTATTGGCCAGGCTGGTCTCGAACTCCTGACCTTGTGATCCGCCCACCTTGGCCTCCCAAAGTGCTGGGATTACAGGCGTGAGCCACCGCACCCAGCCCAAAACCTTCTAAGTTGAGTTTTACCCGATATGGATTGCCAGTTATACAAAAGCAGTAAAGCCACTCTTTCCTAAGAATAATTGTGGTAAGCTGAGCTGACAGAATTTTATGGTCAGGGGTCAAGTTTACTATTGATTGTAGTACCTACACACATGCAGAAATGTTTTGTTTCTTACATCAGATACATGAACTTTTAAATGAAATGTTAGAGATTTAATTAACAATTTTCCTTCTTATTTTTATCCCAATGCCTCAGATTTCGAGGATTAAAACCATGCACACTTGCTAAAACTACTTTTTTTAAGAAAAAATAATATTAATCAGTAGTTACAAGAAATTTTCTAGTCTCACATATAATATGCTTAAGAAATGCTCGGCTGGGCACAGTGGCTCTCATGCCTGTAATTCCAGCACTTTGAAAGGCTGAGGTGGGCGGATCACAAGGTCAGAAGTTCGAGACCAGCCTGGACAACATGGCAAAACCCTGTCTCTACAAAAATAAATAAATAAGTAAGTCAGGTGAGGCGGGGGCATGCACCTATAGTCCCAGCTACTTGGGAGGGTGATGTGGGAGGATTGCTTGAGACCAGGAGGTTGAAGCTGCAGCGAGCCATAATGGGGCTACTGCACTCAAGACTGGGTGACAGAGCAAGACCCTGTCTCGGAAAAAAAAAAAAAGACTGGGCACGGTGGCTCACGCCTCTAATCCAGCACTTTGGGAGGCCAAGGCAGGTGGATCACCTGAGGTCAGGAGTTCTAGACCAGCCTGGCCAACGTGGTAAAACCCCATCTCTACTAAAAATATAAAAATTAGCTGGGCGTGGTGGCAGGCGCCTGTAATCCCAGCTACTCGGGGGGCCAAGGCAGGAGAATCGCTTGAACTCGGGAGGCAGAGGTTGCAGTGAGCTGAGATTGCACCATCGCGCTTCAGCCTGGGGGACAAGAGTCAGACTAAGTCTAAAAAAAAAAAAAAAATTAAAATTAAAATACCCCACTCAAACCAATCCGTTACTAACACTTCTATGCTACAGTCCTAATCTACTTCATCACAATATGTTATCTAATTCTGAATTCTGGAATTCTGATGATAGTTAACAAAGCATTTGTCTCACTAGCACATGTGAAAGTACTTCTTGAACGTGGAAAAAAATCATTTTTACGAGAATGGTTTATACATAACAGGTTTTTTTAAAAATCTAGAACAAACATTGACTTGCAGGCCCCTTGCTAGTTTGAATAAAACCTGGTTCCTGCCCTTTGGTTTAGTAATGGGAAAAGCAAACAATGCTGTGCAATAGGAGCTATAATAAAGATAGACACATAGTGTCAAGGGAGACCGAGAGGAGGGCAATTCACTCTGCTTAGAGAAGAGAACATCATGTGGAGGAAGGGACAGTAGAAGTTATCTAAGACAGGGGTCGCCAACCCCTGGACTATGAACCTGTCCGTAGCCTCATCTCAGCAGGAGGTGAGAGGTGGGCAAGAGAGTGAGGCTTCATCTGTATTTACAGCCACTCCCCATCGCTTGCATTACTGCCGGAGCTCTTCCTCCTGTCAGATCAGTGTGGCATTAGATTCTCAGAGAAGCGCGAACCCTACTGTGAGCTGTGCATGTGAGGGATCAAGGTTGCATGCTCCTTATGAGAATCTAATGCCTGATGATCTGCCACTGTCTCCCATCACCCCGAGATGGGACCATCTAGTTGCAGGAAAACAAGCTCAGGGCTCCCACTGATTCTACATTATGGTGAGTTGAATAATTATTTAATTATGTGTTACAATGTAATAATAATAGAAATAAAGTGTGCAATATATGTGCTTGAATAATTTTAATCATCCCCAAACCATCTCCTGCTGCACCCACCCCCCCACCCACCCCCACCCCCCCCGCCAGTCTGTGGAAAAAATTATCTTCCACGAAACCAGTCCCTGGTGCCAACAACTTTAGGGACTGCTGCTCTAAGAGGAGAAGCAGAGAAAAGACAACCAGCTTTGGAAACTGATTAGGAAGATGGGGTTGATGTTTAGATATGAAGATGTGTATAACCAGAGGCTTCAGAAAGGTAAATTGAGATCCATTCAGGTACTGCAGAGTTTGTCCTTCACCCTTGAGGAAATAGGAATGCACCCATAAGAGGTATTAAAAAGAGGAATAATGTGATCTGATTTATATTTTAGTAAGGTAACTTGGCAGCCACATGGATTGCCTGGTTCAGTGGCAGTGAGAATAGATGGTGAGATCAAAACTGTCTACCTTAGATAGACTTTTGCTATAAAGGCCCAAGCAAGACAGGATAAGGGTATGAACTTGGGAGTTTGTGAGGATGAAGAAGAGAAAATAGAATCTGTTCAAAGATTTGGAAATAGACTTTGAGGGGTAAGAGAAAATGAGATATGAAGATGACTTCAAGGTTTCCAGAAGTACCATTAAGATACATGAGGAATATAAAAGAAGTAGAACTAAGAGATCAAGATAATTAGGCAGGTTGGGAACATACTGAATTTGAAACATCTATGGACAATCTAGAAACAAATATGTATTCAGTAACTGGAAATATATGAACTATTAATATTAAAAACTATGGCAAATGATACATGCAATAAATACTTGTGAAATAACATAGCATGCTAAAACAGACCTTTCATTTCCAACTATTTCTTTGGAAAATACAGTTTTGTATAAGCCAAGAATTTTACAACAGTATTAGATATTAAATTAACTGAAAGCATCAAAATATACTAAAATGCTTTTCCATCAAAAATTTTATTCACTTTTTTTTCTCTTTTCTTTTATTTTGAGACAAGGCGTCACTCTGCAACCCAGGCTGGAGTGCAGTGGCACAATCATAGTTCACCTGCAGCCTCAACCTCCTGGGTTCAAGCGATCCTCCTACCTCTGCCTCCAAATGTGCTGGCATCACAGGCATGAGCCATCACATCCAGCACTATTTTTAAAAAGCTATAATTATGCAAAATTACAACTACTTTTTTAAACCTATACATACAGGCTAGGTGTGGTGCTCACATCTGTAATCCCAGCACTTTGGGAAGCTGAGGTGGGAGGATTGCTTGAGCCCAGGGTTACAGTAAGCTATGATTGTGCCACTATACTTCAGCCTGGGCAATAAAGGGATACCTTGTCACTTAAACAAACAAACCTCTACACAGAAAGAAATGCAAGAGAATTTTCAATTATAAACCAAGATATTTCATACTATCTGCATTATCTTGCACATTTAATTAAGTACATATTCACAATGTGTTCACCAATATAATGGCTCTCAGTTAAAAAATAGACAAAGTAAATAAAACTATCTTATCATTTACTCTGTGTGCCTAGTTAAGTCATACAAATTTAATTGCTGATAAAAGCTATAAAATTTCAGTGCAGTAGATAGAAGTTTGATGGCTAATGTACCTAAACTAAGAGTCAGGAAACCACAGGTCTATTCCTGCCTTTATTCTCTCCCTATCTAAGATCAAATCACATAAGTACATAATTCATCATGTGTTCATAGATATGAGTCTGTTGGTCTTCCACAAAGACAAGGTAAAGCTATTACCTAATCCTCTCTGCATATGTAATAAAGCCAATTTACTTTGTGATAAATGGCAATAACATTTCAGAGGTAAGTAATAAATGAGTGGAAAGAATCTAAACAAAGGAATCTGTAACCTTGGCTTCATTCCCAATTCCTACAAACAAGTTACTAACTGACCTTGAAAGATCCAGTGGACTGTTCTGTAACTTACTTGCAAACAATGTTAAAATAGGGAGAATGTTATGCCTTTTATGCCTTTCCTGAAAGTTGTTTTAAGACAATATAGATTTTCAGGACTGGAAAAAACAAAGATCTCAAAAGACCACTGAATCCCATCTCTAACATTATTACCAAAAGACCCTCTGTGGTTTTCTGCCACAAACTGAGTGAGAGCTCTAGGGGGGGAAATATTGTTTGTTTATTACAGACGCAAGTTTTTTCATCTTTTTTTTTTTTTCTTTTTTTGAGATGGAGCTTCGCTCTTGTTGCCCAGGCTGGAGTGCAATGGTGCCATCTCGGCTGACTGCAACCTCCGCCTCCCAGGTTCAAGAGATTCCCCTGCCTCAGCCTCCTGAGTAGCTGGAATTACAGGTGTCCACCACCTTGCCTGGCTAATTTTTTTGTATTTTTAGTAGAGATGGGGTTTCACCATGTTGGCCAGGCTGGTCTCAACCTCCTGACCTCAGGTGATCCACCTGCCTCAGCCTCCCAGAGTGCTGGGATTACAGGCATGAGCCACTGCACCCGGCCGTTTTTTCATCTATTAAATGAGAAAGTTGGACTTGACCATCTGTAAGCTTTCTTCAAGCTGTAAAATTCTTCAGCTCTGACTCTGATTCGCATAAAAAATATTTGATTCTCATACAAAACAATATGTAATTTACAGAATTCATTAAGTAATTTACAACATAGGCAGAAAGCATATGCACAGATAATCACTTATAATAGTATTTTGTAATTATAGATACAAACATCCACTAGTGGCCGGGTGTGGTGGCTCATGCCTGTAATCCCAGCACTTTGGGAGGCCAAGGCAGGTGGATCACTTGAGGTCAGGAGTTCGAGACCAGCCTGGACAACATGGTGAAACACTGTCTCCACTAAAAATACAAAAATTAGCCAGGTGTGGTGACGCATGTCTATAGTCCCAGCTACTCAGGAGGCTGAGGCAGGAGAATCCCTTAAACTCAGGAGGCAGAGGTTGCATTGAGCTGAGATCATGCCACTGCACTCCAGCCTGGGTAACAGAGCAAGACCTTGTCTCAAAAAAAAAAAAAAAATCCACTAGTTTATGACTCGATAGCTTTGTACATTCGTAGAGTGCCCTTATCTCATTACAGAGATAGAGAGAAATCTAAATGTAAATATATAAATCAATAAATATTCGTCCAGAATGTTGGCACTTAAGTATTCTAGGCAGCTGTTTTCTAGAAGTTCATAACACTTTAGTTTTATTTAACAGTGTTATTTACTATCAAGAAAAGTTGCCCAGCACTTTCTGAAGTGTCAAGCGTATGAGATTTATTTTTTTTTTGAGATGGAGTTTCGCTCTTGTTGTCCAGCCTGGAGTGCTATGGTGCAATCTCCGCTCACTGCAACCTTCACCTCCTGGGTTCAAGCAATTCTCCTGCCTCAGCCTCCCAAGTAGCTGGGATTACAGGTGCCCGCCACCGTGCCCGGCTAAATTTTTGTATTTTTAGTAAAGATGGGGTTTCACCATGTTGACCAGGCTGGTCTCAAACTCCTGACCTCAGGTGATCCACCTGCCTCGGCCTCCCAAAGTGCTGGGATTACAGGTATGAGGCACTGTACCCAGTCTCTGTGGTGGTTTCAAAATATGTTCACAAATTGTTTGATACTCCTCCTGTCAAATGATAGAGCCTGATTCCCCTCTCCTTGGTGTCGGCTGGATTTAGTGACTTGCTTCTAACAAACAGAATAAAATGGAATTGACAGTATGTGCTATAGTCTGAATGTGTGCCCCCAAAATTCAAATATGAAAACTTAATCACCAGTGTGATAGCATTAAGAAGTGGGGGCTTTAGGAGGTGACGAAGTCTCTCAGGAATGGGATTAATGCCCTTATAAAACAGCCTTCACCCTGCATTTCCCCCTTTTCCCTCTTCCACCCGTCTAGCATGTAAGGACACATAGCAACAAGGTGCTATATCTGAAGCAGGGAGAGCCAGCCCTCACCAGACATGAAATCTGCCAGCACCTGGATCTTGGAATCCCCAGCCTCCAGAACTGTGAGAAGTAAATTTCTATTATTTATAAATCACCCAGTCTAAGATATGTGACTTGTGACTTCTGACACCAGATCATCAAAGGCACTGCCGTGTCCTCCTTGTTACCTCTTTCTGAGATCACTTGCTTTGGGGCAAGCCAGATGCTATTGTCGTGAGGACATTCAAGGAGCCTGTGGAGACGTCCATGTGGTAAGAAATGGAAACCTCCTGCCACCAGTAAGGATCTGAGGCCTTCTGCAAACAGCCTGTGAGTGAGCCATTGTGGAAGCGGCTAGATGTGGTCTCAGTCAAGCTTTCAAATGCCTGCAGCCCCTGCCAACATCCTGAATGCTCCCCGTAGGAAACTCTGCTCCTAAATTCCTGACCCACAGAAATTGTGAGATAATGAATGATTGCTGTTTTAAGTCACTAACATTTGGGGGTATTTTTGAAATGTAGCAATAAATAAACAATACATTTACCTATAAGCAATTCCCACTCAAGATAGGCAACTCGATTTTTGAAAAATGATGGAATTATATAATACAAGCATACAATTTTAGAACTAGACAGAACTTCAAAATAAAGTTTTACTCATATTTTGCAGAAACAGAAAGTAAGACCTCCAGAATCTGTCTTGCTCGAATCTGGTCATCTATCATTGTTCTCTATCATCTCAGCTAGAGATACAGGACTCATCCTTAACACTCACTGCCTCTTTCACGAATCCTATACCCAACTTATTACTTGGTGCTATTATTAATTACTTAATGCTATTAATCCTTTTGCCTCTGCCTACCTCTTTTTTTTTTTTAATCCACCAAGCCACACACTGTTATCTTTTCTGGACTCCAGCAATAACCTCCTAGCTGGTCTCATGTCCACTTGTGCCCCTACAATTAGTTCTCAAGACTGCATACAGAGTTAATGTATTGAAATACAATTGCAGTGATCTTACCTCTTCTCCAATCTCCCTCACTCTCCAGACCCATTTGTTGACTTCTGATCACTGGTCATTGGTTTGCCCTTGTCCTGAGCTCAAGTCATTCTGGCCTTCTATAATTCCTAGAATATGATGATTCTGCATCCAAGCCACTAGGACTTTGCATGTGCAGTTCCTGCAGCCCCATTCACCTAGTTGACACCTAATTATCCTGCAGATCTAAATCACAGTTCAAGTCTATACTAACTTCCCTGCTACAATCTCCAGGTTAGCTTTTGTTTGTAGCACTAAATCACAGTTACATTGTTAATGGTTGGATTTTCAAAAATTGATATCTGTCTTCTTTAATAGAATACAAGTCTTTAAATGCAAGGACAATGTACATTTTATTTGTGTGCTTTAGCACTTAGCACAGTGCCCAGGGCATTATAAAATGTCTGATAACTATTTGTTAAGTGGCTGGATGAATGAATAAATGCATGAAATCATCCAAGAAGTTAATGAGGGACTAAAATCTAGGTTTTCTGACTCCACATTTAATGTTACTTACAACCCACCTGCTGTTCTCAATTTGATGTACTCAACTCTGAGTATCAACATAATGCATTTATCAAGTGCAAAGAAAATCACTGATATTCCTCAAATATCGTGTTTGGCAATACTAGTGGAATACAATATCTAGATAAGGTTACTGTATTGAAATGACAAGGTTGTACTGTGGACCTGTTTACTTTGTGACTTTGCCACTTATTTCCTAAAATATCACCATTACTTAAAACAATTCAAGAGCAGCCTACTCTTCCAAAGTAAATTGCTTTATACAAGTTGAGATTCAATAAGTTAGTAACTGAATGAGCTGAGTGAGGTGGTGTGCACTTGTAGTCCCAGTTACTCAGGATGCTGAGGTGCAAAGATCACGTGAGCTTATGAGTTTGAGTCCAGCCTGAATATAGCAAGACCTGTCTAAAACAACAACAACAACAACAACAACAACAACAACAACAAAAACCCAAAAAAACAAAAACAAACAAAAAAACCAGTAACAATATATGAATGCCTTTTAATATAATAAGTTAATATATAAATGTAATGATTACAGTTAAATTTGGAGGGACTGTCTGAGTCACAGTTGGCTGTTACTTGTAAGTATTTAGGAGCTATGGTGAAAAAGGGTGGCAAGCTCTAGGCTTTTTGTAAATCTACTTGGGTCCTTGACCTAGTCCAACTGTTAGTCTCTGGAATGCTTTTCAAGCCACTGGGCTATGCCTCTGTTCCCTGTCTCAAGAAGCTTTCTCTGGCCTGTGTAATGATCTGATTCCAAAAGAGTGAACAAGATGGCACTGAAGCATTGAGATAGTAGCCATCCAATACTCTGCACCCCTTTGGCGGCTTACTGTCAGTTGTACTGTAGACCTGATGGCTTCCAGGACACACATGCAGGTGTTATAGTAAGTTATTCAGGGGAAACAGAAGAGTGACATTCTCAACTAGTGAAGGGCCTTTTGGTCCAAAGATATGGTATAAGCCAGGCACAGTGGCTCACACCTATAATCCCAGCACTTTGAGAGGACAAGGTGTGTGGATCACCTGAGGCCAGGAGTTCAAGACCAGCCTGGCTAATATGGTGAAACCCCATCTCTACTAAAATACAAAGTTAACTGGGCATGGCGCTGGGTGCCTGTAATCCCAGCTACTTGGGAGGCTGGGGCAGGAGAATGGCTTGAACCTGGGAGGCGGAGGTTGCAGTGAGCCGAGATCGTGCCATTGCACTCCAGCCTGGGTGACAAGAGCAAAACTCCATCTCAAAAACAAAACAAAACAACAAAAAAGATATGGTGTAAACTACTTTGGAACTCAAAAGGTGTTTTTCCCCCACTATGGAAATGAATTTGAAGGGTGGTTCAGTTCTGAGGCTGGCCTAGATATAGCTGACCAATATACTCTGCAACAAGGAAGGCCTGTCTGTTCAGATCCTTCTTGGCATTCCTGTGGAGCAACCCTTCTTCCTGGATACAGGACAGTCAAGGTAGGTCAGATAATGTCTTTATGGCCAGCTCTTATACAGAAAGTAATGGGGAGCTTAGAGGAATTTTTCCGGGTTTTATGACTGGCTTTGGTAGAGAGGGGATCTAGTTTCTCTGACCAGACTCAGGAAAAGGGAATTTAATTTCTATGGCTTATCTCGCTGGAGGAAGAGCATGGGAGACAGGAAGGCAAGGGAAGGTCAGAGAGAGACTTTGCTTCTAAAGCTGCTTCTGAGGCCTTCCAAATTATGTTATTTCAAAGTGTTCAGCATGCCAAAGCACCATATTTTGGGGTATCATTTTCTGAACCCCAATAGCTGACAGAGGCTCAAGTGTGAATTATTTAAATTTCAAGGTAACTCAGACTACTAATCTTCACATTCATGTCTTCATTCTTCACACAAATAATCATCTAAGGTTATTCTGTAACATCCAAATCCAAGTTGTCTCTCCTTTGTTAGAGTTCTTTTATTCTCTAATTTTTTTCTGGATTTCAAGATAACAACCATTTGTTATCTTTGGTTGATAACAGAAGTTTGTTATGTAAACAAATGCTATCAACCATTTGTTCACCTAGCAAACTTTTGTTAAGACCTGCAAAGGAACAAGCACCATAAAAGCACCAGGGTTAAGATACTTGCACATATTATTTCAATATACTCTTCATCATTTTAGTACATTTGTATAACATACTGCAATTGCTAATGCATATGCACATGCTTTACTTATAAATCACATTTTAGATAATTTCTTTCTGTGCAAGTTCTTGTAGACCTAATCCAAAGTATACTTACTCACTCTTTGGCTTCAAATAATATAACTTGTCTGCTTTTTAACCATTTTTCTTTCTGAATATCCCACTGAAAGCTGATCTAACATTGGGCCTATGGACCTTGGCCCTGCCTGAATTCTCTTGAGGGCCAAGGGCCCTCCAGCATCACAGACTGTCTGAGACAAAATAATTCATTTGTGCTAGCCCAGGGGGGACATATGAATCACTTGGGTGAAGGTCAGAATCATCACACACACAAAAAAAGACCCAGATGACTCAGCATTTTGTATTATAGAATGCACAAAAATGAAAATCCACTTGATCTGTGTCTTGTTTTTTTTTTCCAGGGCATAACACAACAATTAGAAACCAGAAAATCTACTTAGACTGTAGGCCCTAGAGTGATTCCTTATAGTTTTAATTATTCATAATCTATAAAATTATACGTGATATTTGTAGCTAAGTGGTTGGTTCTCACATTGCTATGAAGAAATACCCGAGACTGGGTAATTTATAAAGAAAAGAGGTTTAATTGACTCATAGCTCCACATGGCTGGGGAGGCCTCAGGAAACTTACAATCATGGCAGAAGGGGAAGCACAAACATCTTTCTTCAGATGATGGCAGAAAGGAGAAGAGCCAAGCAAAAGGGGGGAAAGTCCCTTATAAAACCATCAGATCTTGTGAGAACTCACTCATTATCATGAGAACAGCAGTATGGGGGTAACCATCTTCATGATTCAGTTACTTCCCATGGGGTCTCTTCCACAACATGTGGGGATTATGGAAACTACAATTCAAGATGGCATTAGCAAACCAGATTGCTAAGTAATCACCGTTTTTCACCAGGTGACAATTTCTACCAAAAACCTATAATAAAACATTAAGCTAAAAAGAAAAGTGAACTCATCATTTCACAAGCTATGCCTTAAAAGTCTTACAAAAGGTTTACTTGCTTGTATATTAGAGTCAGAGACTATTTATGGCAGAGATTTTGTATATTAGCAAAAGAAAAATAAAATTATTAACATGCTTTTTAGAGTAAGAAATGTATGGCTTGCAGTTTAATGCAATGTTAATAAATATGACACTGCTCATCTCATAAAAGTAATGCTCTGGTTTTTACTTTTCCATAAAGCTGAGTCATATATTTTAAATAGGATGTCAAAATAACAATTTCCTTCAAAGAATTTCCTTGTTTCTTTAAATGGAGAGGAAAAATGGTGTTAAAATGTAAGAGCCCCATGACATTCAATGCTTTGAAGAATATGGTAAGACAGGCTATCTTATATACTTTTATATACTTTCAATAGGAGTGTAAATTGGTGCAAAATTCCTAAAAATCAATTTGGCGTTATGTATCAGAAGTCTTAAATATATTTATATTCTTTGGTCATTTATCAGTTTCTAATAATCTGAACTAAAAAATAAGAACATGGCTTAACACAAACATGCAAAGATATTCAACACAGCCTTATATATAATAGTGAAAACTTGAGAACGTACTAAGTGTTCCCCCAAAAAAGTTAAATAAATTATATTATACAATGTATAACATAACAATGTATATAATAAAAAATGTAATGTTTCTTATTCAAAAGAAAAATTGCATTAAAAATTATGTCATTATATGTAAAAATGCTTATAATGTAATGTTAAATTAAAATCAAAATACAAGCCGGGTGCAGTGGCTGACACCTGTAATCTCAGCACTTTGGGAGGCCAAGGCGGCCGGACCACTTGAGGTCAGGAATTCGAGAATAGCCTGGCCAACATAGTAAAACCCTGTCTCTATTAAACATACAAAAATTAGCCAGGTGTGGTGGCATGTGCCTTAGTCCCAGCTACTCAAGAGGCTGAGGTGGGCCGGGTGTGGTGGCTCATCCCTGTAATCCTAGCACTTTGGGAGACCAAGATGGGCCGGTCACCTGAGGTCGGGAGTTCCAGACCAGCCTGACCAACATGGAGAAGCCCCATTTCTACTAAAAATACAAAATTAGCTGGACGTGGTGGCGCATGCCTGTAATCCCAGCTACTTGGGAGGCTGAGGCAGGAGAATCACTTGAACCCTGGAGGTGGAGGTTGCGGTGAGCCAAGATTGCGCCATTGCACTACAGCCTGGGCAACAAGAGCGAAACTCCAACTCAAAAAAAGGAGGCTGAGGTGGGAGAATCGCTTGAACCTGGGAGGCAGAGGTTGCAGTGAGCCAAGATCATACCACTGCACTCCAGCCTGGGTGGCAGAGTGACACTCCGTCTCAGAAAATAAATATATAAAAAAAAAAAATAAAATAAAGATACAAAATATTACATGCAATATAATCCCAATTTCAACAAATTGCTGTGTTTAAGTGTCCATTAAAAAGTTGCTTTCTTATTAATTTAGAAGAGATATTTTTATTTTCTAGATAAAGTCTTTGTCTGATAAAAGTTTTGTCAAGATTTTCTCCTAGTTGTGGTTTGCTGTTTCATTTTCATAGTAATGTCTTTTAAAAAGCAAATATTTTTAATTTTGATGAAGTGAAATTTGGTTTTCTCTTTTATTTCATGATTTTTTGTGAACTCTTTAACAAACTAAACATCTATAGAATTTTCTTCTAAGACCAGGCAATGGTGCCTCATGCCTGTAATCTCAGCATTTTGGAAAGCCAAGGCAGGCAGATGGCTTGAGCCCAGGATTTTGAGATCAGCCTGGGCAACATGGAGAAATCTCGTCTCTACAAAAAATACAAAAATTAGCTCGGAGTAGTGGCACTTGCCTGTAGTCCCAGCTACTCAGGAGGCTGATGTGGGAGAATCACTTCAGTCCAGGAGGTGGCAGTTGCAGTGAGCCCAGATCTCACCACTGCACTCCAGTCTGCACAACAGAGTGAGACCTTGTATAAAAATAAATAAATAAATCTTTTTGCTTCTATGTATTTCTTCTAGATCTAATAGTTTTGACTTCTACAGTGAGGTCTGTAATGCATTTCTTTTTTTTTTTTTTTTTTAGACAGTCTCACTCTGTCACCCAGACTGGAGTGCAATGGTGCGATCTCGGCTCACTGCAACCTCTACCTCCCAGGTTCAAGTGGCTCTCCTGTCTCATCCTCCTGAGTAGCTGGGATTACAGCACATGCCACCACGCCTGGCTAATTTTTGTAATTTTAGGAGAGATGGGGTTTCAGCATGTTGGCCAAGCTGGTCTAGAACTTCTGACCTCGTGATCCACCCACCTCTGCCTCCCAAAGTGTTGGGATTACAGCCGTGAGCCACCGTGCCCGGCCAGTAATGCGTTTCACGTTAATATTTTGCATATCATGTGAATCAAGTGTTGAGAATTATGGGGGATGGATAATGACTAATTTTTCTGGCACCATTTATTGAAAAGATTTTTCCCCCTTTGAATTGACCTGGTACATTTGCGGAAAACCAGTTGAGTCTCTTTCTGAACTCTGTCTTCCATTCTGTTACTCGAAATGTCTCATTTATGCCAATTCCCCATACCTTTGATACTGTAGATTTATAATAATTTTGAATATAATAATTTTGAAACCAGGTAGTATATGTCTATCAACTGTTCTTTCAAATGTGTTTTGACTATTCCAGGTACTTTCCATTTTTATATGAATTTTGGAATCAGCTTTTTAATTACTACAGGAAAAAAATGCTACAATTTCTATTGGAATTTTATTGAATGTAAAGGTCAATTTGGGAAGAACTGATGTTTTAACACTATTGAGTCTGCTAATTCATCAACATGCTGCATGTCTCCGTTACTATGTCTTCTTTAATTTTTCTCAGCAATGTTGTCTTTTTCAAAGTTTATCCTTAAATATTTTCGATTTTTATTTTATTGTAAATGGTATTGCTTTTAAAATTATCAAGTTTGGTTTGTTCATCACTAGTTTGTAGGAATATAATTTATTTTTGTATATTGACCTTGTATTCCACAACATTGCTAAACTCAATTATTAGTCGTAGTAGCTTTTTCGGCAATTCCATAGGATATTCTATAGGTGATCATATTATCTGAAAATAAAGACAGTTTTACATTTTCTTTCCAATATGTATGTCTTTTATTTCTTTTTCTCACTTTTCTGTACAACCTAAGATATCCAGTACAATCTCAAATAGAGGTTGTAAGAGTGGATATCCTTTGGTCATTCCCAATGCCAAGGGAAAAGCATTAGGTCTTTACCATTAAATGTGAAGTTAGCTGTAGGTTTTTCACAGGTGCCTTAGTCCATTTTGTGCTACTATAACAAAATACCCGAGACTGGGTAATATGTAAAGAACAGAAATGTATTTTCTTTTTCTTTTTTGAGATGAAGTCTCGCTCTGTCACCCAGGCTGGAGTGCAGTGGTGTGATGTCGGCTCACTGCAACCTCTACCTCCCAGGCTCAAGCAAGTGTCCTGTCTCAGCCTCCTGAGTAGCTGGGATTACAAGCATGGGCCACCATGCTAGGCTAGTTTTTGTATTTTTAGTAGGGACAGGTTTTGCCATATTGGCCAGGCTGGTCTTGAACTCCTGACCTCAGGTGATCCATCCGCCTCGGCCTCCCAGAGTGCTGGGATTACAGGCATGAGGCACTGTGCCAGCCCAGAAATGTATTTTCTTACAGTCCTGGAGGGTGGGAAGTACAAGATCAAGGTTCTGGCACCTGGTGAGGGCTCCTGTCTTCTTCTAAGGTGGCACTGTGAACTTGGCATGCTCTGGTCAGGAGGAATGCTGTGTCCTCACATGACAGAAGATGGAAGGGCAAAAAGGGGTAAACTCAGATAAGCCCTTTTGTAAGGACAACCAATCCCATCGATGAGTATGGAGTCCTCGTAACTCAATCACCTCCCAAAAGCCATGCCTTCAAATATTGGTGTGTTGGGATTGAGTTTTAACATGAACTTTGGTTGAGACAAAAACATTCAAACCCTAGTAGTGCCCTTTATCAGATTGAGGGCATTCCCTACTATTCATATTTTGCTGAGACTTTTTGTTAATAGATATTGGATTTTTGAACATTTTAATCATTATTTGAAATTTCAGCAATTACTTTCATATAATATTTAAATTTGCACCAAATACAGACAAGATCAAGTCATGTTTTAATTTTGCTAGGAAATGTATTAATGGATATATAAAGTCTCCAGTTACTAAAAATTAAGAATGTCCCTATTAATATTTAAAACACAAATGTTTGACTTCTTTAGGACAGTTTACTAACAAAACCTTTAATGATTTGAGTTTTAGGACTATTTTCTCTTCACAACCAACAATTTAGATTTTAGTTATAATATGACAAGGCAGTTAAAATTGGAGGTGTGCTAATGAAGCAGCAATTGCTGCCATGTGCTAATGAATACAGATATTTGGTTACAAAGATATATATGTATAAGCCTTGAGTTATACATTGTAGATGATGTTTGAGTATCAGGTTACCTTTGCTCCTCTCTCTTCTTTGAATGAATGGAGACCAGGCTGCTATATGGGCAATGCGTCTTTCCTTATTTGATATAGTGTAGCCTCACAAGCATGTATTTTAGGAGATTTGGACTAAGGTAAAGTCAGCTTTGATAGAGACTAACAAAGTCAAAAGAGAACACCAAAAATAAAATTCCCCAAACACCCCAAATCAAAAAGTTGATACCAAAGACCCATTGTTTATCATATGTGCATAATGTACCATTTTATGAAAATATACAAAGATATTATTATAACTTCTACACAGATTGTCAGGAAATCCTTTTTTAAAAAAAGAAAAGACCCACACCTAATTTACTATTACTTGGAAAAATCCATTGGTTTGTGTGATAAACACTAAAATAGACTGATTATTCATCTGGCTAGATGCCAAGCCGTTCTTCTGTGAACTCTAAGATAATGGCCCTTCATTGTTCTGTGTGTTATCATTGCCAATTCCTGTCAGACTGGTCCTCAGCAGTTAGTGGGCTTCTGTCATTTTATCAAAAGTCTGAAGCTTAAAAGTCTCTCTCTGCTTGTCTGAAACAACAACTCATTTGTTTATTAAACATGCATTTGATGAAATTTCCAAGGTTCCCATGTGATAAAGTAAACTTCCACTATTTGTAAATTGAGGAAATGTGTAAAACCATATTGCCTTAGGAAAAATTATGCAATCAGCTACAGTTATCTTTCGGATGGCCATCTTCTCTAGTTTAACAATGAATCCTTCTAGATAAGAATTTTCTGTAATTTTAAGGGAGTCGTATTTGATAAAATATAAGCTAACTCCAGCAGACTGTGTTAGTAATAGTGTTATAAAATTATACAACCTTAAAGACCTGATTTTATCTAAGAATACGTTCTCAAAAAATTCCTGTGCTGGCTTTGTTCCTCTGGAGATAAAGATTTCGGCTTTGTTCCCCTGGAGATTTCGCTGTGTCTTTCAGTCTTCTTCACGCTATTTAACTTCTTTTTTTTTTTTTTTTTGAGACGGAGTCTCACTCAGCTGCCTAGGCTGGAGTGCATTGGTGTGATCTTGGCTCACTGCAGCCACTGTCTCCCGGGTTCAAGCAATTCTCCCATCTCAGCCTCCCAAATAGCTGGGATTAGAGGCACCTGCCATCATGACCGGCTAATTTTTGTATTTTAGTAGAGACAGGGTTTCATCATGTTGGCCAGGCTGATCTTAAACTCCTGACCTCAGGTGATCCGCCCACCTCAGCCTCCCAAAGTGCTAGGATTATAGGCGTGAGCCACTGCACCCAGCCCCACTATTTAACTTCTATGCTACAGAAGCTAAAAAATTTGTTTGCCGAAAATCCTTCTTGCATGTTAATTACATAGTCGTTCAGTTCTATCTTTTGTAGCACTGGGAACTGTTTTGTCATTTGGACTCTAAACCTTTTAAAGTGCATTTTTTACAACTCTCCAAATGTAGGTTAATGAAACAAAGATAATATCAACTCAGACATTATCTCACAAACTTATGAGTGTGCTCTCTTTTGGTAGGTGCATTGAGTGTCATTTAGACAAGACTGCAAAGGAGACTAGTGAAAATAGGGAGACAAAGACATAAATCATGCATTTACTTCCTAAATTCACTTTGGAAAGCTATGTTGGAAAGTAAGCATCAGAAACAGAAAAGAAAGAAGGGAAAGATAGGAAGGAGGATTGTAAAATACTTAATGGACACAGAAAATAATAAAAGAGTTTGTTAATTTTACACTTTATGTGCAAAGATTCTGTAGAAGAGATTAAGGAAAGACAATGTATAAATCTTAACTCAAAGGAGGAAAGTGTATTTAAAAAAATAGAAAGTTTTTTTTGGTGGGGATAGATTTTTTAAAATCCCTCAATCTGGGCCACTTCAGAGTTCTGAAAGCAGCCGGGTGTCCCATAAGGGTATCCGGGCATTTTCTGTCAGCAAGATAGAGTGAGCTAGAGAACAAGGCTGATTGCTTGCACAGGCCTTTCCTGACTTCTTCAAAGCTCTTAGATGTACTAGGACTGCACAATCAGCCCATGAGTTCATTTCTCATCTCTGGTGTTGACCTCTGCTGCTCTACTCAAGGTTGTAGCCATTCTGTTCTGTGGAAAGGGTGAAGGAAGGAGGAAAGGACAAGGCAGGAAGTTGGGTAGGGATCAGGTAGAGGGTTTGATTTTAAGGTCATTTTAATGGTCTAAGCAGTTGTAGGGGTTGATTTTGAGCTTAAGTCACTGCCCCTGGATGGGTACCTTGGTTAGGGCCTGCACTCCTGGTTTCCCCTTATATTAAAGGCAGTGGAGACTACTTATTTCAGGAGCAGTGCTAAGATAAGATGACAGGATTTCCCCTGTGAGAGAAGACAAATGCTTTTCTTTAGGATAACAAACATTCCACAATTCCATAGAGGCAATCCTTTATTTGTTTCTCTTGCCCGGACAATGGGAAATCACAAAACCTCTTTCACCTTATGCCCAAGGCCACTGTGCAAGCACAAACTTCAAGGAAAAGCATAAAGATAAGGTAAGAATCTCTAGGAAGGAAGGTATTAGTGTGCCCTACTGTTCAGAACTCTGCCCCATCCTACTTCCTCACTCTTCTCCCAGCCTCAGATTCTCTGGCTCTCACCCACCTTATCTGCTTCTGGAGCATTTCCATTATTTATCCCGATGTAGGTGTAGGAAATCAGTTTTCCTTTTGGTTCATCTGGGACTTGGTTGGAATTAAAAGAGAAAAACAAACCCCAAAATAAATAAACCGAAGGAAAAGAGAGAAAATATCAGAGCACAGAAATGGATAGGTTTACAAAACTCAGATTTGTTTTTTCTTTTATCCTAATCTCTCCGAGGTCTAGTGATAGCCTGGTTGGATTGGCAGTTTGTAAAGTGCACAGCTTCAATTATTTCTGGCCTCCACACTGTCTGGGCTGACAGAATGGAGGCTAGACTGAGCTCCTTGTATTTCTGGTCCAATGTTACTTTAAACAAATCATCTCTGGTGGAATCTCAGGAAAAATGTTTGGGTCTTTTTGGAACTCAGTTCTGTGTCTATTTTCTGGGATTAGCCTTTAGATTATCTGTCATCCCCAGGTTGGGACACAACTGATTTTCCTTCAAATAGACTCCTGACTCCCTGGGCCCAGCTTTCTTCTTCTTTCTAAATTAAAAAAAAAAAAAAATCCCTCTCTGCTCTGCAAGGAATCTGCCCTCAATCCCAAGGCCTTCATATTCAGCACTGGCAGTCCAGTTAGTCTTTGTGGCCTTGATCCCTGGAAATACTGCTCTTGCTTAAATCCTGTGTTTACTAACTTGGTTAGTTAGTCTGATGCATGCTCCTTTTTTTTTTTTTTTTTCTTTTCTTTTTTTGAGGTAGGATCTCACTCTATCACCCAGGCTGCAGTGCAATGGTACTATCATGGCTTACTGCAGCCTCCGCCTCCTGAGCTAATCCTCCCACCTCAGCCTCCTGAGTAGCTGGGACTACAGGCTTGCACCACCATTCCCAGATAATCTTTTTGTGGGATTTTTTTTTTTTTTTTTTTGAGATGGAGTCTCACTCTGTCACCCAGGCTGAAGTGCAATGGTGTGATCTCCGCTCACTGCAACCTCCACCCCCCGGGGTTCAAGTGATTCTCCTGCCTCAGCCTCCCGAGTAGCTGGGATTACAGGCGCCTGCCACCACACCTGGCTAACTTTTGTATTTTTAGTAGAGACAGGGTTTCGCCATGTTGGCCAGGCTGCTCTCAAATTCCTGACCCCAGGTGATCTGCCTGCCTCGGCCTCCCAAATTGCTGGGATTACAGGCATGAGCCACTGTGCCTGGCTGACTTTTTCGTGTTTTATACAGACAGGGTATCGCCATGTTGCCCAGGCCAGCCTCAAATTCCTGGCCTCAAGCAATCCTCCTGCCTTGGCCTCCCAAAGTGTTGGGATTACAAGCACGAGTCACCATGCCTGGCCCTAATGGATCCTCTTGAGTATCAGATTCTCTGAGACAACTCATCACTCAGAGATGTCCCCCTTCATGGGAGTGCGCTCACTGGAGCTGACCACTTTCATTACACAATTTAAAAACACAAAAACAAACACACATATATACAGCCCTGCTTGCCACCAAGGAAACAGGAGGGATGTTTTCACCACAATTCTTAGATTTCCCAATCCCAAGCTTCTTTTCTACAAAGGTGTAAAACCCCTGACCAAATAATTATGGGGCCCTGGCTATAGTTTTCACATTAAACAGCTGAGCTCTGAGGGGCAGGATTACATAAAGGTCAAGTACATAGGCTCTGGGGGCAGATCATTGGATTTGAATCCTAGCTTTGCTGCTTATTAGCTGATTGACTATTGGCAAATTACTTATTGAGTCCTTGCCTTAGTTTTCCCATGTGGAATATGGAGGGAAATAATAGTGACTACTTTTATGGCCACTGTAGCAATTTAATTCATACATGTAAAGAACATAGAACAGGGCCTGGTACATTGTAAGTACTCTGTAAATGTCAGCCACCATCATTACCACTGTACAGGTCTCTTGGACAGTTAGATTTTAAAAAGTAATGGTTGGTGTAGTGGTGTTAGCAGTAGGATTGAAACTAAAATTTAGAGATTAGTTAAGGGTAACTCCAATGTTCCCTACAATAATAGTTGAGTTAAAACAGTGAACAAGATGGACTATGAAACAGTTCATTGAAACGTTAAACAACATTGTTTCTGTTGCAGGGTTCAGGAACCATCTAAGGGGTCTGCAGCCTTTTGTATTTGTGCCAGTGTTCACCTTTTCAGGAAAGTATCCACCAAAGTCATTTCTTTTTATGACTAACTCTTCTTGTTTCTTGATTTTCTTGTCCAACTCTCCAAGCTCACTATGTATCTAGATTCTATCTAACATGGATTTTAGGGTGAAAACATTCAACCTTTTGCCATTAAGTCTCCTGTTAGCTGCATGTATTTTATAAAATGCCATTCATCAATTTAAGTTCCCTTCTAGTCCTAGTTTGTTGGGAGTTTCTATCATGAAAAGGTGTTGAATTTACTTGATTGTTTTTTCTATTGAAATAATCCCATAGACTTTCGAAACAAAATTTTTGTAGAGACAAGGTCTTGCTATGTTGCCCAGGCTGGTCTCAAACTCCTGGTCTCAAATGATACTCCCACCTTAGCCTCCCACTCTGCTGGGATTACAGGCATGAGCCACTGTGCCTGACCATCGTTTTAATTTCTGCTGGGTCTACAGTATGTCCTCTTTCTCATTCCGGACTTAGGTAATTTGTGTCTTCTCTTTTATTCTTGGTCAGTCTAGCTGAAGATTTATCAATTTTGTTGATCTTTTCAAAGAAACTACTCTTCATTTTATTGATTTTTTTCTGTTGTTTCCCTGTTTTCTATTTTGTATGTTTCTGCTCTGATCTATATTATTTCCTTCCTTCTATATACTATGGGTTTTCTTTTCTTTTCTTTTTCTAGCTTCTTAAGTTGAAAACTTATATTGTTGATTTTGGATTTTTCTTCCTTTTTAACAGAAGCATACAAAGCTATAAATTTTCCTCTAAGCCTACCTTAGCTACGTCCCATAAATTTTGACATGTTGTATATTCATTTTTACTCAGTTTAATGTATTTTAAATTTTTCCTTGTGATTTATCCTTTGACAAGATTATTTAGAAGTGTGTTGCTAAATCCCCTAAACTTCTATCTGTTATTGATTTATAATTTGATTTCATTGTGGTTAGAGAACATAGGGTGTATGATTTCCATCATTTTCAATTTATCAGGACTTGCTGTATATACTAGTATATGATCTCTACTATAAAGAATGTTCCGTATGTGCTTTAGCTAGCTCTGGTAGAAAGTGAGATTCAGCTGATATCCTCATCTCCTTTCACACACCAAAATAAATATTTGATACATAAAAAATGAAATTTTACAAAGTACAGAAAAAGATAAGAGAGATTTGAAGTAATTAAGATGGACTGAACACATACATTTTCTCTTTTCTTCTTAAATCCTATCTTAGAAACTAACCTAAGCACCTGCAAGGAGAAGGTAAAACAAGAAACTAAAATTATTTTTGTCTGTGAGTTCCAGAAAGATTTAGGCATGTGGTCCCCAGTAACCTTTGAAAATAGGGGCATAAGATTGGGCTGAAAATAGAAGGGTTGGTTGGAAGGAGCAGTTAGTCCAGTCAGACCCCCCCTTCTGTCCTATGACCTGTCCCTCACTTCTGCGGAAAACTGGAGCAAAGTTTACTCTCTGGAGAAGTTGAACCAGAGAGGCTTTGAACTCTGGAAGACTAGACACATTAGGGGATAGCCATCACCACACTGAAAAGTGGGAGTGTCAAATTAAACTCTTTTTTTTTTTTTTTGAGATGGAGTTTCACTCTTGTTGCCCAGGCTGGAGTGCAATGGCACGATCTCGGCTCACCGCAACCTCTGCCTCCCAGGTTCAAGTGATTCTCCTGCCTCAGCCTCCTGAGTAGCTGGGATTATAGGCATGTGCCACCACACCTGGCTAATTTTTCATATTTTTAGTAGAGATGGGGTTTCTCCATGCTTGTCAGGCTGGTCTCGAACTCCCAACCTCAGGTGATCCGCCTGCCTCGGCCTCCCAAAGTGCTGGGATTATAGGCATGAGACACTGTGCCTGGACTTAAAGTCTTAATAATAAATAGTGGGATCTCCCAGAGGTCTTACACGCAGGCTTATATTATAGACCTCCAAAGTTTGGAGGATTTCTTGCTTGTGAAACTGACCAGCCCACAACAAAGGCCCTTTATATGCTGATACATAGAGGAGGTTGCCCAAAGAAACAGCTGCATCTCTGCTTAAGTAATTTGTTGTGAGGCCCCTTCATTCAAAACCCCCTCTGCACATAGGACTTTCCATCAGCTATTTCTTTCCTTTAGGAATTATTCTTCAGTAAGTCTTAACAATTTATTGCAAAATGTTATTTATTTTAGTGATGACTTAAAGCCTGGGCTCTGGGGCATTGCTCAGCCTTTCTCATCCATTGAAAGGGTTAGTGAAGGAACATCATTTATTAAGACTGGATCTATGGTCAGCCCAATGTTGGCAGATCCACACATCCACATTTGCACAGGCTGATACAAATTTTGTTAGTTGAAAAGAGCTAATGCTTCAGAAGAATCTAATAGCTAATTTGACTTTGCATTATAGATCATGCTCTTCTTATCAACTCCAAGGTGCCTCACTTGTAATCTAAGAATTTTCAGGATATAATTTAGTTTTTAAAATAAGTAATCCATTCCTCATGCAGAAATATAATCAGCTGGTGCAAAAAAGTATCCTCAAACTTGAGCAGCCTCATCTTCTTCTTGGAAGAAAGAAACAGAAGTTATCCTGCGCTTCTATCACTCAGGGAAAAAACAGACAATAGACAATGAAGGTTGCGGAGATGACAGTGGAGGATGATGGTGGGCCAGCACTGGTGGGGGCTGTGGCTGCTGCTAAGGAGACGGAGGTGGAGAAGATGGCACTCGAGACAATGACTAAGGAGATGACGGCAGATGTGATCACAATAGACCCAATGGCTGCTGAGGCAGAGGTAGCAGAGACAACCTGTATAATAGGTGGTCTAACGTGGTGTCTCCTCTGTGGTGAATCTGAAACGGGAAAAGTTCCCTCATTTCCCTCGAAGAGCGAGCTATGGGGTGTGGCTCACTTCTTCCGTGCCCTGCTCCTCAAACTTCTAGGGGGAGCATGCAGACGGGCAGGTTGTGGGGATTGCATCCCACGGCAGCAGCGTCTAGGGTTGAGTATTTACAGCTCCTGAAGCCCCAGTGGGCGTGTGTTACAGTGCGTTCTTCCAGTTTAGCTATCCGCAGGCGGCTTGTGTTCCTCAGCTCAATTAGACCCCTGCCTTACTGCAAGGACAGAGGGCTTTCTGTATCCCAGGATTCTTGCCTTAGTGTACCGGAAAAATCGGATGACACGTGGGCTTGGAGGATGAGTGCAAGGTTTTGTATTGAGTGGTGGTAGCTCTCAGTGAGGTGGTTGGGGAGGCCAGAAGGGGGATAGAGTGGGAAGGTACTTTTCCCCTGGAGTCGGCCACCCAGAGTCTGGGCTCTCCTCCCACCACCCTGGCCAAACTCCGCATCGTTCTGCCACTCAATGGCCTGCCGTCGTCTGCCAGTACTTGGTGTGCTCTTCCGCAGGTGTGTTCCTCTTGACGTCCAGCCGCTTGTGTCTCTGCCCACCAGGGTCTCGGGGTTTTTATAGGCACAGGATGGGGATGCGGCCCAAATCCAACATTTGGGCACTGAAAACAGAAATGCCTATCCTCACCTAGGTCCGTGAGCACAGGCCCGGGGGTGGAGCTCTAGCCGAGGACCTCCCCTTCTCCACCCAAAACTTCCCTGACCCCCCTCCCGTTTCAAATCCAATGGCGACAGCAGGTGAGGTGGCTGCAGCCCAAGGACAACAGGCCTTATTATTGATGGGGAGGCAGCAGCTGCTGGTGCGGAGGAGATGACAAAGTTGATGTAGCCATAATAACTGGAGGGGGGAGGTAAATGAGTTTTCTGCAATAATCAGTGAGATCGTCCTTCATACCCCAAAGGGACCATAGTGGCAAGTAGAAAGAAAAACCACTGCAATCTATAGAATTAGCCATTCATCATGATTCTGAATTGTGGACTGAGCTCTACACACACTTCGAGAGAAAGAGGCTCGTTAATCCAAGGTGTTTATAGGTGAGCAGCCCCTTCCATGGCCCAGGGAAGCTAGAAAATAGAAAGAAACCAGTAACTGGCTGCTAGAAACAAGAACCACAGATCTATATGTCATTGCAACATCAGAGCTCCAGCCTTTGGGTTCCCTTTCTTGGTTATTCAAGAAGGCAGTTCCATCTTGGATTCCCATGGGTGTAACTAGGATTGCTGTCCCCTTGGGGGTGGGCATATAGAGATAAGGAGAGAGGGGGACCGACTCATATTCAGAGAAGGACTGTGTGGTAGATAGAGCTCCCTCTCCCCTCTCCCCTCTCCCCTCTCCCCTCTCCCCTCTCCCCTCCCCCCTCCCCCGTCTCCCCTCTCCCCTCTCCCCTCTCCCCTCTCCCCTCTCCCCTCTCCCCTCTCCCCTCTTTCCACGGTCTCCCTCTGATGCCGAGCCGAAGCTGGACGGTACTGCTGCCATCTCAGCTCACTGCAACCTCCCTGCCCGATTCTCCTGCCTCAGCCTGCCGAGTGCCTGCGATTGCAGGCGTGCGCCGCCACGCCTGACTGGTTTTCGAATTTTTTTGGTGGAGACGGGGTTTCGATGTGTCAGCTGGGCTGGTCTCCAGCTCCTAACCGTGAGTGATCCGCCAGCCTCGGCCTCCCGAGGTGCCGGGATTGCAGACGGAGTCTCGTTAACTCAGTGCTCAATGGCGCCCAGGCTGGAGTGCAGTGGCGTGATCTCGGCTCGCTACAACCACCTCCCAGCCGCCTGCCTTGGCCTCCCTAAGTGCCGAGATTGCAGCCTCTGCCTGGCAGCCACCCCGTCTGGGAAGTGAGGAGCGTCTCCGCCTGACTGCCCATCGTCTGGGATGTGAGGAGCCCCTCTGCCTGGCTGCCCAGTCTGGAAAGTGAGGAGCGTCTCTGCCCGGCCGCCATCCCATCTAGGAAGTGAGGAGCGCCTCTTCCCGGCCGCCATCACATCTGGGAAGTGAGGAGCGTCTCTGCCCGGCCACCCATCGTCTGAGATGTGGGGAGCACCTCTGCCCTGCCGCCCCGTCCGGGATGTGAGGAGTGTCTCTGCCCGGCCGCCCTGTCTGAGAAGTGAGGAGACCCTCTGCCTGGCAACTGCCCCGTCTGAGAAGTGAGGAGCCCCTCCGCCCGGCAGCCACCCCGTCTGAGAAGTGAGGAGCGTCCTCCCTCCTCATCTGGGAGGGAGGTGGGGGGGTCAGCCCCCCGCCTGGCCAGCCGCCCCGTCCGGGAGGTGAGGGGCACCTCTGCCCGGCTGCCCCTACCGGGAAGTGAGGAGCCCCTCTGCCCGGCCAGCCGCCTCATCCGGGAGGGAGGTGGGGGGGTCAGCCCCCCGCCTGGCCAGCCGCCCCGTCCGGGAGGCGAGGGGTGCCTCTGCCCGGCCGCCCCTACTGGGAAGTGAGGAGCCCCTCTGCCCGGCCAGCCGCCCCGTCCGGGAGGGAGGTGGGGGGGTCAGCCCCCCTCCCGGCCAGCCGCCCCATCCGGGAGGGAGGTGGGGGGGTCAGCCCCCCGCCCGGCCAGCCGCCCCGTCCGGGAGGGAGGTGGGGGGATCAGCCCCCTGCCCGGCCAGCCGCCCTGTCCAGGAGGTGGGGGGGGCGCCTCTGCCCGGCCGCCCCTACTGGGAAGTGAGGAGCCCCTCTGCCCGGCCAGCCGCTCTGTCTGGGAGGGAGGTGGGGGGGTCAGCCCCCAGCCCGGCCAGCCGCCCCGTCCGGGAGGGAGGTGGGGGGGTTAGCCCCCCGCCTGGCCAGCCGCCCCATCCGGGAGGTGAGGGGCGCCTCTGCCCGGCCGCCCCTTCTGGGAAGTGAGGAGCCCCTCTGCCTGGCCAGCCGCCCCGTCCGGGAGGGAGGTGGGGGGGTCAGCCCCCCGCCCGGCCAGCCGCCCCGTCCGGGAGGGAGGTGGGGGGGTCAGCCCCCCGCCCGGCCAGCCGCCCCGTCCGGGAGGGAGGTGGGGGGGTCAGCCCCCCGCCCGGCCAGCCGCCCCGTCCGGGAGGGAGGTGGGGGGGTCAGCCCCCCGCCCGGCCAGCCGCCCCGTCCGGGAGGGAGGTGGGGGGTCAGCCCCCCGCCCGGCCAGCCGCCCCGTCCGGGAGGGAGGTGGGGGGGTCAGCCCCCCGCCCGGCCAGCCGCCCCGTCCGGGAGGGAGGTGGGGGGATCAGCCCCCCGCCCGGCCAGCCGCCCTGTCCGGGAGGTGAGGGGCGCCTCTGCCCGGCCGCCCCTACAGGGAAGTGAGGAGCCCCTCTGCCCGGCCAGCCGCCCCCTCCGGGAGGGAGGTGGGGGGGTCAGCCCCCCGCCGGGCCAGCCGCCCCGTCGGGGAAGTGAGGGGCACCTCTGCCCGGCCGCCCCTACTGGGAAGTGAGGAGCCCCTCTGCCCGGCCAGCCGCCCCGTCCGGGAGGGAGGTGGGGGGGGTCAGCCCCCCGCCCGGCCAGCCGCCCCGTCCGGGAGGTGAGGGGCGCTTCTGCCCGGCCGCCCCTACTGGGAAGTGAGGAGCTCCTCTGCCCGGCCACCACCCCATCTGGGAGGTGTACTCAACAGCTCATTGAGAACGGGCCATGAAGACAATGGCGGTTTTGTGGAATAGAAAGGGGGGAAAGGTGGGGAAAAGATTGAGAAATCGGATGGTTGCTGTGTCTGTGTAGAAAGAGGTAGACATGGGAGACTTTTCATTTTGTTCTGTACTAAGAAAAATTCTTCTGCCTTGGGATCCTGTTGATCTGTGACCTTACCCCCAACCCTGTGCTCTCTGAAACATGTGCTGTATCCACTCAGGGTTGAATGGATTAAGGGCGGTGCAAGATGTGCTTTGTTAAACAGATGCTTGAAGGCAGCATGTTCGTTAAGAGTCATCACCACTCCTTAATCTCAAGTACCCAGGGACACAAACACTGCGGAAGGCCGCAGGGTCCTCTGCCTAGGAAAACCAGAGAACTTTGTTCACTTGTTTATCTGCTGACCTTCCCTCCACTATTGTCCTGTGACCCTGCCAAATCCCCCTCTGCGAGAAACACCCAAGAATGATCAATAAAAAAGAAAAAAAAAAAAAAAAAAAAAAAGACTAAAAAAAAAAAAAAAAAAAAGGAGAGAGACTGTTGATCAGGAGTGAGGACTCTGTGACAGGCAATCAGCTCAGCTCATGGAGGCTGGTAACCTCCATGTTCTCTGATGCTTTGATACTGTTTTCTCTGTGTCACTGACCAGCTCCTCATTGAGAACAATAGCAAATAGAAAATGAAATCTCGTATTTGAGAACAATCACGCATAATAAATGAAAATAGATACGAAATAAAAGTGTCTACTCAATCACACACAAACAAAGGTATTTTGCCTGGATATTCATGAAACTGAAAAGTAGGTTCTTTTATTTAGAATTTAGAACAGAATGACTTCGCTCTTACTACATAAATAAATATTTAAATTACACCTAACTGGCCGGGTGCAGTGGCTCACGCCTGTAATCCCAGCACTTTGGGAGGTCAAGGCAGGTGAATCACTTGAGGTCAGGAGTTCGAGACCAGCCTGGCCAACATGGTGAAAACGTGTCTCTACTAAAAATACATATAAAAATTAGCTGGGCTTGGTGGCGGTGCCTGTAATCCCAGTTACTTGTGAGGCTGAGGCAGGAGAATCGCTTTAACCCAGGAAGCAGATGTTGCAGTGAGCTGAGATCATGCCACTGCACTCCAGCCTGAGTGACAGAGTGAGACTTTGTCTCAAAAAAGTACTAATAATAAAAGAAAATAAAAATAATAATAAAATAAAGTACACGTTAACACAATCCAAAAAAATGATACTTTACCACACACCCAATAGGATGGCTACTATAAAAAAAAAAGTGTTGACAAAGATGTGGAGGAATTGGAACTCTTTTTTTTTGTTTTTTTTTTTTTTCCGAGATAGAGTCTCACACTGTCACCCAGGTTAGAGTGCAATGGCGCGATCTCAGCTCACTGCAACCTCCACCTCCTGGGTTCAAGAGATTCTCCTGCCTCAGCCTCCCAAGTAGCTGAAATTACAGGCACACAACATCCGGCTAATTTTTTGTATTTTCAGTAGAGACGAGGTTTCATTATGTTAGCCAGGCTGGTCTCAAACTCCTGACCTTGTGATCCGCTCGCCTCGGCCTCCCAAAGTGAGCCACCACACCCAGCCCAGGAATTAGAACTCTTGTGCACTGTTGGTGGGATATAAAGTAACAGCTGGTATGAGAAATAGTATGGTGATTTTTCAAAATTAAAAGTAGAATTACTACATAATCCAGCAATTTCATTCCTAAATACTCAAAAGAATTGAAAACAGAGTTTTGAAGAGGTATTTGTACACCAAAATTCATAGCAGCATTATTCATACTAGCCAAAAAGTGGAAGAAACCCATGTCCACCAGTGAATGAATGGATAAACGAAATGTGATATATACATACAATGGAATATTATTCACCTTTAGAAAAGAAAATCCCATTATATGCTACAATATAGATGAAACTTGAGGGCATTATGATAAGTGAAATAAGCCAGAAACAAAATGACCAATATTGTATGATTCCACTTATATGAGATATTCAGAGTAGTCAAATTCATGGAGACAGAAAGGAGAGTGCTGGTTGCCAGGGGCTGGGGAGAGGGGAAATGAGAAGTTATCGTTTAATAGGCATACAGTTTCAGTTTGGCAAGATGAAAAAGTTCTGCAAATTGGTTTCACAACAATGCGAATATACTTAACACTATGGGATGGTACACTTAAAATGGTTAAGATGAAAAAATTTGTATTTTAAATATCTCTATATATTTACCATGATTAAAAATAAAAATAAAAATAAATGACCCTGGCGGGGCGCAGTGGCTCACGCCTGTAATCCCAGCACTTCGGGAGGCAAAGGCGGGCGGATCACGAGGTCAGGAGATCGAGACCATCCTGGCTAACAGGGTGAAACCCCGTCTTTACTAAAAATACAAAAAATTAGCCAGGCGTGTTGGTGGGCGCCTGTAGTCCCAGCTACTCAGGAGGCTGAGGCAGGAGAATGGTGTGAACCTGGGAGGCGGAGCTTGCAGTGAGCTGAGATTGCACCACTGCACTCCAGCCTGGGCGACAGAGCGAGACTCCATCTCAAAAAAAAAAAAAAAAAAGACCCCATGAACAATTTATCAAACATGAGATAGCGTGTGTGTTTATGAGTGTATTTGTGGTCACACTGATGTTTCATACTGTGGCTATCAAGTTGATTATGTGATTAATTTCTCACACCTGCACAGGAAGTTGACCCCTCCCCTCACTTCCCTTCCCCTCCCCTTCCCTTCCCTTCCTTGTGTTACAGTCGGGTCTTTGTTCTTAGAGCTCCCGAGATGGTGGCAGCCGGCTCCCAAGGTGGCAGCAAGACTTTTGTTCTCTGACCTGGGGTTCTTGGCCTCCTGGATTCCAAAGAATGGAACCTTGGCCCATGCGGTGAGTGTTGTGGTTCTATTAGAAACCGTGGGTCATGGAAGAGAACCGTGGAACCCAGTGACTAGTGTTCAGCTCGATTAGGATGAACCTGGGCACTTAGCAGTGCAGGAGCAATAGTGAGCCTCTAGCCCGATCGGGAGCGGCAATGGGCTCCTCACTGGATCAGAAGTGCAGTGGACACCCTGCCTGATCCAGAGTGGTGGAAGTCAGTGGCAGGTCTGTGACAGGGGCATTCAGCAGTGGTGGACGGCGAGCAAAAGCTCAGCCAGAACAAACACATACCAGAAGAGTGTGCAGTTGCAAGATTTAATAGAGTGAAAACAGAGCTCCCACACAATGGAAAGGGACCCAAAGGGGGTTGCCACTCCCTGCTCAAATGCCTGGGTTTATATCCCGATCATTGTCCCTCCCTTTGTGCTCTCAGGCGATATATGATTTGACTATTTCTTTACCTCCTGCTTTTAGCCTAATTTGTATTTTAGTGAGCCCTCTTTACTACCTGATTGGTTGGGTGTGAGCTGAGTTACAAGCCCCGTGTTTAAAGGTGGGTGCAGTCACCTTCCCCAGCTAGGCTTAGGAATCCTTAGCCTAGGAAATACAGCTAGTCCTGTCTCTTCCTTCCTTCCTTCCCTTTCTTCCTCTCTCTTTTTTTTTTTTGAGACAACGTCTTGCTCTGTCATACAGGCTGGAGTGCCGTGCTCTGATCGTGGCTAACTGCAGCCTCAATCTCCCAGGCTCAAGCGATCCTCCCACCTAAGCCTCCCTAGTAGCTGGGAAAACAGGAAAATACCACCATTCCCAGCTAATTTTTTTTGTAGAGACAAGGTTTTACCACGTGCCCAGGCTCAGGTCTTGAACTCTTGAGCTCAAGTGATCCACTTGCTTCTGCCTTCCAAAGTGCTGGGATTACAAGTGTGAGCCACAACGCCCAGCCCAGGCTTTTCTATACATCCTCTGAAATCTAGGTGAAGGCTGCCAAGTGTTCTTCATTCGCATTCTGTGCATCTATAGGCTTGACATCACCTGGAAGCCACCAAGGCTTACAGCTTACATTCTCTAAAGTAGCAGCCTGAGCTGTACCTGGGCCCCTTTGAGCCAAGGCTGTAATTAGAGTGACTGGGATGTGGGAAGGAGTGTCCTGAGGCTGAACAAGGCAGTGGGGCCCTGAGCCTGACCCACAATATCATTCAGTCCCCCTAGGCCTCAGAGCTTATGATGGGAGGGGCTGCTGCAGAGATCTGTGAAATGCCTTTGAGGCATTTTCTCAATTGTCTTAGATATTAGCACCTGGCTCTCTTTTAATTATGCAAACATGTCTAGCAAGTGGTCACTCCACAGCCTGCTTAAATTTCTCTCCTGAAAAAGCTTTTTCTTTCTCTGCCACATGGCCAGGCTGCAAATTTTCTAAACTTTTATGCTCTGATCCCTGTTTAAATATAATTTCCAGCTTTAAGTCATTTATTTGTTCCCACATCTGAATATAGACTGTTAGAAGCAGCCATAACACCTCTTGAACACTTTGCTGCTTAGAAATTTCTTCTGTCGGTTGGGAGTGGTAGTTCATGCCTGTAATCCCAGCATTTTGGAAGGCCAAGGTGGGAGGGTCACCCGAGGTCAGGGGTTCAAGACCAGCCTGACCAACATGGAGAAACCTCGTCTTTACTAAAAATACAAAAATTAGCCGAGCGTGATGGCACATGCCCGTAATGCCAGCTACTCAGGAGGCTGAGGCAGGAGAATCACTTGAACCCAGGAGGCAGATGTTGCAGTGAGCCGAGATCATGCCACTGCACTCCAGCCTGGGCAACAAGAGCGAGACTCTGTCTCAAAAAAAAAAAAAAAAAAAAATGAAATTTCTTGCCAGATACCCTAAATCATCACTATGAAGTTCAGACTTCCACAGATTTCCAGGGCATGAAAAGAGTGCAGCCAAGCTCTTCGCTAAGGCATAATATGCCTGATCTTTGCTCTAGTTTCCAGTAAGTTCTTCGTTCCCTCTGAGACCTCCTCAGCCTGGACTTTATTGTCCGTGTCACTATCAGCATTTTGGTCACAACCATTTAACCAGTCTCAAAGTTCTAAACTTTCCCTCATCTTCCTGCCTTCTTCTGAGCCCTCTGAACTCTCCTAATCTCTGCTTGTTATGCAGCTCCGAAGTTTCTTCCACATTTTTGGGTATCTTTATAGCAATACTCCACTCCTGGTACCAATTTTCTGTGTTAGGCCATCCTTGTACTCCTATAAAGAAATAACTGAGACTGAGTAATTTATAAGCAAAGAGATTTATTTGGCTAATGGTTCTGCAGGCTTTACCAGAAATAGAGCAGCATCTGCTTCTGGGGAGGCCTCAGGAAGCTTATAATCATGGCAGAAGGCAAAGGGGGAGCAGGAACATCACATGCTGAAAGCAGGAGCAAGACAGAGAGAGAGTTGTTGGGGAGGTGCAGAGGTGCCACACATTTCTAAATGACCAGATCTCATGAAAACGCACTATCACAAAGATAGGACCAAACAATGAGGAACCCACCCCTATGATCCAAATACCTTCCACGAGGCCTCACCTCCAGCTTTTTCATTACAATTCAAAATGGGATTTGGGCAGAGACAAATATCCAAACGATATCACCCTCTTTGTAGTTAAATACCTTATATTAACAATTTATTCTTTTAAATTTCCCTCGTTCAGATTACTGGTGTGATTACTGTCTCCTGACTGGACCCTGACTGCTATAGAATTGGTACCTGAAAGCGTCACAGAAGACAGATTCTAAAAGATGGGTTTTGGGATTGGGTGAAATGTTGAGGTTTTTGCTGATGGGAATTAGATGCTAGTAACCCATTCACGCAGCAACATTACAATTAAGCTATCACCTCTGGTTAATTGCAATTAAATGCTAATTAGGTAACTTGTGGGAGCTTATACAGCTGCTGTACTTGACCATTATAGATTCTTCCAAGTGTGTTGGAGTGCTTAGAGGAAGAAAAAATGACAAGCTCAAGTACTTTAACTCTTAGATAAAATGATGGTCTTAGAATCATACAACTAATATGGCAGCAGTAAAGTATCTCATTTCTTGTAGTGATAGGGCTAATGCTGAAAATCAAACATAAAACTTATGTTGCAGAATTACAGCATTAGTTGAATTCACAGCTCTACCAAGTATCTCATGTGAGAGTTAGGGCATTCGTTGGGAAATAATGGCTCCTTGAAACTTGAGATGACAACATCTGATTGGATTCAGATTAGCCTGAGAATCTCTGACTCCTGAGACACTCTAAGCCTCCCTTACCAGTAGAAGTACCTTTCCTTCTTGTGTTGAGATGTCTAGCTTTCCTGTGATAATCTCAGTGGAGCATGCATTGAAAAAGGATGTCCTTTGTTCCCAAGCACAAGCACCCTCTGTTTCCATCAGCCCCATGACTACAGCTGTGTGTCAATATGCTTATAGTGCCAGAACAACTGGGTGGTAGTAGGTTATACACCTAAAGAATTGCAAGGTTTTGTGAATATGTGTCAACAGAAACTGAAGAATATGTATGAAAATAGATTCTAAAGGTATTAGATCAGCAGTCCCCAACCTTTATGGTACCAGGGACTGGTTTCATGGAAGATAATTTTTCCATGGACAAATGGAGGGGTGGGGATGGTGGTTGGTTTTGGGATGAAACTATTCCACCTCAGATCATCAGGCAATAGATTCTCATAAGGATCATGCAACCTAGATCCCTTGCATGTATAGTTCACAATAGGGTTCACGCTTCTGTAAGAATCTAATGCTGCTGCTGATCTGACAGGAGGTGGAGCTCAGGCAGTAATGCTTGCCTGCCTGTCGCTCACCTCCTGCTGTGCTGCCCAGTTCCCAACAGGCCACAGACCAGTACCAGTCCATGGCCTGGGGAGTTGGGAACCCTTGGATTAGACCAAAGAGGACAGAATATCAAAATGGGTTAAATGATATGATATGGTTGCACTTACTAGAGATTTCAGATTTAATGTATTAGCTCATGCAGCTGTAGGTATCTCTAATAGCATGCTTGATGGATTTACTAAAACGTGGACTGACTGGACTGACTGGTGGTCTGTGTCAATGAGGTTGATGTCAGAGCTTCCCTAGCATGATGTAGAAAAGGGAACCCAGAGGCTTAGGAAGATAGGAAGTTTGGAAATGGGTTTATTTATTTATTTAATTTTTAAAAATTAAAAAAAAAATTTTTTTTGAGACAGAGTTTTGCTCTTGTCACCCTGGCAAGAGTGCAATGGTGTGATCTCGGCTCACTGCAACCTCTATCTCCAGTGTTCAAGTGATTCTCCTGCCTCAGCCTCCCAAGTAGCTGGGATTACAGGCACACACCACCATGCCTGGCTAATTTTTTTGTATTTTAAGTAGAAATGGGGTTTTGCCACGTTGGCCAGGCTGGTCTTGAACTCTTGACCTCAGGTGATCTGCCCGCTTCAGCCTCCCAAGTTGCTGGGATTACAGGTGTGAACCACCGTGTCCTGCAGAAATGGGTTTATTATATGCAACTGCATGCCTACCCTTCAATCACAGCCCTTTTAAGTCTTGACACACTTCCAGGGTTACCTGTACCTCAGTTTGAAGGCCACTGCTTGAGTTTGACAGCAACTCAAGAGGGATGATACAAGATCAAGAGGGATGATGCAAGATCTAGAGAGGTTTTCTTGTTTTTGCTTTAAACCAATAGACTTAAATATGTTAAAGATCTGGGTAGAAGAAGTCAATAGACAGGGAAAATGAAAATCTAGGCATGAGAATACACACACACACACACACACACATACACACACACACACACACACACACACACCACAGCAACTATCTAAAAATATGGTCCTGAGGATCCTATGTGAATGTGGCAGGGTTATATCTCCAGGAATTCACTTGTTGGTTTGTTTTCTTACCCCCTTCCCTTCCATTCTCTCACTAGGGAGGACACTTTATTTCTCCTCCCCAGAGCACTGTGATGGCCATGAGTTACTTTGTGAGCAGAAACAAAAGCTCAAAGAAGAAAACTGCAGAAGCTTTAACTTCCAGGACCTATATAAGACTCTGGCTGGGCAAGAGTGGAGGAAGATATGTAGAAAATTAGGTTTGAAAAGATGAAGAAAGAAGGATGTTTTCAGTCCACGAAAGCAGACTAAAAACAGCTTCTTGCCCCTAACCACCCAGTGCTCCGATATCCCACCCAGTCCTTACCTCTGCCTGCTCTCTGTCTATGATTAACCTACCTTGTAGCATTCTCATGCTCTAGTAAGTCTCCTCCTTTAGACACCCTGTGGTAGGGGTGATGTATCCCCCTCCAAGTTGGGATGGAAAGACCCAGCTGGAAATTTCCCTATGTACTGGGCCAAAGTGGACATAGAACCTTGATGCTTGTGTAGGCCATACCATTTTTTTACGATAATTGACACTGCTAGTCTTCTTTTTTTTTTTTTTTTTTTTTTTTTTTTTTTTTTTTTTTTTTTTGTGAGACAGTCTCACTATGTTGCCCAGGGTGGAGTGCAGTGGTGCCGTCTTGGCTCACCGCAACCTCTGCCTCCTGGGTTCAAGTGATTCTCCTGCCTCAGCCTTCTGAGTAGCTGGGATTACAGGCATGTACCACCATACTCAGCTAATTTCTGTATTTGTAGTAGAGGCAGGGTTTCACCATGTTGGTCAGGCTGGTCTCGAACTCCTGACCTTGTGATCCGCCCACCTCGGCCTCCCAAAGTGCTGGGATTACAGGCGTGAGCCATTGCACCCGGCTGACACTGCTAGTCTTCATGCACAGAAACAAATTATTTACCTCTTGAGTGCCTATCTATAGGGTTTTTTTTTTTTAATTATACTTTTAAGTTCTGGGGTACATGTGCGTAACTTGAAGATTTGTTACATAGGTATACACATGCCATGGTGGTTTGCTGCACCCATCAACCCGTCATCTACATTAGATATTTCCCCTAATGCTACCCCTCCCCTAACCCTCGACCCCCAACAGGCCATGGTGTGTGATGTTTCTCTCCCTGTGTCCATGTGTTCTCACTGTTCAACTCCCACTTATGAGCGAGAATATGCGGTGTTTTTGGTTTTCTGTTCTTGTGTTAGTTTGCTGAGCAGTGACTATCTATAGGTTTTGAGTTGTTTTTAGAAATAGTAATTGGGTAGACTGATGATTGGGCTCAGGAGGTAAAATTTAAAACATGGACCTTATGAGAATTATATGTATGACTTTGGCCTCATTTATACACACACCCCACAAAATGGAAACAACACAAAACAAGAAACCCACTTACTTCTGGGCAGCTTATAGGGGCATTGATTTAGGACATGAGTTTTAAATATATTTTATATAAATACCTTTTTTGATACATATTACCTTTATAGTAAGACTGACGGGTTATACAGAGACCTGCAAAAGCAACAGGAAAACAAACAAATGTATAAATGTAAAAGAATATGAGTTACATATTTTCAAACACTGTGCCATTACAAATAAGGTCTGTAAGGAGCTGTATACTTGCTACCTCAAATATATTCCAGAGAAATGATCCTGCCTTTGAGGAACACAGAGGCTGATCATGAGAGACCATTGGCTCTCCCTTCGAGGCATCATTGCCTTTTTGTCATATTGTGCTTCTTGGTGGCGGTTCGAAGAACAAATGCTGGCCAGGCACGGTGGCTCATACCTGTGATCCTAGCACTTTGGGCAGCCGAGGTGGGAGGATCACTTGAGCCTGAGAGTTCAAGAACAGCCTGAGCAAAACAGTGAAACTCTATCTCTACAAAAGATATTTTTTAAAAAAAATCAGCTGGGTGTGGTGCCATGCACCTGTAGTCCCAGCTACTTGGGAGGCTGAAATGGTAGGATTGCTTGAGCCCCAGGAGGTTAAGACTGCAGTGAGCCAAGGTAGGTCACACCACTGCACTCTAGCCTGGGCAACAAAGCAGACGCTGTCTCTAAAAAGAAAAAAGGGCTTGGCGTGGTGGCTCATGTCTATGATCTCAGCACTTTGAGAAGCCAAGGTGGGAGGATTCCTTGAGCCCAGAAGTTTGAGGTCAGCCTGGGCAACAGAGTGAGACCCTGTCTCTACAAAAAATTAAAAATTAGCCATGCATGGTGGTGCATTCCTGGAGTCCCAGCTGCTTGGGAGGCTGAAGTAGGAAGATACTTGAGCCCAGGAGGTTGACACTGCATGATCACACTACTGCACTCCAGCTGAGCAGCAGAGTAAGACCCTGTCTCAAAGGAAACAAAATTAATAAAAAGAAAAAAGAAAAAAAAAACAAATGCCATAAATTTGGAAAGAGTGTTGAAATATCTAAGTTGCTGAAGGTCTAAAAGTAGATTCTCAAACTTTCAGGACTCTTAAAATGCTCCTGATCTGTTTAACTAAATTTTAGGTAGTTTAATACTTAGGCCCTTTCTATGGAATTTGGTACCAACATATAACTAGGCTATATGAAGTTCTAATTGAAGGTCTATATGAAATTGAAGGTCTAATCAATACAGACCACCAAATCCATATGTTTTGAATCATTTTTATATTTAGTGGCAGTACAAAAGGGTTGTAAAGTTTGAACTTTATATAAATACTTGAATATAAATATTGTGAACATATATACAGGTGTAAAAATATAAAAACATTTTCCTAAAGAGGAAAAATGGTCAACTGTGCATTAAGCCATTTTAATATGTGTTTACATTGAAAAAGAGACATTTTGATATCAGTTTGTATCTTCTACGAAGCCTGTTCTAGAGTCTTTTGGATGATGTACTGGTTTTTGAATGATGTAATAGTTTTTCTTGTACAGCCTTAGGAAAATTTTTCATTAACTCTAGAAAGAAACAGACTGTTCCATACTTGGATCTATGTTAAAAAAATGAAGAGCTCTGGCATAAATGAAGGTAAATATAATTTCCTCATTTTTAACCGCCCTGAAAGATAACTGATTTCCTTTTTTTTATTTTTCAGACGGAGTCTCACTCAGTCATCCAGGCTGGAGTGCAGTGGCACAATCTCGGCTCACTACAACCTCTGCCTCCCAGGTTCCAAGTGATTCTCCTGCCTCAGCCTCCCGAGTGGTTGGGATTACAGGCATGGCCTACCATGCTCTGCTTTTTTTTTTTGAGACAGAGTTTTGCTCTTGTTGCCCAAGGAGTGCAGTGGCGTGATCTCGGCTCACTGCAACCTCCGCCTCTCAGGTTCAAGCGATTCTCCTGCCTCAGGCTCCCGAGTAGCTGGAATTACAGGCACGTACCACCACGCCCGGCTAATTTTGTATTTTTAGTAGAGATGGGGTTTCTCCATGTTGGTCAGGCTGTTCTTGAACTCCTGAACTCAGGGGATCGGCCTGCCTCAGCCTCCCAACGTGCTGGGATTACAGGTGTGAGCTACTGCGCCTGGCCTATTTTTTTTTTGTCTTTAGTAGAGGCGGGGTTTCACCATGTTGGCCAGGCTGGTCTCGAACTCCTGACCTCGTGATCCTCCCGCCTTGGCCTCCCAAAGTGCTGGGATCACAGGCATGAGCCACGGTGCCCAGCCTAAAGATAACTGATTTTCTTAAACAAAAGTCAATCGTATAAATGCATTTGTTTTTATAGCATATATGAAAGTGTTCATGGAAAGGGGTACCAATCCAGACCCCATTCTTTCTTGCATGGACCTCATGCAAGAAAGAATTCAGGGCCGGGCGTGGTGGCTCATGCCTGTAATCCCAGCACGTTGGGAGGCTGAAGCGGGCGGATCACAAGGTCAGGAGATGGAGACCATCCTGGCTAACAGGGTGAAACCCCGTCTCTACTAAAAATACAGAAAATTAGCCGGGCGTGGTGGCACGAGCGTGTAGTCCCAGCTACCTGGGAGGCTGAGGCAGGAGAATGGCGTGAACCTGGCAGGCGGAGCTTGCAGTGAGCAGAAAGAATTCAAGGTGAGCCCATAGAGTAAAGTGAAAGCAAGTTTATTAAGAAAGTAAAGAAGCAAAAGAATGGCTATTCCATAGGCAGAGCAGCAGCATAGGCTGCTCAACTAATTACACTTACAGTTGTTTCTTTATTATATGCTAAACAAGGAGTGAGTTATTCATGAGTTTTCCAGGAAAGAGGTGGGCAATCCCCGGAGCTGAGGGTTTCTCCCCTTTATACATCACACGGGGTAACTTCCTGACGTTGCCATGGCATTTGTAAACTGTCATGGTGCTGCTGGGAGTGTCTCTTAGCATGCTAATGCCTTATAATTAGAGTATAATGAACAGTCAGAATGACCAGAGGTCACTTTCGGCACCATCTTGGTTTTAGTGGGATTTGGCCAGCTTCTTTATCACATGCTGTTTTATCAGCAAGGTCTTTGTGACCTATATCTTGTGCTGACCTCCTATCTTATCCTGTGACGAAGAATGACCAACCTCTTGGGAATGCAGCCTAGTAGGTTTCAGCCTTATTTTACCCAGCCCCTGTTCACTATGGAGTCACTGTGATTCCAATGCCTCTGACAGAAGTAAAATATATGATAACATAACACAGAGGCTGAAAGGCCTATACTGTTACAAGGTTCTTATGCAACACATGAAGTGGTATAATATTATTTGAAGATAGACTGTGATGGATTAAAGATGTATATTTTAAACCCTAGGTTAAGCACTAAAAATGTATGTGAATGAAGTACAAATAGTGAGCCAATAATAAAGATGAAATGGACTCATTAAAAATACCCAAATAATCCAAAACAATATAGAAATAGAGGAAAGAGGAATCACAGAACCAAAAAGAAAAAAAAAAACTACAAAAAATTAAGGCTGAGCACAGTGGCTCATGCCTGTAATCCCAACAATTTGAGAGGCTGAGGTGGGAGGATCACTGAGGCCAGGGTTTAAGACCAACTTCAGCAACATAGGAAAATCCTATCTCTACCAAAAACAAAAACAAGTAAAAGAATCAAAGAACAGATGGAATAAATGGAAAATGACTACGAGATGGAAGATTTTAATTCAACCATATCAATAATTACAAAATAGTCTAAATGTACCAATTAAAAGACAGAAATTATCATTTGGATAAAACTCAAGATTGAATTTTTTAAAAAAGCTCAAGAATATACTGTCTACAAGAAACCCATTTCAAATGTTAAGATATAACTAGGTTAAAAAAAACTAGCCTAATCCCCTGTTTATTAGCATCAACAAAACGTCTAATATTAGGCATTACTGCCATCTCTTCTCCACCCACAATTAGACTGCACAAAAATATAAGAGCCTCCAAAGTAAACAGGAGACCTAGTCCTTGATCTCCATAGTAGCCAGAGTTTCACTTGCTCCTTCCATTACTATATGATGCCATTTTCACTTCCTCCTCATTTGTCTTTGAGCTTTGTTGCATTGGGTAGGAAGAGAAACGTTCTTTTTTTTTTTTTTGAGATGGAGTTTCCCTCTTGTTGCCCAGGCTGGAGTGCAATGGCACAATCTCGGCTCACTGCAGCCTCCGCCTCCAGGGTTCAAAGCAATTCTCCTGCCTCAGCCTCCCGAGTAGCTGGGATTACAGTCGCCCGCCACCATGCCCGGCTAAGTTTGTATTTTTAGTAGAGATGGGGTTTCTACATGTTGGTCAGGCTGGTCTTGAACTCCCAACCTCAGGTGATCCACCCACCTCGGCCTCCCAAAATGTTGGGAATACAGGCGTGAGCCACTGTGCCTGGCCTGAGAAACGTTCTTTACAATGGTCTCTTCTACTGACCACAGGCTCAGCTACAGAGAACCCTACCTTTATTACCAGGGCTACAGCGCTTGGTGACATAGATAACACCCATCTGAGGTCCTACCTTTTCACAGCTCCACTATTTGTAGAATATAATAGTTCTCCATCCTTCCCAGTCTCAAAACTCTTAGATAATTCAGCTCTATCCTCCTCTTAGCCTCAATGGAAAAACAAAAGTGTCTTAACTTTTCAGTGGTGATCAAGAAGCCCCAGCCTTCAGCTTAAAAAGCTCTGGCTTTTCCCTTTAAAGGGGACTGCTCTGTGGTGGTAAGGAAGTGCCTGTGCATCAGTTAGACTTGCATTCACAGGCAAATAACAGAAAAACCACCTGTAGTCCCTTGACCACATAGAGGTTTAATTTTCTTCACTGAAGTCTGTCTGTATCAGATAGCTGCTGACCTTGGTTCTACAATTTGGTGATGTCAGAGTCCATGTATCTGTGCTTGTCCTGACTTTTCTCTCATGGGTACAAGATGACACTGTAGATTCAGCCATCAATTCTGCATTCAAGAGAAAAGGAAGTGGGTGAAGGAGAACACAGACCTTATGTGTTCTTTCTTCAGTGAAGCAGAAGTTTTTCCGAACCTGATCTTCCTTGATCATGTTAAATGAAAAACCTCAGTTGCATTAAGTTTAAAAGAGCTTAATTGGACAATGAACGATTTGCATATTGGGCAGCCTCCTGAGACAGAGTAAGCTCAGATACTGCAGTGCAGCCATGTGGTGGAAGAAGACTTTTGGATAGAAAAAGGCAAGTGATATACAAAAAATGGAAGTGAGGTACAAAAATAGCTGGATTGGTTACAGTTTGGCATTTGCCTTATTAGAACACAGTTTGAATGCTCAGCAGTGTATGAGTGGTTGAAGAATGGCTGCTGGGATTGTCTGAGACTCAGCTCTTATTACAGACACATACTCCTAAATTAGGTTTTCAATCTTATCTACCTACTAAGTTAGGTTACTGTCCATTCACAAGGGCTCAAATATGGAAGCACAGAGTCATTCTCAGGCCATATTTAGTTCGCTTTAACAATCATCAGGCCTCATGATGTCCCATGGGCCAGAACTGGGTCCCAGGGCCATCTCTAGATGCAAGGAAAAACAGAAAAGCAAGCATTCTGCTTTTCAGGCTGTATAGTGGGAGGCATAAATGGATAAGACGTTTGGGAATGGCTTTGAGTAGCTGTTCAACATTATGTTTCATAATCCCTTGTTCCTTCCTGATGAGTAGAAAACAAGGCAGAGTTAATTTCTCAAACACAATATGCTGGTACTTGGGTCAGAGCAGCGCATTACATACATATGACGTCCAGGCACTGCAAATAAGAACCACTGTACTCCAGCAGGTCACAAAAAAGAGAACAGAATGAGTTGTGCATCAGAAATGGGGAAAGTAGTCAGAGGACAAGAAGTATTAGAAGGAATGGGAGTGAAAAGGGGAAGAATCACAGAGACTTTGACCTAAAGAAGCATAAACAAAGTAACAGCCTGAGGGCTTGGGACCCCAAGGCCCAATTCAGGAGCACAAAGGGAAGAAGCTTCAGAGGCTGTGCTGTAGCCCTGGGCACCATATTTGTCAGCACCACCAAGAGCATCCTCTGCAGGCTGCTCATACCTAGCTGGGCAGGATTTGAGGAATTATGAGGGCCAAGTTGGTGAATACTGCTTTCTGTGTTTTTGGTGTTACCTTATGCCTGGACTGGAGTGGAAACACACAAGTTACACAATTAAATCTGATATATCAATAAAGTTGCATTTGACATATATGTAGTTTCTTTATGATTTTGAAGAAAAACATACTTTACATAAATAAGAACTATCTAGTCATTGAAAGGTCACTGGAAATAAAAACACAGAGGACAGGGAAATTAAAATAAACTCTCCACTAAATCACTAAATTTCATATTACAATTCCATAAATTCCAATTCTTTTTTTTTTTTTTTTTTTTTTTTTTTGGAGACAGAGTCTCCCTCTGTTGCCCAGACTGGAGTGCAGTGATACGATGATCTTGGCTCACTGCCACCTCCACCTCCTGAGTTCAAGTGATTCTCCTGCCTCAGCCTCCTGAGTAGCTGGGACTACAGGCGGTGCCACCACGCCTGGCTAATTTTTGTATTTTTAGTAGAGATGGGGTTTCACCATGTTGGCCGGGCTGATCTCGAACTCCTGACCTCAGGTGATCCACCCGCCTGGGCCTCCTGAAGTGCTGGGATTACAGGTGTGAGCCACTGTGCTTGGCCCAATTCTTTTTATGCTATCAATTAATTAAATGTGCTTCCATCACATAGGCTCAAATCATTAGGAATTATACTTGTGTGTGAGTACACATGAATACATTCTCACATCCACACAACAAAATATTTTTCTTTCCCCGTTTACTCTTACCAAATTATTTATGCATTCAATAAATGTTTATAGAGCACCTACCGTTTCCTCTTATACCTTTCCTACTTCCTATACTGTAGACCTTATGGGAGTCATGATCAGAATTATAGGTGTTGGTTAGGGTTGAGGAGGTATGAGAGAACACATATCCACTCTGGATAAATATGCAGACACTTCTCTGTCTCTCTTTTTTTTCCCTCCAATCTCAGCTTCTGGAAGCAGAGATCAGTAATAAATTAGGAAGATCAATTACATGTCTAGCTCTATCACTATCATGCTGGGTATATCACAAGACTTCTCTATCTCATTGCCTTTTAACTAAGACAAAACTGGTATTAGTCTTTTCTGTTTCCTTCTTTTTTCTTTTTCTTTTTTTTTTTTTTGAGATGGAGTCTTGCTCTGTTGCCCAGGCTGGAGTGCAGTGGTGCAATCTCGGCTCACTGCAAGCTCCGCCTCCTGGGTTCACACCATTCTTAGCCTCCCGAGTAGCTGGGACTACAGGCGCCCACCACCACGCCTGGCTAATTTTTTGTATTTTTAGTAGAGATGGGGTATCACTGTGTTAGCCAGGATGGTCTCGATCTCCTGACCTCGTGATGCACCCGCCTCGGCCTCCCAAAGTGCTGGGATTACAGGTGTGAGCCACCGCACCTGGCTCCTTTTCTTTTCATCTTTCTTGTCCAACTACCTAACAGATCTATTCCGCAGATAAATGAGATTTTGCTGGTGAAATTTCTCTGGGAAAAAGCAAAATCAAACTATGCACAAAAAAACATTTTTCTTCAATAAAACTTTCTTTTTTTATTAAAAAATTTTTTTTTGTGGGCGCCGGGTGCAGTGGCTCACTCCTGTAATTCCGGCACTTTGGGAGGCTGAGGCAAATGAATCATTTGAGCCCAGGTGTTCAAGACCAGCCTGGGCAACATAGACCATCTCTATAAAAAATAATAATAATAAATAAATGAATAAAAATAATTAATTTTGTTTTTGTAGTGTCTCCCTATGTTGCCCAGGCTGGTCTCAAACTCCTAGGTTCAAGCAATCCTCCAACATCATCCTCCCAAAGTGCTGGAATTACAGGTGTGAGCTTCTGCACCTGGCCTCGATAAAGCTTTTATGCCTACCTCTAATAGGTCCACTCAGAATGAGGGGTGTGCAACTGTCTTGAGAGTGTTACAGAACTCTGCTATCTACATTTGTGTAGCTGGAGTTTTCATTTCCAAAAAGTTTACCAGAAGGCATAACTTTCTTCACTCCCTTTAATGATACCAATCTAGGTTTGTTCCGTGTCTGATATGTTATTGCAGTTTTCCCTTATACCCTCATTACATTCATTTACGCAACTTGCAGTTGATGAGTACCTACTTACAATTGCCAGGCACTCCTCCTTGTTCTAGGCATGGGGGTACAAGAGTGAATGAGACAAAAGTTCCTGTCCTCTTGAATCTTACATCCTAATAAGAGAGACATATAGTAAAAACACACACGCGCGTGCGCACAATGTCAGAGGGCAATAAGAAAATAAAGCATGCCAAGAGGACAGAGAGAAAGAGGTAGAGGGAGTGCTGTTTTAGACTGCGTAATAAGAGCAGGCCTCCCTGAAAAGTTAATATTTGAATGGAGATGTATGTAAACTGAAGAAGAGAGCCATGATGATATTGAGGTGAGCAATATTCTAGGCAGAGGGACACAAATGCCAAGTTCCCAACGTGGGAAAGTACAGAGAAAACTCAAGGAATAGTAAGATGAGTTAGGAAGGCAGGTGAACAGAGAGGCAGAAGACCAGGTCATGCAAAGCCTTATGTGCCATGGTAAGGATTTTACCCTAAGTGTGATGAGAAGCCATTGAAAAGATACAAACAAGGAAATGACATGATCTCATTGATGAAGCTCTCTCTGCTGTATGGAGAATAAAACAAAAGAGTGGAATCCAAAAGATTATTTGAGAATCTACGGGAAAGATCCAAATGGTAGAAAATGGTGCCTTGAACTGAGATAGTAGTGATGAAGGTAGTGGGAGAGAGATGGTAAAATTGTGATATAGGTTGAAAGTAAATCCAGTGGGATTTCCTGGTAAGTTGAACACGGACTAGGAAAGAAAGAAAAGTTATGAACAATTCCAGGATTTTTGGCCTGATCAGCTGAATTAGTAGAGGTTCCATTTGGTATGGTTTGGCTGTGTCCCCACCCAAATCTCATTTTGAATTCCCATGTGCTGTGGGAGGGACCCCCAAGAGGTAATTGAATCATGGGGGCAGGCCTTTCCCATGCTGTTCTCATAATAGTGAGTAAGTCTCATGAGATCTGATGGTTCTATAAGGGGGAGTTTCCCTGTACAAACTCTCTCTTTGCCTGCTGCCGTTCATGTAAGACGCGACTTGCTCCTCCTTGTCTTCCGCCATGATTGTGAGGCCTCCCCAGCCATGTGGAACTGTAAGTCCATTAAACCCCTTTTCCTGTATAAATTACCCAGTCTCGGGTATGTCTTTATCAGCAGCATGAAAACGAACTAATACACGTTTAATAAAATATAGAGCACTGGGAGAGCAGTAGATTTGTGACAAGTGGAGAAGGAAATTCAGAATTCAGTCTGGAACATGTTTAGTTTGAGATGCCTATTGGCTGACTGAGAGGAGATGTTGAGTAGGCAGATAGATAAAGATGTGTCAAATTTAGGCTAGGCTGAAAATATGAATTTAGGACTCTTAAGCATCTAAAACCACAGAATTGCAAGTCAGTTGAAGAAATGTTTGGAAAAGGAGGGTGTGACTCTACTGTGTTAACTACTTTTTTTTTTTTTTTTTTGAGACGGAGTCTCGCTCTGTCACCCAGGCTGGAGTGCAGTGGTGCGATCTCCGCTCACTGCATGCTGCGCCTCCTGGGTTCACGCCATTCTCCTGCCTCAGCCTCCCGAGTAGCTGGGACTACAGGCGCCCGCCACCACGCCTGGCTAATTTTTTGTATTTTTAGTAGAGACGGGGTTTCACCGTGTTAGCCAGGATGGTCTCGATTTCCTGACCTGGTGATCCACCCGCCTTGGCCTCTCAAAGTGCTGGAATTACAGGCGTGAGCCACTGCGCCTGGCCTGTATTAACTACTTTTAAGAAGCTAAGATTGACCAAAATCTGACCAGTGGATTCAGCCCTATGAAGGTCAGCAGTGACATTGAGAAGAATAGATTCAGCCGAGGACTGGGGTCAAAACCCTCAGAATTTTGGTTAGATGTCCATTCTATGAAGATCTGTTTGTATCAGTCTCCCCAGCTTGTATTGTAAATTTTATGGAAGTAAGGATATCTCTTTTAGTCATCATTTTATCTTGATTTTTTTGTCTCAGTGCCTGGCACATAGCAAATGCTCCATAATTATTTGTGGAATATTCCATTCTGTTCAGATAATTTCAAAGGAATTGATTGTGAGGATTTCTCTTGAGGTTGTAGAGTGAGGATTCAGTGGTGATTTTAAGGGGATGGGAAAGTGATTTATAACATCATCAAAGAACCACTCTTCTATTTTATCTTGAGAAATATTCACTTTTAACATTTCAAATTTTAAAATTTTGGTGTAAGTGTTTCAAGGCAATGTCAGCATGTACAAGAAACATCTGAAATGGCTGGGCGCCGTGGCTCATGCCTGTAATCACAGCACATTGGGAGGCCGAGGCCGGTGGATCACCTGAAGTCGGGAGTTTGAGACCAGCCTGGCCAACATGGTGAAACCCCATCTCTACTAATAATAGAAAAATTAGCTGGATGTGGTGGCACACACCTGTAATCCCAGCTACTTGGGAGGCTGAGGCAGGAGAATGGTTGAACCCGGGAGGCAGAGGTTGCAGTGAGCCAAGATTGCGCCATCGCACTCCAGCCTGGGCAACAGAGTGAGACTGTCTCCAAAAAAAAAAAAGAAAAAAGAAGTGAGGGACCGGTCATAGAACAGAAGAGGAGGTCTGAGTGGATAAACTGCTCCTTTCAACCAACCCTCCTATTTTCAGCCCAGTCTTATACCCCTGTCTTCAAAGGTGTTTTCTCAAAAAAAAAAAGAATCTTATATTTGGTAACCTGAGATTTAGAAATACATGCATGTTATAACTATTACTTGGTGTGTAAAGAATTTACTTTGAGAGAAGCCATGAGAAGGAAATAGAATTTCCCCTTAGGTTGTTTTCTTGAGAGAGGAAACCAAAATGTGTCAGTGTTTCAAGAGCTGGTCCTGTACCTTTGAGTATGTTTCCTGTGCATGCTCACTGAATTAGGCAATAGTATTGATTTTAGGAAAGGTAAGAGCTAAGATTACCCATTTGTTCATATGAGGTCAGATTCTCCCTTTGCCTAACTTCCTGGAAGCACATTCAATATCGTGAAAAACATGGCAATTTTTTCACAGATCATTAAGGAACATTTGGTAAATTACTGCTTTAGTGCATAAAATAGCCTGCACTATCCCAAAAGTTTTAATGTAGTTTTCCGGTGGTACGTAATTTGCTCTGAGTATGTGGATTGAAAATCTGGCTCAGTGAACAGAAAAGTAGACTGAGTAGCCACGTGCCCAGTGGAATCATAATTAAAATTAGGCCAACCAGACACAGAGATGATTGGAATATACTCAGGAGGAAATAGGGACATTTGAAGAGGTCACAGGACTTCTGTCATGTTAAATACACTCCTGACAATGACAGAGGATAAAAATTGGCTTCCTGAGGAAAGGGAGAAACATAATTGAGAAACAAAAAAGAATAATGAACATTTCTCAGAATTCTGAGAAACGGGTTTTGGTGGCTTAGAGTTGGCTGCTATTTCTTCTTCTTCTTCTTCTTCTTCTTCTTCTTCTTCTTCTTCTTCTTCTTTTCTTCTTTCTTCTTCTTCTTCCTCTTTCTTTCTTTTTTTTTTTTTTTAACAGTCTTGCTCTGTCTCCCAGGCTGGAGTGCAATGGCACAATCTCAGCTCACTGCAACCTCCACCTCCCAGGTTCAAGCTATTCTCCTGTCTCATCTTCCTGAAGAGCTGGGATTACATGCGCACCACCACACCTGCCTAATTTTTGTATTTTTTGTAGAGACGGGTTTCCCCGTGTTGGCCATGGTCTCGAACTCCTGACCTCACATGATCCACCCATCTTGCCTTCTCAAAGTGCTGGGATTACAGGCGTGAGCCACCGCACCTGGCCTGAGTTGGCTTCTTTACTGCAACCTGTTTTATCAGCAAAACAGGTTTTGTGTCGACCTCCTATCTCATCCTGTGACTTCGAATGCTATTAATATGCAGTGTGTTTACCATGCAAATTATCATACCTAGGGAAAATGTTAGGAAATAGAAGAAGAACTTGGTCTGTGAGTGATTGAAGATTTTAACAAAAATGGAAACTGTGACATACAGCAATAGTACTGAACTGCTCCAAGCCTTCATTATCCCTGAAGCTGTAAACCCTGGAAACTGCACTAAAGACTCTCGTGTGCTCATGCACCTTCCTCCTGCCCTTAGAACAGAAAAGGGAGAGGAGAGTCACACGGTCACAGCCAAAGGTAGAAAAGGGCCAATTGGCTGTTACTCTCATCTTTTTGGCCTCACAGGCCTGGAAGCTGACTTGACCTTTCCCTCTTAAATGTTGGGTCTGAAAAATGGTTATATTTTACATGTTCTAGAAGACAGAATTAGCTCTGACTCTAAGTACTTGTGAATATAAGCTTTAGTTATTCAGGGTAAGGTAAACCTAGAGGATTATTTGTTCCATTTAAAGTCTATGCCTGAAAGTGTACTCATTCTCAATGTTATTGCCACCTCTGACACTGGCGATTCATTAGTTTAGTCTTCAGCATCCCTGAGCACCTACTATATGCTGGTTGGTCTCTGTGCCAAGGGTTTTAAAGGTAAATCTGGGTCAAGTGCAGTGGCTCATGTCTGTGATCTCAGCACTTTGGGAGGCCAAGGCAGGAGGATTGCTTGAGCCCGAAACTTCAAGACCAGCTTAGGCAACATAGTGAGACCCCATCTCTACCAAAAAAAAAGAAAAAAAAAAAAGCCAGGAATGTTGTTTTGTGCCTGTAGTACTATTATAGGAAATGGGTCCAGATCCAGACCCCAAGAGAAGGTTCTTGAATCTTGCGCAAGAAAAAATTCAGGGCAAGTCCACAGTGCAAAGCAAAATCAAGTTTATTAAGAAAGTAAAGGAATAAAAGAATGGCTACTCTATAGATGGCAATATTCCCGAGAACTGCTGGTTGCCTGTTTTTATGGCTATTTCTTGATTATATGCTAAACAATGGGTGGATTATTCATGCCTCCCCTTTTTAGACCATATGGGGTAACATCCTGACATTGCCATGGCATTTGTAAACTGTCATGGTGCTGGTGGGAGTGTAGCAGTGAGGACAACCAGAGGTCACTCTCATCACCATCTTGGTTTTGGTGGGTTAGAGTTGGCTTCTTTTTTTGTTTGTTTGTTTGAGACAAAGTCTCACTCTTTCACCCAGGCTGGAGTGCAATGGCACAATCTTGGCTCACTGCAACCTCTGCCTCCCGGATTCAAGTAATTCTCCTGTCTCACCCTCCCAATGGCTGGGATTACAGGTGTGGGCCACCACGCCTGGCAATTTTTGTATTTTTAGTAGAAATGGGGTTTCACCACATCTGCCAGGCTGGTCTCAAACTCCTGACCTCAGGTGATCCACCTGCCTCAGCCTCTTAAAGTGCTGGGATTATAGGCATGAGCCACTGTGCCCTGCCTAAGAGTTGGCTTCTTTACTGCAACCTGTTTTATCAGAAAGATCTTTACGACCTGTATCTTGTGCCGACCTCTTGTCTCATTCTATGACTTAGAATGCCTTAACTGTCTGGGAATGCAGCCCAGTAGGTCTCAGCCTCATTTTACCTAGCTCCTATTCTAGATGGAGTTGCTATGGTTCAAATGCCTCTGACAGTACCAGCTGCCAAGCAGGCTGAGGCAGGAGAATCCCTTGTGCCCAGAGGTTTGAGGCTTCAGTGAGCAATGATCATGCTACAACACTCCAGCCTGGGTGACAGAGCAAGGCCTTGTCTCAAAAGTAAATAGGTAAATAAGTAAGAAGTCTGCTAAGCAGGGACAAACATGCAAACCTATAATGCCAGTAAAGTATTATAGGTACTCTGACAGAAGTAAGGGGGAAGTGGTCAGTTCTGTTGGGCCTACACTGGTGAGGCTTCAGAGGGGACTGTTAGGGTGAATCTCAATTGGCAGTCAGTAAGCAGCCATGGAGGGAGGGGGTGGAGGAAGAGCTCATGGTGCAAGTGCACAGAGGTGGGAAACACCTGGTGAATTGAGGGACTACGAAAGAGAAAGAGTTGGAGAGTTCATTCCAAGGCCTAGGAGGCAGAGATGAAGGAGGCTGAGGAGAGAACAGGATAAAAAAACAGCAGATGTTATAGACTTCCTCTGCAGAGTTATCAGTGAACAAGAAGACATATCTTCTCTGAAATGTGAACAGGCCTTGTGCTTAAAATGGGGCGATAGTGACAAGTCAAAATTAGTCAGGCTGCTTCCTGGGTTTCATAAGCCAAAATGCATTTGTGCTGTCTTTGAAATGACAAAAATGATTCTTTGCTCTCAACTTGGTGTTAAGCTAGTAGAGTTCTTTACTTCTTGGAGTGACCCGAACTTTCATTTCCAAGGAATCTGAGTCCTCAGCAGTCCTGCCTATGTCTTGTTACTAGCATCCTGGCTGGGGAGACTGAGGAAATGTATCTGGGGTCACCTCTCTTCTCCTATTATGCTGAAATAACTCTTTTTCTTTTATACTCAGAATTAATCACCCAGTCTATACCCAGACGTTCTTTTCTGTTTGCCAAAAAGTGGCAAAGTAAGAGTTTCACTTTCCTATTCAGTGAGCTCTTTAATATGTCCCTTGACTGAAACATTTTTTTTTGTCCCTTTGGATTCTAAATCCTAAGGTCATTTCTCCTTCCAGGAAGGTGGATCATGAGATGTACTGCTTAGAGTTCTGCCCCTGGGAAGATTTTCCTTCTCAATTGTCTTTCAAGGCCACCCCTAAGTGGGTGAAAGTTGCAACAATAGTCCTAATTGTGCTAGTGTCCTTAGACCAGGGAAGAGTCATCTGGAAACTAGTCTTGAACATTTTCTTCTTTAATCAGCAAGCCACAGGGAGTTTCCACAAGGCCGTATGTGTGGGCTGGGGTAGAATGGGTCTCCTCCAGCTCCAGGAGACAGTGCGCTCTGTCACGCCACAATCACTCACAGTGGGGAATTCCTCCCTCAAAGGTGGGGAATCTGATGCCTGAACAGCCAAGTGTCAGGCCTCAAGTCCTCCTTCACTTAAAAATTATATTTAAAAATTCATCTGAAAGTTTGTATTACTTTTTTGTTTCTTTGTTTTGAGACAGGGTCTGGCTCTGTCATGCAGGCTGGAGTTCAGAGGCACAATCTTGGCTCACTGCAACCTCCGCCTCCTGGGTTCAAGCAATTCTCCTGTCTCAGCCTCCCGAGTAGCTGGGATTATAGGCACCCACCACCTCGCCTGGCTAATTTTTTGTATTTTTAGTAGAGACAGGGTTTCACCATGTTTGTCAGGCTGGTCTCGAACTCCTGGCCTCAAGTGACCTGCCCTCCTCAGCCTTCCAAAGTGCTAGGATTACAGGCATGAGCCACCACACCTGGCCTAACTTTGTAGTACTTTATAATTTCTTACAAATTTAAACTTTATTCCATCTGGAAGTTCAAGGTAGGGACCAACTTTATTCATTTTCCAAATGACTAGCCTGTTGTCTGAATAATGTATTTCTTTTCCCCACTTTATTATATAATCCAATCTCATTTGTATTTGGATCTGCTTCTGTTCTCACTATTTGGTTTTATTGATCATCTGTCCATTCCTGCAGCAGTATATCAGCAATAAATACTGCAGTTTAAATAACTGGCAAAGCTCTCCCTAATATTCTTCTGTGTTAGAATTTTCTTGGCTATTCGGGCATATTTTTATTTTCCAGACAAATTTTAATATTTTTTGCCAAGTTCCAAAAGAATTCCATTAGAATTTTGGAATTGTTATTGAGCTGTAAAAAATTTATAGATCAGTTTCAGAGAAAACTGACATATTTACAATGTGTGTCTTCCAAGCCAAGAATATGACATATCTTTTTATTTGTATGTGTTCTTTCTGGATGGACATTAATTCTGAGTGATATGAACTAGTTTCTTCTCCAGAGACATTTTCGTTACCACTCCTTCTATGGGAAGGAGGTTCTACAAAATGTAATCATTTAATTTTGGGCCACCAACATGTCTTGACGGTCAGTATAAACATATGAGTGTATTGCTGAAAACTGTGGTGTGATGATTAGCTCTCCAAGATCCCTATACAGGGATTGTCAGTTGAAAAAACTATGTGGAAACCTTAAAACATCCAGAAACCACCAATATGTGTAATTTGCCTTTAAAGGATGTCATTTACTAAAAAACTGTCATTATTCCTAAGCAGGAATGGGGGCTGTAATGTTATGTTGGCCACATATTTGTGGCACATCTGAGAACTGTTTGTATAAATGCACCGGCTAGAAGCCCCATTCGCTGGTCCAAAACCCATTCTAATATTGACAACACAATAAAGAAGAATGGCACATGCCAAGTTATTTAACAAAACTTGCCAAGGAGGTCACTGTGCTGGCTTTCCTTTTCTGTTGTGTACCCAGTGCCTAATACAAATCCTTGCATAGAGTTTGTGCTTAACTATTGAAGGAATGAATGGAGTCATCAACAAGGATTAATATGCATGCTTTTTTTTTTTTGAGATGTGAGTCTTGCTGTGTTGCCCAGGCTAGTCTCAAACTCCTGGGCTCAAGCAATCCTCCTGCCTCAGCCTCCCAAGTAGCTGGGACTACAGGTGCGTGCTACTGCACCTGGCTATATGCATGCTTTCTAGGGTAAAAAATTGAAGAGTGTAATATGCTGCCATCCTAACTTATTACCGTCACCCTCTGGCATCATGGCAGTACTAAAAACTTCTAGATTGGCAGCTGGGACTGTTAAGCTCTCCTACCCTTGATTCACCAAATAACCATCTCCACGGTCAGCCTTTGTAGCTTGGTCAGTTCCTCCTAGCCCACCTTCCATTCCAGTAGTGGATGATCCCAAAGAGTAGGACTCCATTTTTCTTCCCACCAGCCATCTATTGCCAAAGATCCTTTGTGCCTTTACCCAGCCAAGTCACAAAACATTGAATAACCACACTGACATTTTGTTGTTGGCACTGGAATCAGAGACTACCATGTTATAATCTGAGATTTGGAATGATCACTCTAATGACAGATTTTGTCTGATCTCCTTCTCAGGGTGGGTGGGCTGGTGGGCTACAGTGAGTCTATCACGGCCAGATTGGGGCAGTGAAAATACTTGTTACCCACAGTTGCAGATATGAAGAATTTATGAACGAGAATGTTAGATCAGAGAGAATGCACAGAGTAAAAAAGAAGCATGTCCACCCAGGTAATCACAGAAAGAAGAGTCTGTAACCAGTATCAGGAGCTGGAATAGAAAGCCAAGGGATTGAAGACCAGAGAATATTGAATAGAGCCAAAATAGCTGCAGCCAAAAGCTGAGCTTTTATATATTATCATAGATCCATGACATGGGCAGCCTGAATTTATTTAAATGTCCTAGGATGTCCAGACATAATGGAGAATGAGGTAGGTATAAGTGTTAGGAGGCTATTGCACCTAAGTGAGAATTATTAAAAGAGTAGGGGGCTGGGCACAGTGACTGTAATTTCAAAATTTTGGGAGGCCAAGCAGAAGGATTGCTTAAGCCCAGGAGTTCAAGGCCAGCCTGGGCAACAAAGTGAGACCATGTCTCTACAAAAAAATACAAAAATTATGGCCAGGTGTGGCGGCATGTCCCTGTAATCCTAGCACTTTGGGAGGCCAAGGCGGGCAGATTGCCTGAGGTCAGGAGTTCGAGACCAGCCTGGGCAACATGGTGAAATCCCGTCTCTACTAAAATACAAAAAAAATTAGCAGGTGTGGCGGTGTGCGTCTGTAGTCCCAGCTACTCTGGAGGCTGAGCAGGAGAATAGCTTGGACTGGGGAGGTGGAGGTTGCAATGAGCCGAGATTGCACCATTGCACTCCAGCCTGGGTGAGAGAATGGTACTCTGTCTCCAAAACAAAACAAAACAAAAAACAAAAAACCCCACAAAAATTAGCCAAGCATGGTGGCATGTGCCTGTAGTTCCAGCCACATGGGAGGCTGAGGTGGGAGGTTCACCTGAGCTCAGGAGTTTGAGGCTGCAGTGAGCCAAATTCACACCATCACACTCCCGCCTGGACAGCATCACACTCCAGGCTTGTCTCTAAAATAAAAACATAAATAAATAAATAAAGAGTAAAAAGCGTAGCAGTTGCCGTGGGACCAGAGAGACCAGAAACATTCCAAAGCAATTTCAGAAATATAATTAATAGGAATGATGCCTGCATAGCCAAAAGTCATGAATTCTAGTTAGTTGAGGCAAAGAAGGTACAGATAAAAAAAATTCAAATGTTAAGATCCAGTCTTTAAATATTGTGAAAATTTGGGATAGTACAATAATTACTTTCATGGATTATTTTAAGCATTGTTTAAAATGCATTGTAGTTATTGTCCATGACAACTTTGTAAGATATCCTTTAGAATTACCTCCATTTTAACCAGGTGTGGTGGCTCACCCCTGTAATCCCAGCACTTTGGGAGGCCGAGGCATGAAGATTGCTTGAGCTCAGGAGTTCGAGATTGGCCTGGGAAACTTTGCAAGACCTGTCTCTACTGAAAACAAAAAAACAAAAAAAAACAGCCAGGCATGCTAGCACATGCCTGTAGTCCCAGCTACTTGGGAGGCTGAGGTGGGAGGATCGCTTGAGCCTGGGAGATCGAGGCCACATTGAACTGTTATCACCACCACTGCACTCCAACCTGGGTGACAGAGTGGGATCCTGTCTCAAACAAACAAACAAAAAATAAGAGTTACCTCCATTTTAACAACCCTGAGAGTGATTTACTCAGGGTCACATAGCAGCTTGGAGGCATGGCTGTGTAAAAGAACTTGGGGCTTTTAATCTCTGTATTAGTTAGGATTCTCGAGAGAAACAAAACTAATAAGATAGATAAACAGATGATAGATGATAGATAGATAGATAGATAGATAGATAGATAGATAGATAGATAGATAGATAGGAGATGTATTATGGGAATAGGCTTACAGAATTATGGAGGCTGAGAAGCCTCACAATATGTCATCTGCAAGCTAGAGAACCAGGGAAGCTAGTGATTTAATTCAGTATGAGTCTGAAGGCCTGAGAACCAGGAGCTCCTATGTCCTACAGCATCAGGAGATGGTTGGCTCAACTCAAGCAGACAGTGAATTCACCTTTCCTCTGCCTTTTTGTTCTATCTGTGCCCTCAACAGACTGGATGAAAATAGATCTTCTTTACTCAGTCTACTAATTCAAATGCTGATTTCCTCCAGAAATACCCTCACAGACACACCCAGAAATAATGTTTTACCAGCTATCTGGGCATCCCTTAGCTCAGTCAAGTTGACACATAAAATTAATCATCATGGGCTGGGCGCAGTGGCTCACCCCTGTAATCCTAGCACTTTGGGAGGCTGAGGTGGGGGAATTGCTTGGGCCCAGGAGTTTGAGACCAGCCTGGGCAACATGGCAAAACCCCATCTCTGCAAAAAATACAAAAATTAGCCAGGTGCAGTGGCTCATGCCTGTAGTCCCAGCTACTCTGGAGGCTGAAGTGATAGGATCCATTGAGCCAGGGACATCGAGGCTGCAGTGAGCCATGATTACACCACTGCACTCCAAATTGGGTGACAGAATCAGACTGGGTGACCGAATCAGTCTTTCATGGTCCAAACCCAACTCATTCTCTCTCTCTCTTTCTCTGTTGCTCTCTCTTTCCCTGACACAGATATTCACTTAGCATTTAAACGTGACTTCTGAGACTAAAGTGAAAGAGATTTGTCAGTTATCAATATGTTCTGATATTTTTCTGATACAGATAGTTTGATAAATAGATAAATGTATAAATATTGTTCAAGTGCTTTTGGAGCTAGTGAGTTGGCTGCATTGTTATGTCTGTTTCGGGAACTCTAGAATGATATGTAAAACCCTCTTCCCTCCCTTCTTTACTTCCTTCCTTCCTTCCTTCCTTTTATCCACATTTTTTTCAGCAAACATTTAAGAGTGCTAACGATGTGTCAGCTTATGCTTGGCTCCGAGAGATTCAAAAATAAAAATGACAAGGTCTCCTAATCTCTAGGATAGGGAGAGTCAAATTTGCATGAGGACTTTTGAGAAAAATCAAGGATGCCTGAGGGGATTTTGAGTCCTACAGGCTCAGCACTTATGAAAAAGGATAAAGTCCTTCCCAGCCTGGCAGGAGCAGGAAAAGCCTGTGGTGGGGGAAGGGAGTGAAGGCATGTGCCTCCTCATGGAACACAGGGTCGGAGTCGGCTAGGAGGGATAAGAGTACAATAGAGGGTTGTGTGACACAGACAGGCTGCCAGCCCTCAGCATGGACCCGGCACATGGAATCTGTGATCTTAAAAGAGTCAAGTGACTACCTTTGGCAACCAAAAGAGACACTGCCTTTTAGAAGGCATATCATCTGAAACTGGCTGAAAGAGCTGTCTTACTTAGGAAGAAAAATCTCTCCTTTGGAAAGAGCTGGAACTTTTAGTAAAACTGAACAGTGAGGTGGCGGAAGGTGAGTTAATGAAGTGCTGGGTAGGGAGGTCGTGCGGGCAGGTGTAAAGAGCAGAGCCAGAAGACGTGGGTTTCAATTTTGCCTCCACATACTAGCTGAGCAGTCTTGAGCAAATGCAATAATTGTTTCTGGGCTGTAAAATACCAAATGAGAACAATGACTGGTCTCATTTATAGAATTATATGAATTACTTTTTAATCCTCATAACCAACTTATGAAATAATTCTCATTACTATTCCCTTTATTTATTTATTTAGAGACAGAGTCTCACTCTGTCACCCAGGCTAGAGTGCACACCTCACTGCAACCTCAACCTCCTGGGCTCAAGAGATCCTCCTGCCTGAGCGTCTCCCCCTCCCTACTCCCCAGTAGCTGGGATGTTAGGTGTGTGCCACCCACTCTTGGCTAATTTTAAATTTTTTTTAGAGTTGGGGGTCTCACTGTGTTGCCCAGGCTGGTCTCGAACTCCTGGGCTCAAATGGTCCTCTGGCCTCAGCCTGCCAAAGTCCTGGGATTATAGGCATGAGCCACCACGCCCAGCCTACTATTCCCTTTATATATTGAGGACACTGAGGCTTCAGGAGGTTGAATATATTTTCAAAATTTACATAGCTAGTAGATGGCAGAGCTAGAATTGAACCCATGTTTGTTTGATTTTAAACACTGTGTTCTTTGCCATTTACATTCTTCTGCCCCGCTTCTAAGGATCTGTATTAGGGACTAAATTAAACCAAGTTATACTAAAATGTTGGTAATTAATTTGACTATTAAATGCCTAATTGTTCTAGTACTTAATCTTAGTTTCAGCCAGGCACAGTGGCTCACGCCTGTAATCCCAGCACTTTGGGAGGCCGAGGTGGGTAGATCACTTGAGGTCAGGAGTTCGAGACCAGCCTGGCTAACATGATGAAAACCCTGTCTCTACTAAAAATACAAAAGTTAGCCGGGCGTGGTGGTGGGTGCCTGTAGTCCCAGCTACTCGGGAGGCTGAGGCAGGAGAATCGCTTGAACCCAGGAGGCAGAGGTTGCAGTGAGCTGAGATCACACCACTGCACTCCAGCCTGGGCAACAGAGCGAGACTCCATCCCCCCCACACACACAAAAATCTTAGTTTCATTTAAAGAGTAGATATGAGTGTGTATATTATTTTTTCAAGTGTTATTACTTTTTAATTTAAAAAGTTTTTCCTTTATTTTTACATTTTTGTTGTGTAATTCCTTTTTGAGGAAAGAAAAATCTTTTGAAAGTTATAAAAATGGTTAGAATGATTAGTGTAATCTTGTCAGGGCAGTATACACCTCAATTAACTAAGCTTATCCACAAATGGCCATTATTTTCTTGCTTCAGCAGTGACGTAGGAAAGGTCTGTATGCCTGGGAATCTGGAGATCTAGGTTTTAATCTAAGATCTGAGTTCATTGTCCTGTATTTATCTAAGGCCAGTCACCCTCTTTCGGCTGCTATTGCTTCATGTTTAAAACAAGGGGATTAGATGAAATGATTGGCAAAGTCCCTTGCAGCATTAATAGCCTATGAGTCTATAAAATTTTAGAAACAGACATAATTCAGAAGGATATAATTTTAAATCAATTTGTGTCACAACAGTAATAATAAACGTAGTGGCTCTAAGCAAGTAACAGACTGAGAGAAAGAAACTATGAATTAGATAAGTTTGACTAGATAAGGTCTAAGTTCTTTCCAACTTTGAAATCCATGATCACATATTACAACACTGTAATTTTATAGTAGTTTGTAGGGTTTCAAAGAACTTTCATTCCATTTATCCTCTCTGATCCTCACAGGGACAATATGAAGCGGTGAGAAGAGTTGTTTTATCCACACTCTACAAATGAAGGAACTAAAGATTAAGTGGGTGGCATTGGGTCATTTGGCTAGTTGGGGACAGAGCTAGGACAGCAAGGCTTTCTGACTCACACCCTGCCCTCTATGCCATAGCATTCCTGGGCTCAATAAACAGTAACTGTGAAAGAAGGTCGCCTCACACAAAACTACATTTTATTCTAGTTTGACAGATGAGTAATCCTCAGTGATAAATTCCTTTTCTGAAAAGTCTCAAAGTCCCTCGGGCAGTTTTGAATCATTTGTAATGTCAAAAAGTTTAGGACAGACAGTATTTGCAACTTTCCTCAAATCCAAAAATCAGAAAAGCTGGGGAGAGGTTTTTACTTTTTCTTTCTTTCTCTCTTTTCTTTTTTTTTTTTTGTAGACTAGGTCACAAGAAGGAAGGGTTTTACTTTTTCTTTTCAACTTAAAAAAGAGAGTAATTAATATCCTAAATTCTCTTTGTCCTAAAACACCTTTCCTAAGAACCGTGAGCTTTTAGCTAAGTATGGAGGACATTTAGTAGCTATGACTAAGCAACTCATCTTTCAGTTACAGAATAGCCTATGTTGGCTGGGCGCAGTGGCTCACCCTCCGTAATCTCAGCACTTTGGGAGGCCGAGGTGGGTGAATCACCTGAGGTCAGGAGTTCGAGACTAGCTTGGCCAACATGGTGAAACCCCGTCTCTACTAAAAATACAAAAATTAGCTGGTCATGGTGGTGGGCTCCTGTAGTCCCAGCTACATGGGAGGCTGAGTCAGGAGAATCACTTGAACCCAAGAGTTGGAGGTCGCAGTGAGCCGAGATGGTGCCATTGCACTCCAGCCTGGGTGATGAGCAAAGCTCCCTCTCAATAAATAAATAAATATTATTGTTATATTTGTGGAAAATATAATTTGGCATCTTTTCACTCAATGAAAATATTTATTTAAATACTGTATACAAATCAATTTATATATACTTACATATAATATAAATTTATACGTAAATATATATTATTGAAGTTGTTATTTTATGTTATTTTATAGAAGTTATACATGCACATAATAAGACAAAATCTTATCAGTAGAAAAAGAAGGGTGTAAAATGAATATGACCTCCATCCATTCCAGCCTAGGCCCATGCTCTAGAAACAAGCACTGTCATCGGCTATTGTTAGATGGTGTGGCGGTTGCCATTATAATTTAAAATTCCATGCTTACAGCTCTGTTTTTCCCTTTGTCAACTTTAGAAAGTACCGACTGACTTCAAAAAAGATGGGAAATTTCTTGTGTTTACACTTCCTCCCAATCTTTCTGTTCTTCTCCATCTCCAATTTGTGTTAGTTGTATTATAAAATTTTTAATTTTTTTCTTTCTTTTTTTTTTTTTTTTGAGACAGAGTCTCGCTCTGTCACCCAGGCTGGAGTGTAATGGCATGATTTCAGCTCACTGCAACCTCCACCTCTCTCTCCTGGGTTCAAGTAATTCTCCTGCCTCAGCCTCCTGAGTAGCTGGGATTACAGGTGCGCGCCACTATGCCCGGCTAATTTTTGTATTTTTAGTAGAGATGGAATTTCACCATGTTGGTCAGGCTGGTCTCGAACCCCTGACCTCATGATCCACCCACCTGGGCCTCCCAAAGTGCTGGGATTACAGGCGTGAGCCACCATGCCCAGCCCTAATTTTTCTAAAAATTATATTTAAAATTATTATTTATAACTTTAAATAATGTACCTAAACTTCCATTTCTAAATTTATTTATTTAGACGGAGTCTTTTGATTCCCATTTATATAAGAGTCTACCTCTCAATTGTGTGTGTGTGTATATATATTCATGGTTTACTATGTTTACATTCTGCTCTGTAATTATAATTAAGTCTTCTGAGGATTAAAAATGAGAATCCTGAGTGGAAGTGATCCTTCACTCAGCACAGCGGTAGGCACATAGGTTTTCTATAATTGACTCGTATGGATAAACCCCATGTGGAAGAAAAAATAATCTTTTTTTTTTTTTTGAGACTGAGACTCTCTCTGTAGCCCAGGCTGGAGTGCAGTGGCACGATCTCGGCTCACTGCAAGCTCCGTCTCCCGGGTTCATGCCATTCTCCTGCCTCAGCCTCCCGGGTAGCTGAGACTACAGGCGCCCACCACCATGCCCGGCTAATTTTTTTTGTATTTTTAGTAGAGACGGGGTTTCACTGTGTTAGCCAGGATGGTCTCGACCTCCTGACCTCGTGATCCACCCGCCTCGGCCTCCCAAAGTGCTGGAATTACAGGCGTGAGCCACCGTGCCCAGCCAAAAGTAATCTTATTTAATGGAAATTTTCCAGCTCAGATGAGATTCTTCTAAGCTTCAAGGTCTAATGGATCCTTCCTTCAAGGTCTAATGGATCCTTCCCTCCTTCTCTCTCTCTCTTCCTCCCTTTGAAGCTTCCTTTCTTTCTTTCCTCCTATTTTCCTTCTCTCCTCCTTCCCTCCCTCCTTTCCTCCCTCCTACTTTCCTTCCCTCCTCCCTCCTAGTTTCCTTCCCTCCCTCCCTCCCTCCTACTTTCCTTCTTTGTCTTCTTTTCTGGTTTTCTCCATTTCCTGCGGGTTACATTCAAATGGTATGTTTCTTGTTTTCTTTCTTGGATGGCTTTTAATTTGCTAGTTTTGAACTGGACTCAAGCAATCCTCATGCCTCAACCTCCCAAGTTGCTGGGACTACAGGTGCACCACCATGCCTGGCTCGTATTTTGTTGGAATACTTTGAATTTTTGTTTTGATTTGTATAAGAAGTAATATTCCGGAATTCCTGTCAGTTTAAATATGTCTTTATTTAGCCCTTACATTTGATTGATAGTTGGACCAGGCTTAGATTTCCAAGATTCATTTTTTTCCCTTCAAAACTTTGAAGGCTGTCTGCCAACAGAATGTAAGATTCATGAAGGGAAGATTTTTGTCTGTTTGATTCACTGATCACTGATGTCTCCCAAAGATCTAGAACAATGTCTAGCACACGATACACTCAATATATATTAGTTTTATTAATTAATTATCTTCTAGTGATTAGTATTGCTGAAAAGAAATTGGATGACAATCCAGTTTCTAATTGGCATGTGTAGGCTGCTCTGTGACTGAAGAATTTTCAAATCAGCTTTATACCCTTCAGGAAAAATCCCTTGTGATTGGATGTTTAGTATCTGCCAGAAAACTGGTACTCAAGATGTTGAAGCTACAGTTATTTTATGATAGCACACTTCCCTTGATCTGCTTATTTTTATTCCATCCCATTTACCCCCTTTTTAAAAAATTTTGTAGCCATTCTTATGATGCTCTTGATTTGTTGGTTACACAAATCAATTTTATTAAAATCCAAAGATTACAAGTCTTTAGGTATATTTTGTACCAAATTAAATTAGAAGACAAAAATTACGCTTTCATAATTGCTACAAAGGTAAATAATGGAGAGATTTGGTACAAAGCAACAATATATAGAGAGAGAGCTAATAAAATTACCTGAGGAGTGTAATGCTTGTTTATTTTTTTGTGTATATCTTTGAAATCTATTTTATATATAGACAAAAGAGACTGTGAAATATTTAAGCAATGCAGAATACGTGACCAGACCAGAGCATCTGTAGGAAGACTTTTTGGTGATCATTAACTCTACCCTGAAATGATGGACTACAAGTTATAATGTGTGTTACCTACACTTCAATCAGTAATATTAGCAAATCTCCAAATGTTAGTCACATTGGTTTGTCTCCCTTGTACATTCTTTATTCATGATATTACAGTGCTGTAACTGGGTGGTCCTTTTTAAACAAAACATTATTTGCAAAACAGAGGGTATTATTTGTTTTTAAAGGTTTTGTGAATAAAGACTTCAAAATATTTTCTTATAAAAAAAGAAATTGGATGACAATCTTATTATTGTTTTCTTTCTTTTCTTTTTTTTTTTTTTACTTTCTAGGGTTTTCTTTGTATTCTGAATTCTACAATTTTATCAGGATATCTTTTTTTTTTGTTTTCGAGACAGAGTCTCTCACTGTCGCCTAGGCTGGAATGCAGTGGCGTGATCTCGGCTCACTGCAACCTCTGCCTCCCGGGTCCAAGTGATTCTCCTGCCTCAGCCTCCTGAGTAGCTGGGATTAGAGGTGTGTGCCACCACACCCGGCTAATTTTTGTATTTTTAGTAGAGACAGGGTTTCACCATGTTGGCCAGGCTGGTCTCCAACACATGACCTTGTGATCTGCCCACCTTGGCCTCCCAAAGTGCTGGGATTACAGGTGTGAACGACTGCGCCCAGCCTTTTTTTTTTTTTTAGACAGTCTCGCTCTGTTGCCCAGGTTGGGGTGCAGTGGTGCAATGCCAGCTCACCGCAACCTCCACCTCCTGGGTTCAAGCAATTCTCCTGCCTCAGCCTCCTGAGTAGCTGGGATTACAGGATTACAGGATTACAGGTGCATGCTACTGAGTCTGGCCAATGTTTGTATTTTTAGTAGAGATGGGGTTTTGCCACATTGGCCAGGCTAATCTCGAACTTTTGACCTCGGGTGATCTGCCCATCTTGGCCTCCCAAAGTGCCAGGATTACAGGTGTGAGCCACCACACCTGGCCTTACCAGGATATCTTTAGCTCTGTGTGTGTGTGTGTATGTGTGTGATGTGTATGCATATTTTTCCTCCCCCTGCTTAAAAATTGGTGAGATTTCAATCTAAAACCTTTTTTCTTTTCTTTTTTTGAGACCAAGTCTCGCTCTATCACCCAGGCTGGAGTGCAGTGGTACGATCTCAGCTCACTGCAGCCTCCATCTCCTGGGTTCAAACGATTCTTGTGCCTCATCCTCCTGAGTAGCTGGAACTATAGGCGTGTGCCACCACACCCAGTTAATTTTTGTATTTTTAGTAGAGACGAGGTGTTGCCATGTTGGCCAGGCTGGTCTCGAACTCCTGGCCTCAAGTGATCTGCCCACCTCGGTGTCCCAAAGTTCTGGGATTACAGGCATAAGACACCATCCCTGGTCCTAAAAACTCTTTAGCATAGGAAAATTTTATTTTCTGGGTTATTTATTTTTCTCCACAGTCCTAAATACATTCTAAAACCACATTTTTATAGGTATTAGATTTCTCAGAGTTAACTTCTACATATTTTAATTTTCTCTCATATTTTCTGTCATTTTACTTTATCTTTCAGGTAATCAAATTGATCTTCGGTTGTGTCTATATTATTGTTTAGTCATCCCTTTGAAATGTTTATTTTTAGTTCCTAATAACTCTTTTGTGTTCTCTGATTGCTACTTGTCATAGCAAACTGTAATTGAGATTGTAGTACGCTATAAATTCCTGATTATCCTAATTAGCATTGTTACTAGTATTGTTTTAAATACTAATTTTATTAATTTGCTAATTTAGGTGTTTGGAATGTGATTGATTTCGTGTGTGTGTTAATTAGGTTTTTTTTTTTTTTAATTCTTTTCCCCTGCTTGGATTATCTTTTTCCTTTGGGTTAGTTGTTTTATTTTCTAAAGCTTTCACTTTTGTATTGTTTTTCCTGAGAAGTGTGGTATTCTCTATTGTCTATTCATTTGAATGAATTCAGAACCAAACAAATGCCTTAATTTAGCACAACCAGCTTGTGTGGGTTTCCTCTTCAATTGTTTAGGTTTGTTTCTCCAGGAAGGTTTTCCCTGAATAGAATGACTGGCACGAGTTCTGTGTAAGTAGGCAGGACTTTTGGACAGGAAGGCTTCCCTGTAGGTTTCCTGTGGGCAGAGTAGGCAAGAAGGCTGGGGAACCTGAGCTTCCCCAGGAGGAGGTAGAGATGCATTTTGAGTTTGATTGTTTCCCCTCTGAGTTTATAAATGTAGAGATTCAAAGTTTCTTCAGTTATCTCCTTTTAAGCTACAAGACCCTCCGGAGGAACACTCTCTCTGCCCTTTCTTTCTAAAGAGCAGTGCCCTGGCTTGTAGCCCGAGGCCAAAAGTCTCAGCTGCCTAGCTTTGTTTGCACAGGTCACAGGAAAGGAGCCCAGCTGTCCCAAGGCACTGAATCCAGTTCTTTAATGAGGCCACTGTTGATTGCCCCCATGGGCCATCATTGTATTGTTGACCAAGTGAGGAGTTTCTCTGGGCCCCCTTGGGAAGACACATACTTATTTCCTGTGCCCTGGCCTGCAGTTTCTCATCAGTTCATCCATCTGCTTTGTATCTTTTAGAAATTTCCCAAAACTCTTGTGTGCTGATGACACTCTTTCTTGTTTCCTATTGCTGTTATTCACTCATTTTCTTTAAAGAATATTTTCTGTCACTTTTATGGGAATGTGGAAGATAGAAGAGGTAAATACATGTGCTCATCCACCATTTTGTGTACATGCGCACACACACGGTACACATACATGCACAAGCACATGCACACACACACAATACACATACACATGAAAAGCAAATACAGTAATGCATCCAGTTAATCCTTTGGGGGAAAGGCAGATTCCTATTAATATAAATTATCAGAATACAATCACTAGATCTCTCAGTTGGTTCCAATGTTTTGCCCAGGTTATGCTTATTTTAAAAATTAATACTCAGCAATGTGTCAGAAATTACAGCTATGAAGTCTGAAAGTAAAAAAAATTACAGTGTCATTTTAGAATTATTTTACAGAATTATCTGTACCTGAAAAGGAAGACATGGTCACTGTTGCTAGTGTCTTCCCAGTCCCTTTACCTTGGGATTTTGACTTGAGTACCTCGGTTCCTCAGTGAATATGAGGGGCAGCTTGCCAAGGCATTGTTTTAGGTACAATTTTGTAGGAAGTGCTGCTGTTCAACTCTTATATCCTCTGGACATATAAAGGCCATTTGGATTCTCCTAATTCAAATTCCCATCCTTACAAATTCCTTAAACAAGTGTTTAACTTAAGACAAAAACAACCACAGGCCAGGTGTGGTGGCTCATGCCTGTAATCCCAGCATTTTGGAAGGCCAAGGCATGAGGATTGCTTGAGTCCAGGAGTTTAAGACCAGCCTAGGCAACATAGTGAGATCCCATCTCTAAAAAAAAAAAAAAAAAAACCAACATTAGCCAGGTGTGGTAGTGCATGGCTGCTGCAGTCCCAGCTACTCAGGAGGCTGAGGTGGGAGGATTTTTGAGCCCAGGAGGTCAAGGCTGCAGTGAGCCAAGATGGCGACACTGCACACTGGCCTGGGCAACAGAGCGAGACCTTGTCTCAAAAAGGAAAAAAACAAAAACAAAAACAAAACAAACAAGAACAAAAAAGCACAAACATTTTGATTGTAAGAAACAGAACCCAAAATGTGAAATGAGCAAGGTGCTCAAAGCTAGGAAATCTGAGGTCAGATCTGAGTTCTACTACTCACTAACCTTGTGGTCTTGGGAAAAGGATTTACGTTTTCTAAACCTCCATTTTCTGAATTTTAAATTGAAGATAATAATAGTGCCTACTTCATAGGATGGTTTTGAATATTAAGATAGTATACATAAGTCCCTTAGCACATTACCTGACACATAGTATGGGCCTCATTAGATATTAGCATTATCATTAAGATCTGCAAATAATTCATATTTATATTACAGAGCAGTTATGGAATAAATATTCAATTCCTTCTTATTTTGATATTCATAAAATATAGAGAAATATTCCTTACTTCCTGGTTCCACCTGGATAGTATTATTTTGGCTTCTTTTTTTTTTTTTTTTTTGAGACGGAATCTCGCTCTGTCACCCAGGCTAGAGTGCAGTGGCACAATCTCAGCTCACTACAAGCTCTGCCTCCTGGGTTCACGCCGTTCTCCTGCCTCAGCCTCCCGAGTAGCTGGGACTACAGGCGCCTGCCACCACGCCCGGCTAATTTTTTTGTATTTTTAGTAGAGACGGGGTTTCACGGTGTTAACCAGGATGGTCTCGATCTCCTGCCCTCGTGATCCGCCGTCTCGGCCTCCCAGAGTGCTGGGATTACAGGCGTTCTGTTTTTTTACCCGGCCTGTTCTTTTTTTTTAGATAGTAAAATACACAAGACATAAAATTTACCATGTTAACTCTTTTTAAGTGTACAGTTCAGTGACATTAAAAATACTTTTGGGCCGGGCACAGGGTCTTGCTCTGCTGCCCAGGCTGGAGTGCAGTGGTGTGATCATGGCTCATTGCAGTCCTGACTTCCCAGGCTCAAGTGATCCTCCCGCCTCAGCCTCCCAAATACCTGGGACTACAGACACATGCCACCACGCCTGGCTAATTTTTTGTAGAGATGGAGTTTCGCCATGTTGCCTGGGTTGGTCTCAAACTCCTGGTCTCAAGTGATCCACCTATCTTGCCCTCTCAAAGTGCTGGGATTAAAGGTGTGTCATTCTTTTTTAAGACTGAAGAATATTCCACTGCATGTGTACACCATGTTTTGTTTATCCACTTATCTGTCCATAGGCACTTGGGGTGCTTCAGCTCTTGGCCGTTATGAATAAGGCTGTTATGATAACGGGTGTATAAATATTTGGTCAAGTCCCTGCTTCTTTTTTTCTTTTTTTTTTTTTTTTGAGACGGAGTCTCGCTCTGTTGCCCAGGCTGGAGTTCAGTGGCACGATCTCAGCTCACTGCAACCTCCGCCTCCCCGGCTCACACCATTTTCCTGCCTCAGCCTCCCGAGTAGCTGGGACTACAGGCGCCCACCACCAGGCCTGGCTAATTTTTTGTATTTTTTAGTAGAGACAGGGTTTCACCGTGTTGGCCAGGATGATCTCAATCTTCTGACCTCATGGTCCACCCGCTTTGGCCTCCCAAAGTGCTGGGATTACAGGCGTGAGCCACCGTGCCCGGCCCCTGCTTCCATTTTTTGGGGTGTACACCCAGAGGGGGAATTGTTGCATCACAGGGCACTGGCATTTAAATTCTCACTCTTCTCATTTGGTGTCTCACACCAGCTTGCATTCCTGTTTGAGCGAATTTGTAAATCACATACCATATTTGTTTTCTTCTCTGTTTCACAGATAAATATGCTGAGGCATGTTTTCAAGGAGGGGAGAGAGATTCCTTTTCCTCAGCCGGGCACAGAGCCGACCTGAAGTGTAGCACTGTGGTGACCTGGCGGGATCTGCTCTCCAGTCACTCCCGAGGGCCCTTCTGGGGACAAGGAGACTTTTCTGTGCGGCCTGTTGATTTGAGTAGGTATAGCCTTTCTGCTAGCCACCAGACACAGCTCTATAAGAATTTACTCTCTACTACCCCATGAATAAGAAAACACTTAGGGAGGCTTTTACCTATCCATGAATAGTTACTTCTGTTCAACAGTCCTACAAATGTTTTCGAATGCCTGAAGTGTGCCAGACATGTGCTAGGCAACAGGGTTAGAAAAGTGTGGGAAGCTTGGTCCCTGGCCTGGGGAACTTTAGTTCAGTGGAGAGCTTACAGATATTCCCCCCATACCCTTTCAGAGCATGGATGTTTACAAAGTTGTCAGAGAGTATTTTGGTGTGCTTTGGCAATGGTGGATCTAGTGTTGTGGGCCTTCTAAAAAATATGAAATGATGAATTCACAACTAGTTATAAGGTTTTGAAAGGGATTAATACAAATGGGTGGGGTGGGGTGGGATGGGAGGAAGGTCCTGAAATGGGTTTTATTAACTTGGTAGTAAATCATTTCTGGATTTGAGGAGTATTAAAAGGATCCTTTACTCCCAAATCTCTCCCTCGATAGTCATATAATGAGATGCCTAAAGTTTCTGTCATTATTTTCATTCCACAGTTAAGAAATCAAAGGGGTTGGTGATATTAGAAATACTTGAGAGCCAGATAAGACTGAAGCCCATACCACCTTCAATTATCCAGGGCTTAAGAAGCCTTTAATGGGTCAGGATTGCAGAATAAACAAGCTGTTAAAAGATACCATGTTCTGGCAGCCGCCTGTAATCCCAGCTACTTGGGAAGCTGAGGCAGGAGAATCACTTGAACCCAGGAGGTGGAGGTTGCAGTGAGCCGAGATCACGCCACCGCACTCCAGCCCGGGCAATAGCGCAAGACTGTGTCTCAACAAACAAACAAACAAACAAACAAACAAAACCATGTTCATGGTAGGAAATTTGGAAAAGCAAAAAGAGCAAAACAAACTCACCTATTAATTGTTCTACTTCCCAGAGACAAACATTGCCAACATGTTGGTGAATATCCTTCCAGTCTTTTATATCCCTTGAATTGTAACTTGTTTTCTCTCATTTTCAATAACAATAATCAGGAACATTTCGGGGCCATGCATTTTATAAATGTAGGTTCTAATATTTAAACATTTTTTTTTCCTATGAAAAGGAAAAATAAGACAACCAAATACTATTGTTGAACTGATTCTAAAGGCTAGTCAGGTGGCTATTATAAAAAATAAATATGTAATTACTGCCACCTAAAGGAAAATTGTTAAACATACTGAAAAGATATTTTAAGATTATGTTTGATATATGAAGCTATTAAGGGGGCTAATTTTGTGTTTTTAAAAATTTTTCGTTCTTTTAACAGGTTGCTTTTATCCTTCGTTTGAAAAATTATTCATTTGAATCAATGAATAATTACTATATTATTCATGAATAATATTAATAGTGAATATTCATGTATTTATTATATAAGTAATATATTCACTAGCATAAAATTTTTAAGTGACAAAATTATATACAGTGAAGAGTAGGTCCCTGTATTACTTCATTTGTGTTGCTATACAAGAATACCTAAGGCTGGGTAATTTATAAAGAACAGAGGTTTATTTGGTTCATGGTTCTCAGGCTGTACATGAAGCATAGTGCTGGCATCTGCTTCTGGTGAGGCCTCAGGAAGCTTCCACTCATGAAAGAAGGCAAAGAGGGAGCTGGTATGTTACATGGCAAGAGAGAGAGCGAGAGAGAGAGAGAGAGAGATAGAGAGAGAGGAGGTGCCAATCTCCTTTAAACAACCAGCTCTCATGTGAATGAACAGAGCGTGAACGGAGCAAGAACTTCCTCATTACCATGAGGATGGCAAGGTGGATCTGCCCCCATGACCCAAACACCTCCCACCAGGTCCCACCTCCAACAGTGGGGAGTTCTCTCTCTCTCTCTGTCTCTGTCTCTCTCTCTCTCTCTTTCTTTCTTTCAACAGAGTCTCACTCTGTTGCCCAGGCTGAGTGCAGTGGCGTGATCTGGGCTCACTGCAACCTCAGCTTCCTGGGTTCAAGTGATTCTCCTGCCTCAGTCTCCCTAGTAGCTGGGATTACAGGCACCCGTAGTTCGCCTAGCTGATTTTTGTATTTTTAGTAGAAACAGGGTTTTACCATGTTGGTCAGGCTGGTCTCAAACTCCTGACCTTGTGATCCGCCCGCCTCGGCCTCCCAAAGTGCTGGGATTACAAACGTGATCCACCGTGCCCGGCCCTGGGGAGCATATTCAACATGAGGTTTGGAGAGGGCAAACATCCAAACTACATCAATTCCCTATCTATCTCTGCCCTCTTAACCGTAATTCCCCTCCACAAAGTCGATTGCTACAGGCAGTTTCTTGTGTATTTTTTCAGAGATAGTCTGTATATACATAAGACTCAATGTTTGTGAATGTGTATGTGTATAATGATACATGCATTAAAATACTCACAGGTGGTAGTATATGGACCCATTAGTCTCCACTTTGTTTCTGTTTGTGTATTTTGTCTTGTTTTATTTTCAGTATCCGGAGATCACGTCAGCATATATTGGGATGGCTTTAAAACAAATGCGGGCTGGGCGCGGTGGCTTATGTCTGTAATCCTAGCACTTTGGGAGGCCAAGGCAGGTGGATCACTTGAGGTCAGGAGTTTGAGACCACCCTGACCTACATGGTGAAACCCCTTCTCTACTAAAAATACAAAAACTAGCTGGGCATGGTGGCTTGCGCCTGTAGTCCCAGCTACTTGGGAGGCTAAGGCAGGAGAATGGCTTGAACCCAGGAGGCGGAGGTTGCAGTGAGCCGAGATTGTGCCATTGCACTCCAGCCTGGGCGACAGAGCAATGCCTTGTCTCAAAAAAGAAAAAAAATTAAAATAGGCTGGGTACGGTGGCTCACACCTGTAATTCCAGCACTTTTGGAGGCCGAGGCGGGTGGATGACTTGAGGTCAGGAGTTCGAGACCAGCCTGACCAACATGGTGAAACCCTGTCTCTACTAAAAATACAAATATTACCCAGGTGTGGTGGCACGTGCCTGTAATCCCAGCTACTCGGGAGGCTGAGGCAGGAGATTTGCTTGAATTCTGGAGGCGGAGGTTGCAGTGAGCTGAGATCACATCTCTGCACTGGGCGACAGAGTGAGACTCCATCTCAAAAACACCCCACAAAAATTGTATTTCATTCAAACATAATCTGTTTTAGAGTCTCCAATTCATAGATATTTAAGTCATCTCTGTTTTTGCTATTTCTTATTCAATGATGGAAATCTTTGTACATAAATTGTTGTACATAAATCTTTGTACATAAATCTCTGCATATGTGTCAAAAATATGTATAGAGTATGATCCTAGGAAGGAAATTGTTGAAGCCTTTGATTCCTTATCCAACTCTAACCCTTCCTATTTCCCTGTCTTCATTTTTCCAATACAGTTATATAAATTGCTTAGTTGTCCAGGCGCAGTGGCTCATGCCTGTAATCCCAGCACTTTGGGAGGCCGAGGTGGGCGGATCACGAGGTCAGGAGATCAAGACCATCCTGGCTAATGTGGTGAAACCCTGTCTCTACTAAAAATACAAAAATTAGCTGGGCATGGTGGCATGCGTCTGTAGTCCCAGCTACCCAGGGGGCTGAGGCAGGAGAATTGCTTGAACCCAGGAGGCGGAGGTTGCAGTGAGCCGAGATTGCGCCACTGCACTCCAGCCTGGGGCAACAGAGTGAGACTCCATCTCAAAAAAAAAAAAAACTTAGTTAAGCCAAAAGTCAGTGTTTACATTTTTGTCACTATTAAATATTATGCACCACTGAACCAAATAGGATCTTGTCATCATATCTTCTTTCTTGTATAACCTTCTGCTTTTTCTGACATTAATAATTGCTAATCCCCTTCATCACTGGCCAAATTGCTTAGTTTTCTACATACAATTACTATTTTTTTCTATTCAAAGGATACTGGAGATTTGGCAAACTTTTGGTAATCCTTTTCCTCCAAATTCCCAAACACATTAAATAATTACTAAAGGTTGGGCATGGTGGCTTATGCCTGTAATCCCAGCACATTGGGAGGCCAAGGCAAGAGGACTGCATGAAGCCAGGAGTTCTAGAGCAGCGTGGGCAACATAAGGAGACCCCTCTACAAAAAATAAAAGCAAAAATAAGTCGGGTGTGGTGGTATGTGCCTCTAGTCCTAGTTACCTGGGAGGCTGAGGTGGGGGGATCACTTGAGCCCATGAGTTCCAGCCCATAGCAGTGGGCTATGATTGTGCCACTGCACCTCAGCATGGGTTGACAGAGACCTTGTCTCTAAAAATATATTATTATTATAATAATAATTAACAGTTATGTTTTTCTCCCTAGATAGTTCCCTTTTGTTCTTTCACAGCTTTCTGCCTTTGGGATGGCTGCTTGCTAGGTATAATAGATGTTTTATTTGCAAGATATTTTCTCTCAGAATTTTGAGGGCATTGCCCTGTTGTCTTCTGGCATTTTGTATTGCTATTGAAAAGGCTGATGCCAGTCAGATTGCTGATCCATAAGGCAATATGTGACCTGGTTTTTCATTCTGGAAGTTTTTAGTATCTTTTCTTTATTTCCAGTATTCTAAAATTTTAAAATTAATTGCCTTAGAGAGTGTGGCAGAGACGGGTATTAGACCATCAAAAAAATGTCCTTCTTCCTTGGTGCAGAGTGGTTTAGAGGAAGCCTGTGCCTGGCACTGCTCAGCATTTCCCAGCCCCGTCGCATTCAGGAAGAACCTTGTGACTGGTTCTTTCTAACAGAAGGAGTGTGAGCTGAACTGATGTGTGTCAGCTGAGGTGGTGGTGGTGGGGTCAAGGGCAGGGACTGGAGTGGAGGGCATGACAAGAAGGGATGCAGCTAGTTCAGGAAGACCAGTGTCAGAGGAGTCAGGGCCCAGGGATCCAATGCTTCCACTCTATCCCCAGTGCCAGCCCTGCACCCCACTCCTGCCCCTGCTTGGTGCTCAATGACCCTGTGTCTGGCTTCTCTGGGGAGAACTGACTCTGTCTTATTCACTTCCCTTTCTCCAGGCTCTCAGGTAATTTTCTCTACTCTGATAAGTAAGTTGCTTCTCATTCTTTCCTTTTCCATCTTCCAAACACTTATTGAAATCCTTTTCTGTTATTCTCTTTATCTTTATGAATTTTATCGTTTTACTTCCCTTAACCGTCATTGTGATGGCTTGGGGAGTGTATTAGGTTCCAAGGGCTGCTGTGACACATTACCACAAAATTAGGGGCTTAACACAACAGAAATTTATTCTTTCACAGTTCTGGGGTCCAGAAATCTAAACTCAGTTTCTTTAGGCCTAAATCAAGGTGTTGGCAGGGCCTCTTTCGGCTTCTGGTGGCTGCTGGCATTCCTTGGCTTGTGACTCCATCACTCCAGTTTCTGCATGATCACAATTTCCTCCTCCTCTTCTGTTGGTACCAAATCTCCTTCAGCCTCTCTCCTATAAGGACACTTGTGATTGTATTTAGGGCCCACCCAGATAATTCAGGATAACCATCCAAAGATCCTTGACTTAATTACATCTGCCACGTACTTGCCACATAAAGTAACATTCACAGATTCTGGAGATTAGGATGTAGACACATCTTTGGGAGCCATTATTTAGCCTACGACAGGGAGAGAAGATGAAAGCATATGGTCAGTCTACAATATTTAATGGGGGTTCTTTCCATGTTTTCCTCTAGTGCCTTGCAATTTCCTTTTAGCATTTCAATCTTTGATCTAATTGGAATCTATTTCAGAATGGAGCTTCCTTGTTATCCCAAACGCCAATTTTTAATTTTATTATTTTATTTTATTTTTTTGAGATGGAATCTTGCTCTGTCACCCAGGCTGGGGTACGGTGGCACAATCTCAGCTCACTGCAACATCCACTTCCCGGGTTCAAGTGATTCTCCTGCCTTAGCCTCCTGAGTAGCGGAGATTACAGATGCCCACATCCAAGGTGGCTAATTTTTTTTTCTTTTTTGTATTTTCAGTAGAGATGGGGTTTTGCCATGTTGGCCAGGCTGGTCTTGAATTCCTGACCTCAAGTGATCCGCCCATCTCGGCCTCCCAAAGTGCTGGGAGTACAGACATGAGCCACCATGCCCGGTTGCCAATTTTAAAATATTTTGTCTTTTCTCCCTGGATATGAAATAAAAGTGATTAGGTCTTAAGATAAAAAAATTAAAACACATTTATTTTCCTGTAACATGCAAAAATGCAAAAAAAAAAAGAAAGTAAAATAAAATAGATATAATTTTGGAGAAAATGCCTTTGCTCACTGTGGATTCTGGAGGGTGTGAGTGATGGACAGGTCCATCTGTGCATGGAGAATGGAAACCCCTTCTCCAGGATCACCCTTTACCTTAGGAGAACACCTCAGCTCCAGGCACCAAGCAGGAGTATCATAGGCACTTAGCTTTACTCCTATAGACAAATAAGAGTGGGGAGACTACACTCTTTCCAGCCCTTCCCAGTCTTACAAGGAGTGACACACTTTGTGGCCTACAAGCCTGTCACTGCAATTCATGCAGTGGGTGGTAAGAGGACAAAGCATGCTAGGTCCCTGATCCGACCTCCCAGGGATGACAGGTCTGGCTACTCCTCAAACTGAACCTGAAAGAATGCAAATGGTTCAAGTTTTCACCCTGATTCTGGCACACCCCGAGGCAAAAATAGCCATTTGCCTTCATACGAGCTTCTGTGTAGGCTGTGAATAAGGAGGTTTCTATCTCAGCTTTCTTTTTCTCATTTAAAGACAACTGAGAGTACGACAGGGTAATTGTTTTGTTTTAAAGCACTGTAATTTAGTTCCTTTCTGGACCTTCTATGTATGAGTCATTTTCTGTAGCAGTGCTAAGAGATGCAAATAGAAAAACATTATTTCTGAAAGCTTGAGATTTCAAGCTGGGCCTTTTATTCACATTCTCTTGCTAGTTTTAGTCTTACTTGTGACATTCATGTTATTAGAAGAATGACACAATTTCAATCACATTTTTGTCCCATGTACTAATGTAGCAAACAATTTCACAACCTTCCCTTTCTTTTACATGTGAGTCATTATCATTTGGTTTTGTTCTCCTTTACTCCTGAACTCACTATCTCCTGATCACATGTATACACATTTCTCTGATATCCTAGATCTTTAGGGGTGATCAAGATTTTTGTATATTCTGTTTTGTTGCTTTCATACCCGCTAGTATCCTTTTTAAGTTTGACTCTCTTATACTTTGGGAGATGCCAAACAAATACTTCAGGAGAAAGGAGGCAGTGTGTTGAAAGGAAGTTGACAAAGCAAGAAGAAAAGAAGAAGAAGATATAAGGAGGAAACGTAGTGGCTCTTAAACAAAGATCTTGCATCTTTTCCTTCTTTAATTTTTTTTCTTCTTTTTTTTTTTTTGTTTTGAGACAGAGTGTCACTCTGTCATCCAGGCTGGAGTACAGTGGTGCAACCTTGGCTCACTGCAACCTCCACCTGCTGGGTTCAAGCGATTCTCCTGCTTCAGCCTCCTGAGTAGCTGGGACTACAGGCGCAGGTTACCACGCCTGGCTAATTTTTGTATTTTTAGTGGAGGTGGGTTTCACCATGTGGGCCAGGCTGGTCTCGAACTCCTGACCTCAAATGATCCACCCACCTCGGCCTCCCAAAGTGCTGGGATTACAAAACAGAATTGCTTGAACCCAGGAGGGAGAGGTTGCAGTGAGCTGAGATCGCGCCACTGCACTCTAGCCTGGGCAACAGAGCGAGACTCCATCTCAAAAACAAACAAACAAACCAACCAAACCCAACTTTGAACCCAGAATCAGAAAGCAGATTTAATTTGGAACTCTATAGAATGTCTGCACACGAACAGATGCCATAGCCGTAACAAAAATTAGGGCGACAGCCACTTTTCTTGCATCTCCTCCTTCCTCCTTTTTTCTTTGGCTTTCTTGTATAAACCTTAGCATAAGGCATGGTTGCTTGGTTTACAAAATATTTGTTTATGAAAGTTGCAAAGGTGAGAAGAGGGATTTCAGAATCAGAAAGACTGGGTTTCAAATTTTGGCTTTGCTCTGTGACCTTCGGCAAATTATATAACTTCATTAAGCTTCAGCTTTTCCCTAGTAAATATTTGACTGATGAGAGGTAAATGAGAAAATTTGTATAAAAATCTTAGTATAGTGCTTAGCATTTCAAGCAACCCAGAATATCAACTAATTTGTTAAATGAATATTTCTTGAATATTTACTGTATGCTGAACTGTCTGCCAGGTTGAGGCTGCTGTGGTGAATTGGACAGGTAAGATTCCTGGCCTTGTGAAGCTTGCATCCTGGTGGGAAAAACAGACAATAAACATGTAAACAAATCAATAAAATAACCAGATGGTGAGAAGCCCTGAAAGAAATTTTAAAAAGTGTGTTATTAAGAACAGCAGGGAGGATCTGTGTCCTATGCTGGGGAAGTCACGGAAGATTTCACAGCAGCCTGAAGAATGAGAAAGAGCCAGCTGTACTATGAGCTGTTTAAGACAGAGGAAATTGGGTCACTGGCTTAGAGAGAGATTGGGTTCTACTCACTGTCAGAGGCCAGCAGTGCAAGGTTCCTCCTTATCTTCTTATGGCCTGTGTCCTTCTATAGCCCTGGCCACTGAGAATTGGCTCAGACTGTGACTGTGACTTGCTGTCCTCAACTTCCTTATCCAACTGAAAATGGATGGTCCATCATAGTCACCCTCTTGAATAGATCCCCAACTCCCTTGTCCTTTTAATTGTACTTTAAACTCACTTGGCCAAACTCAAACCCTGGTTAAATCCAGCTCTCTGCCCTACTCCATGTCTTTGCCCATTGAGTATGGTGGAAGAATAGCCCACAATCTCATTGGCTGGTTCTATGGTCTGAATGTTGGTATGCTTTCCAAAATCATAGGCTGAAACTTAATCCTCAATGTCATAGCATGGAGGTGGAGACTTTGGGGGAAGTGATTAAGTCATGAAGACTCTGCCTTCATAAATGGGATAATGTAAAGGAGATTAAAAGGAGGCTGTTTGCTCCCTTCTACCATGTGAGAATGAAGCAAGAGGTACCATCTCTGTGCAATGAGCCCTTACCAGACATTGAACCTGCTGGCACTTTATCTTGGACTTCCCAGCCTCCAGAACTGTGAGCAATACATTTCTGTTGTTTATAAATTACCCAGTGTAAGATACTTTGTTATAGCAGCACAAATGGACTAAGACTAAGGACCTCAGTTCCACTTTAAATTCGCCGAGGTCGTTATGCTACCAAGCAATCTTATGAGATTCCCCTGTTCCCTCTCTCTTCTACTCTCCCTACTCCAGGTTCATGAAGAGAGGGGTTGGAGTATCATGATCTCTACTCCCCCTCCACCAGGTAGATAAGAGAGGGGCAGCTGTGTGAACCCAAGCTTGCCTAGCCCCAGCTCCCCTTCCTGCCACTCTCTCTACTCAGACCCTGGTCATTCCATTCTTCAAAGCTCAGCTATTCTCTCTCTTGAAAAGTGCCCTTTTTCCATCAAACACATAAAACCTGTTCAAAGAACTAAGGCAGCAGGTGATTCTTGGCATCCAACAGGAGCTTACAACAAAGGGTGGGAGTATGTAAGACAGGATCCTTTATCAGTTGCCCCACTAACCTTGGGCAAAATCACAAATTTCCATCTCTGAGATGTGCTCTGATGATGATGTGTGGGAGAGCATTTTAAAAAGTAGTAGAGCGCTAAGCACATCCACAAACTATAATCCAATTCAATAAATTATATCACATCTTGATAATCAAATGTTGCAGAAATTTTAATTACTCCATGTATTATTGTAATAATTACTCCATGTATTATTAATTACTCCATGTATAATTAATAAGTCATGGGTATTTAGGGAATTACAAGCCTTTTAAATGTATTTTTTCCTCTTTCCCTCAAATACATACACACCATAAAATCACAGCCTTATGGCTTTAATTTTAATATACTTGTTAACCTTTTATTTCTAATCCAATGAGTATCACAAATCCACCTCCAACCCACCTTAATTCCTAAAGTTTTGTATGTTTGCAAAAACAAACTCTTGGCATTCGGATTAAAATCAAATCTGTTGTTCTTTCCATGGCACATTGCTTTGTCCTGCTGGTTACTTTATTAGTTCATTTCAGGGTCCTTCCGCTGGGAGTTCTCACTCAGACTGGCTGGGGAGAACTCTGGCAGGCTGCCTAATGGACTCTTAGGGTGTGGAATCCACAGTGAATTCCCCGTTCAAATCTTCCTCTGAGAAATTTTGATACTTGCCAGACTGTTTCCTTTCTACTCGGGCTCCATCTACTGGACAAAAATGACCAGTAGTGCCTGCGCTTCTCCATTATGGCTTTGCAATTTTCAAATTAGGTGGAAATCTAATACACCTTCTCTTTGTTAAAAGAAACACTTTAGACAAATTAAATTTAACAGTGTTTGAGCAGAGAATGATACAATAGTTGGGCTGCCCCCAGAACCAGAATAGGTTCAGAGCAAACCCGGGGCTACTACGTGGTTGAATAACATTTATGGAGAAAGGAAAGTGACGGACTAAAGACAGAAGTGAGGTACAGAAACAGCTGGATTGGTGACAGCTGGGTGTTTGCCTTATACAAACAGTTGGCCACCTGTGATTGGCTGAAACTCAGCTGCTGTGATTGGCTGAGCCTCAGCTGCTTGTCACAAGAGTACGTCATAGTCTGTTTGCACATTCAGTTAGGTTACAGTTCACTATGTATGGAGAAACCTTTAGGCTGAACTTAAAATATGTAAGGAAGTAGCTTTAGGCTAAACTTAATTTAACATTTAAATTTAATTTTACACATTAAAATTATTGTCCTAGTTTGTTCATGCTGTTGCAACAAAATACCGTAAACTGGGTAGCTAATACACAACAGAAACTTATTTCTCACAGTTTTGAAGTTTGAGAAGTCCAAGATCAAGGTGCCAGCAGATCTGGTGTCTGGTGAGAGCCAGCTTTCTCATAGAGCACGACTTCTTGCTGTGTCCTCACTTGGTGGAAGGGGCAGAGGCCCTTTTAAAAGGGCACTTAGTTGATTCATAGGACTCTGCCCTCATGCCCTAGGCCTCCAAAGGCCTGCTTTGTAAATACCATCCTCACCTTGGGGGTTAGAATTTCAACATACGAATTAGCGGGGGACACAAACATTCAGACCACAGCAATTATACTTAATTCTGCCTTTTCAAGGTCTCTGCTCTATTCCTGGACACAAAGAGTTTAAATGTTTTTTGGTCCTACCTCCTGGATACATTTTCTTTTCTTTTTTTGAGACAAGTTCTCACTCTGTTGGCCAGGCTGGTGTGCAATGGTGTGATCTCGGCTTACTGTGACCTCTGCCTCCCAGGCTCAAGCGATCCTCCCACTTCAGCCTCCCAGTAGCTGCAACTACTGCCACCATGCCTGGATAATTTTCATATTTTTTTTTCTAGAGATAGGGCTTAGCAATGTTGCCCAGGCTGGTCTTAAACTCTTGGCCTCAAGCAATCTGCCCACTTGGGCCAAAGTGCTGGGATAACAGGTGTGAGCCACCACGCCTGGCCCTGGACACATTTTGCTTTTTGGAGGAAAGTTCTAGTGTCCTTTAATAGTAATTAATTATTTGGACTAAAGACTTTTGGAAGCTACAGACTTTCATTCATGTTACAGGTCCTAAATTGCTGTTTTCAGTGTGCAAAGGTTGCCTTTCTGAAGAACCTTCCATTAATAATTTTTACCTCTATTAGGATCACATGGACTGACTTGAGTCTTGGGTTTTTTTTTTGTTTTTGTTTTTTTTTTTTTTTTTTGAGACAGTCTCGCTTTGTTGCCCAGGTTGGAGTGCAACGATGCGATCTCGGCTCACTGCAACCTCTACCTCCTGGGTTCAAGCGATTCTCCTGCCTCAGCCTCCTGAGTAGCTGGGACTACAGGTGCACACCACCACGCCCTGTAGTTTTTTGGGGTTTTTTTGTATTTTTTAGTAGAGTCGGGGTTTCACCATGTTAACCAAGATGGTCTTGATCTCTTGAACTCATGATCAGCCTGCCTTGGCCTCCAAAGTGCTGGGTGGTTCTAAGTGAACACATTTCTTATATAGTTTTCCAGGCCCTTTAACCTCCTTCTCTCAGGGAAATCTGGTCCAAGAGATTATCTGCAAATTTCTTTTGTTTTTTTTTTGAGACAGAGTCTCACTCTGTCACCCAGGCTGGAATGCAGTGGTGTGATCTCAGCTCACTGCAACCTCTTCCTCCCAGGTTCAAGAGATTCTCCTATCTCAGACTCCTGAGTAAGTGGGACTACAGGCATGTATCACTGTGCCTGGCTAATTTTTGTATTTTTAGTAGAGACAGGGTTTCACCATGTTGGTCAGGCTGGTCTTGAATTCCTGACCTCAGGTGATCCACCCGCCTCAGCCTCCCAAAGTGCTGGGATTACAGATGTGAGCCACTGCGCCCGGCCTATCTATAACTTTCTAACAGTTGGAATTGCATTTTTGGCTGTTTCACTTTACTTCTGCGCTGAGGTTTGATGAAAGAAATAATGTATACAGTGGTCCATTTCCAAGACAAAGTGCCTTGAATCGGCTTCAGTCAGCAAACTACAGAAGAAACAGGATATACCAGGCCCCTGCTTGGATAGCCAACGCCTGCTTGTCGGCCCCCGTCCCCTCCCACCACCTTAGTTGCCCTCACCTGAACCAAAGAAGTTTAAGATGAAAGTTTACCAGCCTGCAAAATAGCTCACTTTGTCTGTTCTTATCAGCCTGCCCAGCTATTTAGGTCATAAGTCAAATTCTTGAAGAGTCCATAAGTTAAGTAGGATTGCAATGTATTGTGGCCTACAACAAAATGCAGCAGGACAACCCTGAAGAAGACACCCAAAGCCCCTACCCAACCACCATTCGGTGACGTCTGGGAAGATTATGACCCCATAGTCCTCAGCCTATGAGGAACTGGGGGAGGGACCTGTGCATGAGGGCATAAATTGCTTGTTGAAACCATGCTGGGTGTGCCTGCCTATCAAACACTCAATCTTGCTAGACTGTCCTTAGAAGTCTCACTTTCCCTGTTCTCCAGGTCTTTGAGTCCATTCTTTGATTTGAAGGGGTGAGTTTGTTTCTCACATTCGAGGATGAGTTTCTTCAGTTCATTATTTTTTTCAGTGAATATTTATTGAATGCCTCCTATGAGCAAAACACTGGTTTAGGCATCAGGAGTGTATTAAAGTTGCTGCCCTCCTGAAGAGTATATTCTGGAAGGTAGGGGGAAGTGTTGAAATGAGGACAGACAACAAATAAGTAAACACATAGAATGCGAGATGGTCGATTGGTGCAAGACTCTATAGTATAGAGAATAGTAAAGCAGGGAAAAGGAGATGGAGAGTAGGGGGTGGGCAAAAAAATTATATGGTTTGCAAAAGCTTCACTAATAAAGTGACATTTGAAAGACACCCAAAGAAAATGAGAGAATGGGGCATGTGGCTGTCTGGGGGAAAAACACTGTAGGCAAAAGGAAGAGTAAATGAAAAAGCCCTGAGGTAAAGGCGTGTGTGGCTGGAAAGGAATTGAGGGATAGGAAATAAGATCAGATAGGCAGGAAGCAGCAGTTCATGTGGGGCCTTGTAAGCCACTGTAAAGATTTTACCTCTGCACTGAATAAGATATGAAGCCATTTGCGTACTTTCAGCAGAGGAGTGACATTTATAGTAAGATTGTTCTGGCTATTATATTGAGAATGGACAACAAGAAGAGCAAATGCAGAGGCACAGAGAGAAAACCTATGGCTACTGGAACAATCCAGGCAAGAAAGCATGGGGGCTTGGACCAGAGTGGTAGAAGATGGAAGATAAGAAGCGATCTGACTTTAATAGATCCTCAGGATTAAACTGACAGAATTTGCTTATGGATTGATTGGATGTGAGATGAGAGATGAAGAGAGGCCGTAAGCATGACTGCAAGGTTTTTGGCTTAAGAAAACTAGAGGGTAGAGTTATGATTAGTTGAGATGGAGAAGACAATGAGAGGAGAGAGTTTTTTTTTTTCAAGGGAAGTAATAAAGAAATCAATATATCCATTTTGCATGTGTTAATCTGAGAGTCCTGTTAGACATCCAAGTAAAGATATTGAGTAGGTAGTTGGAAAATCAGATTTGGAATTCGGGGTAGAGGCCTGAGCTGGAGGTGTAAATACATGCTTCAGCAACAGATGATATTTAGATATATTTTAAAGCCAGGAACCTACATTAGATTTCCAAACAGAAACAGGGGAAAATAAAAGTTTGAGGATTGATCCCTGAGGCACTGCAACAGTTAGAATTGGGAACATGAGGATAAACCAGCAAAAGAGACTGAGAAAAGACCCCAAGATAGGGGCAGAACCAAGAATGCTGTCCTCCAAGACAACAGAAGGAAGTATTTGCCACATGACAAATGATGCGGGTGGGATCAAGTAAGACAAGGACAGAAAATAGACCATGACATTTAGCTATGTGGAAATCATTGATGACATAGATTAGAGCAATTTCAGTGAAGTGATGAAGTGAAAGTTTAAATTTGATGGTTTAAGGAAAGGATGGGGGGATAGAAATGGAAGATAGTGTATACATTGGTCGTCTCTTAAAAATAATAATCCAAACTGGAAACAACTCAACTATCCCATCAACAGGTGAATACATAACCAAATTGTGTATAAAGAGTATAAAGAGAGAATGAGAGGAGCGACAGAGAAGATAGATTATCTGTAACTCTTGTTTGTTTTTTTGTTTCGAGACAGGCTCTTGCTCTGTCGCCCATGCTGGAGTGCAGTGGTGTGATCTTGACTCACTGCAACCTCCACTTCCTGGGCTCAAGGGATCCTCCCACCTCAGCCTCCAGAGTAGCTGGGTCTACAGTCATGAGCCACTTTGTATTTTTTTGTAGAAATGGGGTTTCACCATGTTGCCCAGGCTGGTCTTGAACTCCTGAGCTGTGATCTGCCCACTTCAGCCTCCCAAAGTGCTGAGATTACAGGTGTGAGTCACTGCGCCCAGCCAAGTATCTGTAACTCTTGAGGAATTTTTCTGTAAAGAGGGACAGAAAAATGAAACAGTAGCTGGAGGGCAAAGTGACATCAAGAAAATCAACTTCATTGAGGCATAATTTACGTACAGTAAAATGTTCATATTTTAATTGCACCTTTTTATGAGTTTTGACAAATGTACGCATACACCTTTAGTAGCCACTGCCACAGTCAATATATAGAATATTTCCATCATGTCTGTACTCTTGCACCCTTACCCACAGGCAATCACTGATCAGATTTGGTTTTCTGCTAGTTCTAGGATTAATGTGATTGAATCATACAGTATGTAATCTTTTTATTTTAATTAATTTTAAGTTTTTATTTTTAGTAGAGATGATGTCTTGCCACATTGCCCAGGCTGGTCTCAAACTCCAGGCCTAAAGGGATCCTCTGACTTTGGCCTCCCAAAGTGCTGAGATTATAGGTATGAACCATCACGCTCGGCCTATATGCAATCTTTTCTGTCTGGTTTCTTTTGCTTAGCATAATGTTTTTGAAATTTGTTCCTGTTGTTTTTATTAGCAGCTTATTCCTTTCTCTTGCTGACTTGTATTCTGTTTTACAGACGTGCATAATTTGGTTATATATTCACCTGTTGATGAGACAGTTGGGTTGTTTCTAGTTTGGACTATTACTAGTAAAGCCATGACAACAATCGTGTGCAAATCTTTTTAAGGATAGCATTTCATTTCTCTTGACTGTGTCATTCTGGGTCACGTAATATATATTAACTGTATATTTAACTTTATAGGAGACTGCTAGAATACCTTCTCAAGTAAGTGTACCATTTCACATTCTTAACAGTTGCCTCACATCATTTCCAACACTTCATATTGTCAGTCTTTTACATTTTAGCTATTCAAATGAATGTATAGTAGTATATATTTTTGTGGTTTGAATTCCTTGATGAGTTAGTTATAATGGTGAGTATCTTTTCAAGTGCTTACTCGCAAATCCTATTAATTCTTTTGCGAGGTATTTGTTCAGAAGGTTTTTGCCCATTTTAAGTTGGGTTGTTTTTCTTGTTATCAAATTGTAAGAATTCTTTATATTCTGGATACAAGTCCTTTGTTAGATATATGTGTGGTGAATATTTTCTCCCAGTCTATGGCTTGTCTTTTTTTATTTTCTTATCAATGTCTTTCAAAGAGCAGCAGTTTTAATTAGAAAAAAGTCCAACTTATCAATTTTTTTCTTTTTTTTTAACTTTTTATTTATTTATTTATTTTTTATTATACTTTAAGTTCTGTCACATAGGATACATGTGCCATGTTGGTGTGCTGCACCCATTAACTGGTCATTTACATTAGGTATATCTCCTAATGCTATCCCTCCCCCCTCCCCAAACCCCACAACAGGCCCTGGTGAGTGATGTCCCCCTTCCTGTGTCCAAGTGTTCTCACTGTTCAATTCCCACCTATGAGTGAGAACATGCGATGTTTGGTTTTTTTGTCCTTGCAATAGTTTGCTGAGAATGATGGTTTCCAGCTTCCTCCATGTTCCTACAAAGGACATGAACTCACCCTTTTTTATGGCTGCATAGTATTCCATGGTGTATATGTGCCACATTTTCTTAATCCAGTCTATCACTGTTGGACATTTGGGTTGGTTCCGGTCTTTACTATTGTGAATAGTGCTGCAATAAACATACGTGTGCATGTGTCTTTATAGCAGCATGATTTATAATCCTTTGGGTATATACCCAGTAATGGGATGGCTGGGTCAAATGGTATTTCTAGTTCTAGATCCCTGAGGAATCACCACACTGTTTTCCACAATGGTTGAACCAGTTTACAGTCCCACCAACAGTGTAAAAGTGTTCCTATTTCTCCACATCCTCTCCAGCACCTGTTGTTTCCTGACTTTTTAATGATCGCCATTCTAACTGGTGTGAGATGGTATCTCATTGTGGTTTTGATTTGCATTTCTCTGATGGCCAATGATGATGAGCATTTTTTCATGTGTCTGTTGGCTGCATAAATGTCTTCTTTTGAGAAGTGTTTGTTCATATCCTTCGCCCACTTGTTGATGGGATTGTTTGTTTTTTTCTTGTAAATTTGTTTGAGTTCATTGTAGATTCTGGATATTAGCCCTTTGTCAGATGAGTAGGTTGCAAAAATTTTCTCCCATTTTGTAGGTTGCCTGTTCACTCTGATGGTAGTTTCTTTTGCTGTGCAGAAGCTCTTTAGTTTAATTAGATCCCATTTGTCAATTTTGGCTTTTGTTGCCATTGCTTTTGGTGTTTTAGACATGAAGTCCTTGCCCATGCCTATGTCCTGAATGGTATTGCCTAGGTTTTCTTCTAGGGTTTTTATAGTTTTAGGTCTAACATGTAAGTCTTTAATCCATCTTGAATTAATTTTTGTGTAAGGTGTAAGGAAGGGATCCAGTTTCAGCTTTCTACATATGGCTAGCCAGTTTTCCCAGCACCATTTGTTAAATAGGGAATCCTTTCCCCATTTCTTGTTTCTGTCAGGTTTGTCAAAGATCAGATAGCTGTAGATGTGTGGTATTATTTCTGAGTGCTCTGTTCTATTGCATTGGTCTATAACTCTGTTTTCGTACCAGTACCTTGTTGTTTTGGCTACTGTAGCTTTGTAGTATAGTTCGAAGTCAGGTAGCCTGATGCCTCCAGCTTTGTTCTTTTGGCTTAGGATTGAGTTGGCAATGCGGGCTCTTTTTTGGTTGCATATGAACTTTAAAGTAGTTTTTTCCAATTCTGTGAAGAAAGTCATTGGTAGCTTGATGGGGATGGCATTGAATCTATAAATTACCTTGGGCAGTATGGCCATTTTCACGATATTGATTCTTCCTACCCATGAGCATGGAATGTTCTTCCATTTGTTTGTATCCTTTTTTATTTCCTTGAGCAGTGGTTTGTAGTTCTCCTTGAAGAGGTCCTTCACATCCCTTGTAAGCTGGATTCCTAGGTATTTTATTTTCTTTGAAGCAATTGTGAATGGAAGTTCACTCATGATTTGGCTCTCTGTTTGTCTGTTATTGGTGTATAAGAATGCTTGTGATTTTTGTACATTGATTTTGTATCCTGAGACTTTGCTAAAGTTGCTTATCAGCTTAAGGAGATTTTGGGCTGAGACAATGGGGTTTTCTAGATATACAATCATGTCATCTGCAAACAGGGACAATTTGACTTCCTCTTTTCCTAATTGAATACCCTTTATTTCTTTCTCCTGCCTGATTGCCCTGGCCAGAACTTGCAACACTATGTTGAATAGGAGTGGTGAGAGAGGGCACCCCTGTCTTGTGCCAGTTTTCAAAGGGAATGCTTCCAGTTTTTGCCCATTCAGTATGATATTGGCTGTGGGTTTGTCATAGATAGCTCTTATTATTTTGAGATACGTCCCATCAATACCTAATTTATTGAGAGTTTTTAGCATGAAGGGTTGATAAATTTTGTCAAAGGCCTGTTCTGCATCTATTGAGATAATCATGTGGTTTTTGTCATTGGTTCTGTTTATATGCTGGATTACATTTATTGATTTGCATATGTTGAACCAGCCTTGCATCCCAGGGATGAAGCCCACTTGATCATGGTGGATAAGCTTTTTGATGTGCTGCTGGATTTGGTTTGCCAGTATTTTATTGAGGATTTTTGCATCGATGTTCATCAGGGATATTGGTCTAAAATTCTCTTTTTTTGTTGTGTCTCTGCCAGGCTTTGGTATTAGGATGATGCTGGCCTCATAAAATGAGTTAGGGAGGATTCCCTCTTTTTCTGTTGATTGGAATAGTTTCAGAAGGAATGGTACCAGCTCCTTCTTGTACCTCTGGTAGAATTCGGCTGTGAATCCATCTGGTCCTGGACTTTTTTTGGTTGGTAAGCTATTAATTATTGCCTCAGTTTCAGAGCCTGTTATTGGTCTATTCAGATTTAACTTCTTCCTGGTTTAGTCTTGGGAGAGTGTATGTGTCGAGGAATTTATCCATTTATTCTAGATTTTCTAGTTTATTTGTGTAGAGGTGTTTATAGCATTCTCTGATGGTAGTTTGTATTTCTGTGGGATCAGTGGTGATATCCCCCTTATCATTTTTTATGGTGTCTATTTGATTCTTCTCACTTTTCTTCGTTAGTCTTGCTAGTGGTCTCTCAATTTTGTTGATCTCTTCAAAAAACCAACTGCTGGATTCATTGATTTTTTGAAGGGTTTTTTGTGTCTCTATTTCCTTCAGTTCTGCTCTGCTCTTAGTTATTTCTTGCCTTCTGCTAGCTTTTGAAACTGTTTGCTCTTGCTTCTCTAGTTCTTTTAATTGTGATGTTAGTGTGTCAATTTTAGATCTTTTCTGCTTTCTCTTGTGGGCATTTAGTGCTATAAATTTCCCTCTACACACTGCTTTGAATGTGTCCCAGAGATTCTGGTATGTTGTGTCTTTGTTCTGGTTGGTTTCAAAGAACATCTTTTATTTCTGCCTTCATTTCATTATGTACCCAATAGTCATTCAGGAGCGGGTTGTTCAGTTTCCATGTAGTTGAGCAGTTTTGAATGAGTTTCTTAATCCTAAGTTCTAGTTTGATTGCAATGTGGTCTGAGAGACAGTTTGTTATAATTTCTGTTCTTTTACATTTGCTGAGGAGTGCTTTACTTCCAACTATGTGGTCAATTTTGGAATAAGTGTGGTGTGGTGCTGAGAAGAATGTATATTCTGTTGATTAGGGGTGGAGAGTTCTGTAGATGTCTATTAGGTCTGCTTGGTGCAGACCTGAGTTCAATTCCTGGATATCCTTGTTAACTTTCTGTGTCGTTGATCTGTCTAATGTTGACAGTAGGGTGTTAAAGTCTCTGATTATTATTGTGTGGGAGTCTAAGTCTCTTTGTAGGTCTCTAAAGACTTGTTTCATGAATCTGGGTGCTCCTGTATTGGGTGCATATATATTTAAGATAGGTAGCTCTTCTTGTTGAATTGATCCCTTTACCATTATGTAATGGCCTTCTTTGTCTCTTTTGATTTTTGTTGGTTTAAAGTCTGTTTTATCAGAGACTAGGATTGCAACCCCTGCCTTTTTTTGTTTTCCATTTGCTTGTTAGATCTTCTTCTATCCCTTTATTTTGAGCTTATGTGTGTCTCTGCACGTGAGATGGGTTTCCTGAATACAGCACACTGATGGGTCTTGACTCTTTATCCAATTTGCCAGTCTGTGTCTTTTAATTGGAGCATTTAGCCCATTTACATTTAAGGTTAATATTGTTATGTGTGAATTTGATCCTGTCATTATGATGTTAGCTGGTTATTTTGCTCGTTAGTTGATGCAGTTTCTTCCTAGCCTTGATGGTCTTTACAATTTGTCATGTTTTTGCAGTGGCTGGTACCAGTTGTTCCTTTCCATGTTTAGTGCTTCCTTCAGGAGCTCTTTTAGGGCAGGCCTGGTGGTGACAAAATCTGTCAACATTTGCTTGTCTGTAAAGGATTTTATTTCTCCTTCACTTATGAAGCTTAGTTTGGCTGGATATGAAATTCTGGGTTGAAAATTCTTTTCTTTAAGAATGTTGAATATTGGCCCCCACTCTCTTCTGGCTTGTAGAGTTTCTACCAAGAGATCCACTTTAGTCTGATGGGCTTCCCTTTGTGGGTAACCCAACCTTTCTCTCTGGCTGCCCTTAACATTTTTTCCTTCATTTCAACTTTGGTGAATCTGACAATGATGTGTCTTGGAGTTGCTCTTCTCGAGGAGTATCTTTGTGGTGTTTCCTGAATTTGAATGTTGGCCTGCCTTGCTAGGTTGGGGAAGTTCTGGATAATATCCTGCAGAGCATTTTCCAACTTGATTCCATTCTCCCTGTCACTTTCAGGTACACCAATCAGATGTAGATTTGGTCATTTCTCATAGTGCCATATTTCTTGGAGGCTTTGTTCATTTCTTATTACTCTTTTTTCTCGAAACTTCTCTTCTCACTTTATTTCATTCATTTGATCTTCTATCACTGATACCCTTCTTCCAGTTGATTGAATCGGCCACTGAAGCTTGTGCATTCATCACATAGTTCTCATGCCATGGTTTTCAGCTCCATCAGGTCCTTTAAGGACTTCTATGCATTGGTTATTCTAGTTAGCCATTCGTCTAATCTTTTTTCAAGGTTTTTAACTTCTTTGTGTTGGGTTCAAACTTCCTCCTTTCGCTCAGAGAAGTTTGATCGTCTGAAGCCTTCTTCTCTCAACTTGTCAAAGTCATTCTCCATCCACCTTTGTTCCGTTGCTTGTGAGGAGTCGCGTTCCTTTGAAGGAGGATAGGCACTCTGATTTTTAGAATTTTCAGTTTTTCTGCTCTATTTTTTCCCCATCTTTGTGGTTTTATCTACCTTTGGTCTTTGATGATGGTGACGTACAGATGGGATTTTGGTGTGGATGTCCTTTCTGTTTGTTAGTTTTCCTTCTAACAGTGAGGACCCTCAGCTGCAGGTCTGTTGGAGTTTGCTGGAGGTCCACTCCAGACCCTGTTTGCCTGGGTATCAGCCACAGAGGCTGCAGAACAGCGAATATTGGTGAACGGCAAATGTTGCTGCCTGATTGTTCCTCTGGAAGTTTTGTCTCAGAGGGGTACCCAGCTGTGTGAGGTGTCAGTCTGCCCCTACTGGGGGGTGCCTCCCAGTTAGGCTACTCAGGGGTCAGGGACCCACTTGAGGAGGCAGTCTGTCCGTTCTCAGATCTCAGGCTCTGTGCTGGGAGAACCACTACTTTCTTCCAAGCTGTCAGACAGGGACATTTAAGTCTGCAGAGGTTTCTACTGCCTTTTGTTCTGCTATGCCCTGCCCCCATAGGTGGAGTCTACAGAGGCAGGCAGGCCTCCTTGAGCTGCGGTGGGCTCCACCCAGTTCGAGCTTCCTGGCCACTTTGTTTACCTACTCAAGCCTCAGCAATGGTGAGCTCCCCTCCCCCAGCCTCGCTGTGGTGTTGCAGTTTGATCTCAGACTGCTGTGCTAGCAATGAGCGAGGCTCTGTGGGCATAGGACCCTCCGAGCCAGGTGTGGGATATAATATCCTGGTGTGCTGTTTGCTAAGACCATTGGAAAAGTGCAGTATTAGGGTGGGAGTGACCCAATTTTCCAGGTGCCATTTGTCACTGCTTCCCTTGGCTACGAAAGGGAATTCCCTCACCCCTTGCACTTCCCAGGTGAGGCGATGCCTCGCCCTGCTTCGGCTCATGCTCGGTGCACTGCACCCACAGTCCTGCACCCACTGTCCAATAATCCCCAGTGAGATGAACCTGGTACCTCAGTTGGAAGTGCAGAAATCACCCGCCTTCTGCGTCGCTCATGCTGGGAGCTGTAGACTGGAGCTATTCCTATTCAGCCATCTTTGAACTGCCCCCCCTAATTCAGGTACCAATTTTTTTCTTTTCTTTTATTTTTTTGAGACAGATTCTCGCTCTGTCACCCAGGTTGGAGTGCAGTGACATGATCTTGGCTCACTGCAACCTCCGCCTCCAGGGTTCAAGCAATTCTCCTGCCTCAGCCTCTCGAGTACCTGAGATTACAGGTGTGTGCCACCATGCCCAGCTAATTTTTGTATTTTTAGTAGAGTTGGGATTTCATCATATTGGCCAGGCTGGTCTCAAACTCCTGACCTCAAGTGATCTATCTGCCTGCCTCGGCCTCCCAAAGTTCTGGGATTACAGGCATGAACCACTAAGCCCAGCCAATTTTTTTTTTTTTGTTTGAGACAGAGTTTTGCTTTTGTCACCCAGGCTGGGGTGCAGTGGCATGAACTTGGCTCACTGCAACCTCCACCTCTTGGGTTCAAGTGATTCTCCTGCCTCAGCCTCCTGAGTAGATGGGAACCTCCCGAGGTGCACATCACCACACTTGGCTAATTTTTGTATTTTTAGTAGAGACCGGGTTTCATCATGTTGGTCAGGCTGGTCTCGAACTCCTGACCTCAGGTGATCCACCTGCCTCGGCCTCCCACAGTGCTGGAATTACAAGCGTGAGCCACACAGCACCTAGCCCCAGCTGATTTTTTTCTTTTCTTTTTTCTTTTTTTTGAGGCAATTTTTTTCTTTTATGATTTGTGTTTTTGTGTTCTTTCTAGAAAATCTTTGTCTACTTCACAGTCATGAAAATGTTTTTCTGTGCTTTGTTATAAAGGGTTTATTGTTCAGCTTTTTTGTTCAGATATGTGATCCATTTGAGTCAATATTATGTATCATTTGAAGAAAGGATCAAGGTTAATTTTTTCCTTTGAAAATGGTATCCCTTTATTCCATCCCCACTTGCAGAAGACACTGTCATTTCTTCATTAAATTACTTTGGATGCTGTGTTGAAAGTCGACTGACCATTGCAAAAGTGGGTTCTATTTCCTGGTTCAGCTTTCTCACTCCCTTTCAACCTCCCTTTCTTCCTTCCTTCACTTTTCTTAAATTTCTTTTTTGTTATTAACCAAAGTTCATACCTTATTCAGATTTCCCTAGTTACATTTCCTTAGGTCCTAATGTCTTTTTGCTGTCCCAGGATTTCATCCTGGATACCACATTACATTTAGTCATCATGTCTCTTCAGGTTCCTTTTGGCTGTGACAGTTTCTCAGAAATTTCTTGGTTTTGATGACCTTGGCAATTTCGAAGAGTCCTGGTCAAGTATTTTGTAGAATGTTGCTCAACTGGGGTTTCTTTGATGTTTTTCTCATGGTTAGTCTTGGGTTACGGGTTTTGGGAGGAAGACCACAGGGGTGATGTGACAGTCTCATAACATCATATCAATGCTACACACCGTCAACATGACTTATTGTGTTGATGTTGACTTTGATCAGTTGGATGACGTAGTGTTTGTCAGGTCTTTCCAGTGTAAAGTAATCTTTTCTCCCCCTTTCCATTCTGTACTCTTATGCACAACTTTCACTTAGAATGGGGACTTAATCTTCACTTTTTGAGGGCAGAGTATCTATATAAAATGATTTGGAATTTTTCTGCAGGAAAGAGTTGTCTATTTCTCACTGTTTATTTATTCAGTCATTTATTTATATCAGTATTGGATACTTATTTTATACTTTGGGTTATAATCCATTTTAATTTTTGCTGCTGAAATTGTTTTCTTTGGCCACTGGGAACTGTCCCAGTTGGTTCCTGTGTCCCTTTGACATGCCCCAATTGTTGCATATGTCTGTTTCTGAGCAGTTCTTTACATTCTGGTGCTACAAAATGCTCCAGGCTGATTTTGTATATTTTCTGCTCTAGTCGTAGAATTAACCATTTCTCCAAGGATCCCTCCTTTTTTTTTAATTGGGAAATGCTATTAGAAACTAAGTTCTATACATTCTGTTTCTATATTTGTGGGCCATATTACCAACATGAAGAATAAAAGAGAGGATATCACTATAGAATCCTACAAATACTTAAAAGGTTTGATAAGTTTGACCAGTTCCCTGAAAAATACACACATACACACATCATTGACTTTATTACAAATAATTTTCCCATGAAGAAAACTCTGGGACCATGTGATTTCGCTAGTAAAGTCTATTGAACATTTAAAGATCCTTAGTACTAATATTATACTAACTCTTTGAGAAACTAGAGGGGTGAACACTTCCCAAAACATTTTATGAGGTTAGTATAAGCCTGATACCAAACCTGAGAGAGAAATTAAAGGAGAAAAAGTTGTAAATTAAATCCCTTCTTACCACAGATACAAAAATCCCCTGTCAAATACTGGCAGATCAAATCCAGAAATACAGGCCAGGCGTGGTGGCTCACACCTGTAATCCCAGCACTTCAGGAGGTTGAGGTAGGATCCCTTGATGTCAGGAGTTCAAGACTGGCCTGGCCAACGTGGTGAAACCCTGTCTCTACTAAAAATACAAAAATTAGCCGGGGGTAGGGGTGCACGCCTGTAGTCCCAGCTACTTTAGAGGCTGAGATGATGCCAGTGCACTCCAGCCTGGGCGACAGAGCAACACTACTCTCACAAAAGAAAAGAAAAGAAAAAAAATGTAATATAAATTAAATATTAATGTTATATAAATTATTTATATGTAATTATGTTTACAAAATTTATGATATATATTCATTTAATTTATATCAGAATGAAATTTTTTTATATGAGGAAAACCTTTTCTAACCAGCAATTCGCTAGATGTCAAAGAATACAGTGTTAGAATGCACAAGATAATTAATATTTATGATAATCTGTTAGATTATGTGATGACAGCAAAAAATAAATCTGATTGCATACATGAGAGTTTTTTATTCTTTTACTTCACCCAAACACATCAGGCTATCATCTTTACTTTTCTGTAACAAAGCTCATGTTGACTGAGTTGCAAGTCAAAGTAGAAAACTACTAAAATGAGTTAGAAGAAAACAAGGTACATTAAACCTATAAATTATATAGACATGGAAAGAGCATGAGATTTTAAAGTGAAAAAAAAATTAGATTGAGTTCTTGAGTCACTATTTGCAAACTGTTTGTCCTTGGGCAAGGTACTTAACCATTCCCCTGAACCTCAGTTTTTCATCTGTGAGATAAAAACAATAACAATAATAGCCTTCAGAAAGCACATAATGCAGGTCTCAGGCTAAGTTTTTTATGTGCATTACCTCATTTAGCCTTCACATCAACCATGTGAGGTGGATACTGTAATACCGTTATAACCCCAGTCTACAGATGAGGAAACTAAAGCTTGAGAGGTTAGGTAATTCTCCCCATGACATGCAGCAAGTACGTGATGAAGCAGGGATTCAAAGCATGACTCTAAAACCCAGGGCCTAAATTGTTACACTATACTACTGCTATGGTTTCCATGTGGTTTGTCTCTGCCAAAACTAATGTTGAAATTTAATTGCAATGTAAGGATGTTGGGAGGTGGAACTTTTTTTTTTTTTTTTTTTGACAGAGTCTCACTCTGTCGCCCAGGCTGGAGTACAGTGGTGTGATCTCAGCTCACTGCATCCTCCTCCTCCCAGTTTCAAGCGATTCTTGTGCCTCAGCCTCCTGGGTAGCTGGAATTACAGGTGTGTGCCACCCTACCTGGCTAGTTTGTGTATTTTTAGTAGAGATGGTGTTTCACCATGTTGGCCAGGCTGCTCTCGAACTTCCAACCTCAGATGATCCGTCTGCCTTGGCCTCCCAAAGTGCCGGGATTATAGGCATGAGCCACTATGCCCAGCCTAAGGGGTGGAACTTTTAAGAGGTGGGACCTCATGGGAGGTATTTGTGTCATGGGAGCTCCATCTTTATAGGCAGCTCCATTCTTGCAGTAGTGAGTTCTTTCTCACTCTTGAAAGACTAGACTAGTTCTTTTTAAAAAATAATTAATTTTTAATGTTTGTGGGTACATAGTAGGTGTGTATATTTGCAGGGTACATGAGATGTTTTCATACAGGCATGCAATGTGAAATAATCACATGGTGAATGGGGTATCCATTTCCTCAAACAATTATTCTTTATGTTACAAACAATCCAATGACACTCTTTTAGTTATTTTAAAATGTAGAATTGAGTCATTATTGACTATAGTCACCCTGTTTTGTGATCAAATCCTAGCCCATATTCATTCTTTCTAACTTTTTTTTGTACCCTTTAACCATCCCCACCTCCCCTCTGCTCCCCAGTACCATTTTCAGCCTCTGGTAAGCATCTTTCTATCTCCATGGGTTTGATTGTTTTGATTTTTAGATCCCACAAATAAGTGAGAACATGTGATGTTTATCTTTCTGGGTTGGCTTATTTCACTTAACATAATGACCTCCTGTTCCATCCATGTGGTTGCAAATGGCAAAATCTCATTATTTTTTATGGCTGAATGGTATTCAATTGTGTATATGTACGTTTTTTTAATCCATTCATCTGTTGATGGACACTTAGGTTGCTTCCAAATCTTAGCTATTATGGGCTGGGCACGGTGGCTCACGCCGTAATCCCAGCACTTTGGGACGCTGAGGTGGGCAGATCACTCGAGGTCAGGAGTTCGAGACTAGCCTGAACAACATGGTGAAGCCCCGTCTTTACTAAAAATACAAAAATTATCCAGGCATGGTGATGCACACCTGTAATTCCAGCTACGAGGGAGGCTGAGGCAGCAGAATCTCTTGAACCCAGGAGGTGGAGATTGCAGTGAGCTGAGATTGTGCCAATGCACGCCAGCTTGGGTGACAGAGCGAGACTCTGTCTCAAAAAGGAAAAAAAAAGAAGAAAACAAATCTTAGCTATTATGAACAGTGCTGCAACAAACATAGGAGTTCAAAAATCTCTTTAATATACTGGTTTCCTTTTTTTGTGAGTGTATACCCAGCAATGCGACTGCTGGATCATATGGTAGCTCTATTTTTTGTTTTTTGGAGGAACTTCCAAACTATTCTCCATATAGGTTGTACTAATTTCCATTCCCATCAACAGTGTATGAGGGTTCCCTTTTCTCCACATCCTTGCCAGCCTTTGTTGTTACCTGTTTTTTGGATATAAGCCATTTTAACTGGGGCGAGATGATAGATACCTGATTGTAGTTTTGATTTGCATTTATCTGATGATCAATGATGTTGAGCACCTTTTCATATGCCTGTTTATCACTTGTATGTCTTCTTTAGAGAGGTGTCTATTCAAGTCTTTTGCTCATTTTTTGATTGGATGATTAGATTTTTTTTCCTACAGAGTTTGTCGAGCTCCTTATATATTCTTGTTATTAATTCTTTGTGAGATGAATATGTTGCAAATATTCTCTCCCATTCTGTGGGTTGTCTCTTTACTTTGTTGATTGTTTCCTTTTCTGTAAAGAAGTTTTTAACCTTGATGTGATCCCAGTTGTCCATTTTTGCTTTGGTTGCCTGTGCTTGTGGGGGTATTGTTCAAAAAATTTTTGCCCAGACTAATATCCTGGAGATTTTCCCTAATGTTTTCCTCTAGTAGTTTCATAGTTTGGGGTCTTGGACTTAAGTCTTTAATCAATTTTGAGTTGTTTCTTTTTTTCTTTTTTTTTTTTTTGTTGAGACAGAGTCTCACTCCATCGCCCAGGCTGGAGTGCAGTGATGTGATATCAATCTCTACCTCCTGGGTTCAAGCGATTCTCCTGCCTCAGCCTCCTGAGTAGCTGAGATTACAGGTGACCGGCTAATTTTATAAAATATTTTTAGTAGAGATGCAGTTTCACTATGTTGGACAGGTTGGTCTCGAACTCCTGACCTCAGGTAATCTGCTCACCTCAGCCTCCCAAAGTGCTGGGATTACAGGCATGAGCCACTGCACTCAGCCTGATTTAATTTTTTATATGGTGAGAGATAGGGATCTAGTTTTATTCTTCTGCATATGGATATCCAGTATTCCCAGCATCATTTATTGAAGATTCTTTTTCCCAGTGTATGTTCTTAGACCTTTATCAAAAATGAGCTCACTGTAAGTGTGTGGATTTGTTTTTGGGTTTTCTATTGTTCCATTGGTCTATGTGTCTGTCTTTATGCCAGTGTCATGCTGTTTTGGTTACCATAGTTCTGTAGTATAATTTGAAGTCAGATAATGTGATTCATCCAGTTTTGTTCTTTTTGCTTAGGATAGGTTTGGCTATTCTGGGTCTTTTGTGGTTCCATACAAATTTTAAAATAGTTTTTATCTATTTCTGTGAAGAATGTAAGTGGTATTTTGATAGGGATTGCACTGAATCTGTAGATTGCTTTGGGTGGTATGGACATTTTAACAATATTGATTCTTCCAATCCATGAACATGAACTATTTTTTCATTTTTTGTTGTCCTCTTCAATTTCTTTCATCAGTGTTTTATAGTTCTCATTACAGAGATTTTTCACTTCTTTCGTTAAGTTAATTCCTAGGCATTTAATTTTATTTGTAGCTGTTATAAATGGGATTACTTTTTAATTTCTTTTTCAGATTGCTCACTGTTGGCATATAGAAATGCTACTGATTTTTCTATGTTGTTTTTGTATCCTGCAGCTTTACTGAATTTATCAGTTCTAATAGTTTTCTTGTGGAATCTTTAGGTTTTTCCAACTATAAGATCATATCATCTGCAAACAAGGATAATTTGACTTCTTCCATTCCAATTTGAATGCCCTTTATTTCTTTCTCTTGTCTGATTGCTTTAGCTAGGACTTCCAGTACTATGTTGAATAACAGTGGTGAAAGTGGCCATCCTTGTCATGTTCCAGATCTTAGGGGAAAGGCTTTCAGTTTTTCCTCATTTAGTATGATACTAGCTGTGTGTCTGTGGTATATGGCTTTTGTTATGTTGAGGTATGTTCCTTCTATACCCAGTTTTTTGAGGGTTTTTATGATAAAGGGATGTTGATTTTTTTTTTCCAAGATGGAGTCTCAGTCTGTCATCAGGCTGGAGTGCAGTGTCATGATCTTGGCTCACTGCAACCTCCACCTCCTAGGTTCAAGCAATTCTCCTGCCTCAGCCTCCTGAGTAGCTGGGATTACAGGTGCCTGCCACCACACCCAGCTAATTTTTGTATTTTTAGTAGAGACAGAGTTTCACCATGTTGACCAGGCTGGTCTCGAACTCCTGACCTCATGATCTGCCCGCCTCGGCCTCCCAAAGTGCTGGGATTACAGGCATCAGCCACTGCGCCTGGTTGGGATGTTGAATTTTATCAAATGGTTTTCTGCATCAATTGAAATGATCACGAGATTTTTTTTTTCATTCTGTTCATATGACACATCACACATGTTGGGAGCAGACCCCCCAAAATCTGGCCATAAACTGGCCCAAAAAATGGCCATAAACAAAATCTCTGCAGCACTGTAACATGTTCATAATGGCCCTAACGCCCAAGCTGGGAGGTTCTGGGTTTACGGGAATGAGGGTAAGCAACACCTGGCCCACCCAGGGCAGAAAACCACTTAAAGGCATTCTTAAGTCACAAACAATAGCATGAGCAATCTGTGCCTTAAGGACATGCTCCTACTGCAGTTAACTAGCCCAACCTATTTCTTTAATTTGGCCCATCTCTTCGTTTTCCATAAGGGATACTTTTAGTTAATTTAGTATCTATAGAAACAATGCGAATGACTGGTTTGCTGTTGATAAATATGTGGGTAAATCTCTGTTTGGGGCTCTCAGCTCTGAAGGCTGTGAGACCCCTGATTTCCCACTTCACACCTCTATATTTCTGTGTGTGTGTCTTTAATTCCTCTAGTGCCTCTGGGTTAGGGTCTCCCTGACCGAGCTGGTCTCAGCAAGTGGCGTCCATTTGTGGGGGCTCAAATCCAGGTCGAAGGGTCACCGGAGCAATGGTTGGAATGGAAAACTAGCTGGAGGACACCCGAGTACTCTTAAAGCAATCCCCGTGGTAAGAAGGGGAGCTTGGAAGCATCAGGGTAACAATGGGACAGGTGTGGGGTCTGGTTTGTTTCACTTTGGAACTTTTCACACTGATAATGAGGAGGAACAAGAGTATAGTGAAGGAACAGAAGAGGTTACAGAGCATGTTTATTTACTAGATAAAGCTAAAGTGGCAAAGGAAGGAGAGATTCATCCCTACCCTTCTGCACCCCCTCATTATTATTTTGAAGAAAAAGACCCTCCAGATCTTTCTTTTCCAGAGGACACTGGGCGAAAAGTAGTTGTCCCAGTGACTGTTCAAGCAGCACCTGGAGCGACTGCTCTTAGTTCTATTCAAGCAGGAATTCAGCAAGCTAGATGAGACGGTGATTTAGAGGCTTGGCAGTTCCCTGTTAGACTACACCCCCCAGATCAACAGGGAAGTATTATAGCTACATTTGAGCCTTTTCCTTTTAAATTACTCAAAGAATTTAAACAAGCTATAAATCAGTATGGATCAGGTTCTCCTTTTGTAATGGGACCGTTAAAGAATGTTGCTGTTTCCAGTTGGATGATTCCTACTGACTGGGATGCTGTTATTCAAGCTTGTCTAACTCCTGGTCAGTTCTTACAATTTAAAACTTGGTGGGCAGATGAAGCTTCCATTCAGGCTGCTTGCAATGCCCAGGCCCAACATCAAATTAATGTAACTGCAGACCAACTTTTGGGGGTTGGCGGCTGGGCTGGTTTAGATGCGCAACTGGTCATGCAGGATGATGCCATAGAACAGCTTAGAGGAGTGTGCATTAGAGCTTGGGAAAAAATCACTATAGGTGGAGAACATTACCCTTCCTTTAGTGCTATAAAACAGGGACCAAGAGAACCATATGTTGATTTTATAGCTCAGTTACAGGAGTCTCTTAAAAAGATGATTGCAGATTCGGCTGCTCAGGTTATAGTGTCGCAGTTATTAGCTTTCAACAATGCTAATCCCGATTGCCAGGCTGCTCTGCAACCTATCAGAGGGAAAGCACATTTAGTTGATTATATCAAGGCCTGTGATGGTATCAGAGGTAATCTGCATAAAGCTACTTTGTTGGCACAGGCAATGGCAGGACTGAGAGTGGGTAAAGGAAATACTCCATTTCCTGGAGCTTGTTTTAACTATGGGAAGCATGGTCATATTAAAAAAGAATGTAGAAAAAATCAGCGATTCAGGCAGCCAGATGGGGAAAAAGGAAAACTGCTGATCCTGAAATATGTCCAAAATGTAAAAAAGGGAAATATTGGGCTAATCAGTGTCACTCTAAGTTTGACAAAGATGGGACCCTGATTTCGGGAAATGCCATGAGGGGTCCGTCCTGGGCCCTGTTCTAAACAGGGGCATTTCCAGCTCAGGCCATTCCCTTACCCCTGTACAATGTCTGTCCCCTGCCACAGCTGGTAGTGCCATTGTAGATTTATGCTGCACAAAAGCTGTGAGCCTTCTACCTGGGGAACCCCCGCAAAAGGTCCCAACAGCAGTCTGTGGACACTTGCCAGCAGGGACAATAGGATTACTTTTAGGAAGGTCTAGTTTAGGTTTAAAAGGTGTACAAATACATACAGGAGTCATTGATTCAGATTACAATGGGGAAATTCAAATTATTATATCTACTTCTGTTACCTGGAAAGCAGAGCCAGGAGAGCACATAGCACAGCTCCTGATTGTGCCATATGTGAGAATAGGAAAAAATGAAACTAAATGAACAGGAGGATTTGGAAGCACAAATAAACAAGGCAAAGCAGCTTATTGGGTAAATCAAATCACTGATAAATGTCCTACCTGTGAAATAACTATTCAAGGAAAGAAATTTAAAGGTTTGACAGATATAGGAGCAGACATGTCAATCATTTCTCTATAGCACTGGCTGTCTGCGTGGCCAATTCAACCTGCTCAATTTTACATATTTGGAGTTGGTAAAGCTGCTGAAGTATATTAAAGTAGTTATATTTTGCATTGTGAAGGGCCCAATGGACAACCTGGGACTATTCAACCAATTATAACTTCTGTACCTATAAATTTTGGGGGAATAAATTTATTACAACAATGGGGAGCACAAGTTCTAATTCCAGAACAATTATATAGCCCTCAAAGTCAACATATGATGCATGAAATGGGGCATGTCCCTGGTATGGGACTAGAAAAAAATTTGCAAGTTTTGAAAAAACCACTTCAAGTGGAAAGACCAAGTTCCTGCCAAAGATTAGGAAATAATTTTTGATGGCAGCCATTGTTAAGCCTCCAGAACCTATACTTTTAAAATGGTTAGCCAATAAGCCAATTTGGTTAGAACAATGGCCGCTAAGTAAAGAGAAACTGGAGGCTTTAGAGACATTTGTTACTGAACAATTAGAAAATGGGCACATAGCTCCAACATTTTCTCCTTGGAATTCTCCAGTTTTCATAATTAAGAAAAAATCAGGTAAATGGAGAATGCTAACTGACTTAACCATCAATTCAGTTATACAACCTATGGGAGCATTACAGCCAGGATTGCCTTCTCCTGGTATAATTCCAAAAAATTGGCCTTTAATAGTCATAGATTTAAAAGACTGTTTCTTTACTATCCCTTTAGCTGAGCAAGACTGTGAACGATTTGCATTTACAATTCCTGCAGTAAACAACCTGCAGCCTGCTAAGCATTTTCATCGTTTCACAGATGTGTCTAGTAATGGTAGAGCTTCTTATTCTGGATCAAAAGGTAAAGTTTTCCAGACGCCCGATACTTCAGCTCAAAAAGCGGAGCTTGTGGTGGTAATTAAGATATTGACTGCTTTTGATATGCCTATTAATGTGATTTCTCATTCTTCATACATGGTTTATTCCACACAGTTAATTGAAAATGCTTAGTTATGATTTCATACAGATGAACAACTAATGACTTTATTTACCCAATTGCAAACAGCAGTTAGAAGTAGAATGCACCCTTCCCCTTCAAGCTGTAGGGGGATAGATGTTCCATCTGAACATCAGAAGGAACAAACTCCAGACACACCATCTTTAAGAACTGTAACACTCACCATGAGGGTCCAAGGCTTCATTCTCGAAGTCAGCAAGACAAAGAACCCACCAGAAGGAACAAATTCCAGACACATTTTGGCAACTATGAAGGGACTATCGCCAAGCAGTAAGCAGCATTGGGCCCCTTTCACTTGCTATTCTGTCCTATTTTTCCTTAGAATTTGGGGGCTAAATACCAGGCACCTGTCAGTCAGTTAAAAGTGACTAGCGTGGCTGCCGGACTAAAGACATGGGTGTCAGGCTTTCTGGGAAAGGGCTCTCTAACAATCCCCAACTCTTCAGAGTTGGGAGCATTGGTTTGCCTGGAACCGGCTTCCACTTTTCCTGTACTTCTGGGTTGAGCTGAGGGTCAACAGAGAGGAAAGCCATTCAGCTCTGGGATCCCGACAACAAGTTCGTTGACCCTGTGGCCATGAGCGGAACTCTCAAAGTCATGTCGCCCAAGCGAGACTTGCCCATCTATCCTATCTATCCTGACCCTTGCCCCCTGGGTCCTAACGCCTGTCAGACAAACTTCCTTTCGCCTCTCTTCTCCAAGACTAGTCCCACTTCTAAAAACCATTCCCTGTCTCTGGTGCTTTTCTAGTTTCTCCTATAAGAATGATTTCTACTATAAACTCCAGGACTCTATTCCCTTCCTTTAGCACCCAAGTTCACCATCAGAAAGACATAATTTTTGAGTGGGGAGACTAACTATCCTTTTAAGATCCCTCCTCAGACAAGCAGGCCTAACACAGGCTATTCCTGAAGCTAGGATATGAGGAGCCTCAGAAATTATATCCTTCCTATTCATATAAGTGAGGACAAAAGGTGTCACTCCCCCAATCCTGGAGATCCCTTCCCTCAATCAGGGAATGGCCCTCCATTTCATTTTTGGGGCATAACATCTTTATAGTACAGGGGTAAACTCCCAATACTAACAGGAGAAAGCTTAGGACTCTAACAGGTTTTTGAGAATGTGTCAGTAAGGGCCACTAAATCCAATTTTTGTTGGTCCTCTTTGGGGTCTAGGAGGACAGGCAAGGGTCCAGCTTTTTGAGAATGCATCAGTAAGGGCCACTAAATCCGACCTTCCTCAGTCCTCCTTGTGGTAGGAGGAAAACTAGTGTTTCTGCTGCTGTGTTGGTGAGTGCAACTATTCCGATCAGCAGGGTCCAGGGACCATCACAGGTTCTTGGGCAGGGGGAGAAACAAACAAACCAAAACCGTGGGTGGTTTTGTCTTTCAGATGGGAAACACTCAGACATCAACAGGCTCACCCTTGAAATGCATCCTAAGCCATTGGGACCAATTTGATCCGCAAACCCTGAAAAAGAGGTGGCTCATTTTTTTTTCCTGCACTACAGCCTGGCCCCAATATTCTCTCTCTGATGGGGAAAAATGGTCACCTGAGGGAAGTATAAATTACAATACTATTATGCAGCTTGACCTTTTCTGTAAGAGGGAAGGCAAATGGAGTGAAATACCTTATGTCCAAGCTTTCTTTTCATTGAAGGAGAATCCACAACTAGGCAAAGCTTGCAATTTACATCCCACAGGAGGATATTTCAGCTTACCCCCATATCCTAGCCTCCCTATAGCTCCCTTTCCTATTAATGATAAGCCTCCTCTAATCTCCCCTGCTCAGAAGGAAATAAGCAAAGAAATCTCCAGAAGATCACAAAAACCCCCGGGCTATTGGTTATGTCCCCTTCAAGCTGTAGGGGGAGGGGAATTTGGCCCAACCCGGGTACACGTCCCCTTCTCCCTCTCTGATTTAAAGCAGATCAAGGCAGACCTGGGGAAGTTTTCAGATGATCCTGATACGCACATAGATATCCTACAGGGTCTAGGGCAAACCTTCGATCTCATTGGAGAGATGTCATGCTATTGTTAGATCAAACCCTGGCCTTTACTGAAAAGAATGCGGCTTTAGCTGCAGCCCGAGTTTGGAGATACCTGGTATCTTAGTCAAGTAAATGATAGACTGACAGCCAAAGAAAGAGACAAATTCCCTACTGGTCAGCAAGCCATCCCCAGTATGGATCCCCACTGGGACCTTGACTCAGATCATGGGGACTGGAGTCATAAACATCTGTTGACCTGTGTTCTAGAAGGACTAAGGATAATTAGGAAAAAGCCCATGAATTATTCAATGATGTCCACCATGGCTCAGGGAAAGGAAGAAAATCCTTCTGCCTTCCTCGACTGGCTACGGGAGGCTTTAAGAAAATATACTTCCCTGTCACCTGACTCACTAGAGGGTCAATTGATTCTAAAAGATAAGCTTATTACCCAATCAGCTGCAGAAATCAGAAGAAAGCTCCAAAAGCAAGCCCTGGGCCCTGAACAAAATCGGGAGGCATTATTAAACCTGGCAACTTCAGTGTTCTATAATAGGGGCCAAGAAGAACAGGCCCAAAAGGAAAAGTGAGATCAGAGAAAGGCCACAGCCTTAGTCATGACCCTCAGACAAACAAACCTTGGTGGTTCAGAGAGGACAGAAAATGGAGCAGGCCAATCACCTGGTAGGGCTTGTTATCAGTGTGGTTTACAAGGACACTTTAAAAAAGATTGTCCAATGAGAAACAAGCCACCTCCGCGTCCATGTCCACTCTGCTGAGGCAATCACTGGAAGGCACACTGCCCCAGAGTACAATGGTTCTCTGGGCCAGAAGCTCCCAACCAGGTGATCCAACAACAGAACTGATGGTGCCCAGGGTAAGCACCAGCTCATGTCATCACCCTCACTGAGCCCCGGGTATGTTCAACCATTGAGGACCAGGAAATTGACTTCCTCCTGGACACTGGTGTGGCCTTCTCAGTGTTATTCTCCTATCCTGGATGACTGTCCTCAAGGTCCGTTACCATCTGAGGAATCCTGGGACAACCTGTAACCAGGTATTTCTCCCACCTCCTCTGTTGTAATTGGGAGACTTTGCTCTTTTCACATGCCTTTCTTGTTATGCCTGAAAGTTCCACACCCTTATTAGGGAGGGATATGTTAGCCAAAGCTGGAGCTATTATCTACATGAATATGGGGAATAAGTTACCCATTTGTTGTCCCCTACTTGAGGAGGGACTCAACCCTGAAGTCTGGGCATTGGAAGGACAATGTGGAAGGGCAAAAAAATGCCCACCCAGTCCAAATCAGGCTAAAAGATCCCACCACTTTTCCTTATCAAAGACAATATCCCTTAAGGCCTGAAGTTCATAAAGGATTACAGGATATTGTTAAACATTTAAAAGCTCAAGGCTTAGTAAGGAAATACAGCAGTCCCTGCAACACCCCAATTCTATGAGTACAAAAACCAAATGATCAGTGGAGACTAGTGCAAGATTTTAGACTCATCAGTGAGGCAGTAATTCCTCTATATCCAGTTGTATCCAACCCCTATACCCTGCTCTCTCAAATACCAGAGGAAGCAAAATGGTTCACTGCTCTGGACCTCAAGGATGCCTTCTTCTGTATTCCCCTGCACTCTGACTCCCAGTTTCTCTTTGCCTTTGAGGATCTCACAGACCACACATCCCAACTTACGTGGACCGTCTTGCCCCAAGGGTTTAGGGATAGCCCTCATCTGTTTGGTCAGGCACTGGCTCAAGATCTAGGCCACTTCTCAAATCCAGGCACTCTGGTCCTTCAGTATGTGGATGATTTACTTTTGGCTACCAGTTCAGACGCCACATGCCAGCAGACTAGTCTAGATTTTTTGAGCTTTCTAGCAAATCAAGGGTACGAGGCATCTAGGTTGAAGGCCCAGCTTTGCCTACAGCAGGTCAAATATCTAGGCCTAATCTTAGCCAGAGGAACCAGGGCCCTCAGCAAGGAATGAATACAGCCTATACTGGCTTATCCTTGCCCTAAGACATTAAAACAGTTGCGGGGTTTCCTTGGAATCACCGATTTTGCTGACTATGCATCCCTGGATACAGTGAGATACCCAGGCCCCTCTATGCTCTAATCAAGGAGACCCAGAGGGCAAATACTCATCTAGTAGAATGGGAACCAGGGGCAGAAATAGCCTTCAAAACCTTAAAGCAGGCACTAGTACAAGCTCCAGCTTTAAACCTTCCACAGGACAAAACTTCTCTTTATACGTAACAGAGGAGCTGGGATAGCTCTTGCAGACTTTACTCAGACTCATGGGACATCCCCACAACCAGTGGCATACCTAAGTAAGGAAATTGATGTAGTAGCAAAAGGCTGGCCTCACTGTTTATGTGTAGTTGTGGCAGTGGCCATCTCAGTGTTAGAGGCTATAAAAATAATACAAGGAAAGGATCTCACTGTCTGGCCCATTCATGATGTAAATGGCATACTAGGTGCCAAAGGAAGTTTATGGCTATCAGACAACTGCCTACTTAGATACCAAGTGCTACTCCTTGAGGGACCGGTGCTTCAAATACGTACGTGTGTGGCCCTCAACCCTGCCACTTTTCTCCCAGAGGATAGGGAACCAATTGAGCATGACCGCCAACAAATTATAGTCCAGACTTATGCCACCTGAGATGATCTCTTAGAAGTCCCCTTAGCTAGTCCTGACCTTAACCTATATACCAATGGAAGTTCATTTGTGAAGAATGGGATACGAAGGGCAGGTTATGCCATAGTTAGTAACGATACTTGAAAGTAAGCCTCTTCCCCCAGGGACCAGCTCCCAGTTAGCAGAACTAGTGGCACTTACCTGAGCCTTAGAACTGGGAAAAGGAAGAAGAATAAATGTGTGTACAGTTAGCAAGTATGCTTATCTAATCCTACATGCCCATGCTGCAATATGGAAAAAAAGGGAGTTCCTAACCTCTGGGGGAACCCCCATTAAATACCACAAGGAAATTATGGAGTTATTGAATGCAGTGCAAAAACCCAAGGAAGTGGCAGTCTTACACTGCCAAAGCCATCAGAAAAGTGAAGGACAAAAGGCAGAAGGAAACCATCAGGCAGATGCTGAGGCCAAAATTGCTGCCAGGTGGAACCTCCCATTCCCACAAAAAATTGGGTCTTTACCAACTTAACCTACCACCCTTGTTATGAAGGAAAAGACCCTTTCCAACTTCTAAATATGCAATCATTAGCCAACTTCCCCATCTCTGATAGGACCAAGAATATACTAACAGGACATGCAATCCAACTTTTGTGTTCTTACATTTCCAACCTCACCTATTACACAAGCAATGAAAAGCCCATACATGGCCCTGTAACTATGAATATCATCTTAACTTTCCAAGCCCCTTTATGCATACAACGCAACCTGTTATCAGATCTGCCCCTGGGGCACCTACTACCCCATCAGTGTAATTATACCCTACAACTTCAAGGCCCAACTGATGATAGTAACTTCCGAGTCACTCAAACAGCTCCATTCAGACGGTTTGTCCACTTCTTGGGGTCCCCAAAAATCATCACGTCCTCCCTGCTTAACAAACAGTCCAAGTTTTGTAATGACAAACGTACTCCCTCCATGACCATTCATCCCTGGACCCCCTGCAGCAGTGTCCCCACCACTAGTGAATGCCTTCTCATCCCTTCTTTCAATCACTCTCTCAAATGGTTCCTAGTAGATACAAAAAGTCTTTTTCTCCAATGGGAAAATAAAACACAGGGAGCCACTCAGTTTGCTCCCAACACCCCTTTCCATCCCTTCACTGGAGCTACCTTGGCAATTACTCTAGAAGTATGGGAAAATGAAAATAACAAACTCACACACCTTTTTAACATACACAACCAGTTCTGTCTACCCAGCCAATGTATATTCTTCTTATGTGGAACATCAACCTATATCTGCCTCTCCACTAACTGGACAGGCATCTGTACCTTAGTCTTTCTAAGTCCTAACATTAACATTGCCCCAGGAAATCAGACCCTATCAGTACCCCTCAAAGCTCAAGTCTGTCAGCACAGAGCCATACAACTAATACCCCTACTTATAGGGTTAGGAATGGCTACTGCTAAAGGAACCAGAATAGCCGGTTTATCTACTTCATTATCCTACTGCCACACACTCTCAAAGGCTTTCTCTGACAGTTTGCAAGAGATAACGAAATCTATCCTTACTCTAGAATCCCAAATAGACTCTTTCGCAGCAGTGACTCTCCAAAACTGCTGAGGCTAGACCTCCTCACTGCTGAGAAAGGAGGACTCTGCACCTTCTTAGGGGAAGAGTTGTTTTTAGTTGTTTTTACACTAACCTGTCAGGGATAGTACGAGATGCTACCCGGCATTTACAGGAAAAGGCTTCCGAAATCAGACAACATCTTTCAAGCTCTTATACCAACCTCTGGAGTTGGGCAACATGGCTTCTCCCCTTTCTAGGTCCCATGGCAGCCATCTTGCTATTACTCACCTTCGGGCCCTGTATTTTTAACCTCCTTGTTAAATTTGTTTCCTCTAGGATCGAGGCTATCAAGCTACAGATGATCTTACAAATGGAACCCCAAATGAGCTCAACTAACAACTACCAAGGACCCCTGGACCAACCCACTGGCCCTTTCAATGGCCTAAAGAGTTCCCCTCTGGAGGACACTACAACTGCAGGGTCCCTTCTTTGCCCCTATCCAGCAGGAAGTAGCTAGAGTGGTCATCACCCAATTCCCAACAGCAGCTGGGGTGTCTTGTTAAGTGGGGAGATTGAGAGGTGAAGCCAGCTGGGCTTCCGTGTTGGGTGGGGACTTGGAGAACTTTTCTGTCTAGCTAGAGGATTGTAAACACACCAATCAGTGCTCTGTGTCTAGCTAGAGGTTTGTAAATGCACCAATCAGCACTCTGTAAAAACAGACCAATCAGCACTCTGTAAAATGGACCAATCCGTAAGATGCGGGCGGGGCCAAATAAGGGAATAAAAGCTGGCCACCCGAGTCAGCAGCGGCAACCCACTTGGGTCCCCTTCCATGCTGTGGAAGCTTTGTTCTTTCACTCTTCACAATAAATCTTGCTGCTGCTCACTCTTTGGGTCCACACCACCTTTATGAGCTGTAACACTCACTGCGAAGGTCTGCGGCTTCACTCCTGAAGTCAGCGAGACCACGAACCCATGGGGAGGAACAATCAACTTCAGACATGCCACCTTTAAGAGCTCTAACACTCACTGCGAAGGTCTGTGGCTTCACTCCTGAAGTCAGCAAGACCACAAATCCACTGGAAGGAAGAAATTTCGGACACATCTGAAGATCTGAAGGAACAAACTCTGGACACACCATCTTTAAGAACTGTAACACTCACTGTGAGCGTTCACGGGTTCATTCTTGAAGTCAGCAAGACCAAGAACCCACCAGAAGGAACCAATTCCGGACACAGACTCACTGCAACCTCCACCTCCTGGATTAAAGTGACTCTCCTGCCTCAGCCTCCTGAGTAGCTGTGCCTACAGGCACAAGCCACCACCACACGGCTAATTTTTTGTATTTTTAGTAGAGATGGGGTTTCACCATCTTGCCCAGGCTGGTCTCCAACTCCTGAGCTCAAGTGATCCACCTGCCTCGGCCTCCCAAAGTGTTGGGATACATGTCTGAGCCACTGTGCCCGGCCTCCTCTGGATTAGTTCTTACGGGAATAGATTAGTTCTTGCTCGAGCAAGTTGTTATAAAAGTGAGGTTGCCTCTAGTGTTTTGCATCCTCACATATGTCCGCTTACCTCTTGGCCTCTCCCTATGTTATGACCCAGCACAAAAGCCCTTACCAGAAGCCAAGCAGATGCTGATGCCACACCCCTTGGACTTCTCAGTCTACAGAGCCATGAAACGAATAAACCTCTCTTTATAAATTATCCAGCTTCAGGTATTCTGTTATAGCAACACAAAATGGACGAAGACAACTACCTTATCATAATAATACTGTGATAGTCAAAATAGATAATGTCTGTTAAAATGCTTAAACAGTTTACACATGTTATTTTTACCTCATTAGAGTGATTTATTATTCATTAATATGTAGAGTGGCATTAAGGTATAACAACATAAACATTGAGATCATTAATCAAGGGTCCTGAGATTCTACTCTTGTTCTCCATAAATTAGCTGAGTAAATATGGTAAGTCATTTAACATTTGGGCTTCAGGTTTCTTAATCTATAAAAATGACAAAGTATCATTTACAACCTTCTAGCTAGGAAATATATCATTTTGTGATCTCCTAAATCTAGTTTTTTTCTCACATACTGGCTCTAATTTTTTGAGATAGGATCTTGCTGTGTTGCCCAGACTGGAGTGCAGTGGCATGAACATGGCTCACTGCAGCCTTAACCTCCTGGGCTCCAGTGATCCTCCTGCTTCAGCCACTCGAGTAGCTGGGACTACAGGCTCATGTCACCACACCCAGCTATTTAAGAACTTTTTTTTGTAGAGACAGGGTCTCCCTGTGTTGCCCAGCCTGATCTCAAACTCCTGGGATGAAGTGATCCTCCTGCTTGGGACTCTCAAAGTGCTGGGATTGCAGGTGTGAGCCACCATACCCAGACTTTAAGTTTTCTCTATTAAGAGACTGTTGCATTTTCCCCCTTTGCTCATGCCTTGCTGAATGAGTTGAGTTCATATACATGATTATTACAAAGTACAACATGCTTAGGAAAATCTGTGACAAATAGAGGAATCTTTTTTCTTTTGAAACTTTCACTTATTTTGTTTTGTTTAGTTTTGAGTAAGCAATGCATTTACATTGCCCAAATTTAAAACACTATCACAAGTCACACAATGAGGAGTCCAACTTCCTACCTTACCTGTCTACCCTTTTTCCTGCTCCCATTTTTTCCTATTTATCCTTCCAGTGTTTTTCTATGCCAAGTTCAAAGGATATAAATATAAATTTTCTTATTTTCTCCCTTTTCCTGTTAGACATTTCACTTTTTTCACTTAATAGTATATTCTGGAAATTACCATACATCAGTACACAGTGAGCCACCTTCTCTCTACTTTTTTTTCAGCTTCATATTATTCAATTATGGGGCAGAACCATAGTTTATTGAATGAATCTCCTAAAGAAGGACACTTGTTTCTAACATTTTGCTATTGCAGAAAATGCTGCAAATAAATAACACTGTGCAGACTTCATTTTATATTATGTACAGGTGGATCTGTAGAATACATTCCCAGAAGTGGGAACCCTAGGTTAAAGAGTAAATTAATTTGCGCATTAAAAAAAGTCATATTGGCCTTAACAAAATTGAGACTATTTTGCACAACTAGCAATGTATCAGAGTGCCTGTTTTCCAACAGCCTCACCAACACAATGTGTTCAAATGTTGAATTTTTAAATAATCTGATAGGAAAAATGACATGCAGAGTGATTTTAATTTGCGTGAAGAAGCTTTTAAAGAAAGAGTTGAGAAGTTGAAATTTAAGGTGAGTTTTGATAGATTCTTCAAAGTGTCCCCCAAATAGGAAGCTTCACAGTTAATGTTTAAAACCTCTTGTAAATAACAATTGGCATTGAAAGAAAGCAAAATATTACTTTGTAATCCAAAGTATATTGTCAGCCAAGTTCAAGGAAGCTTGGTGATTGCTCAATCTTAAATTACTCAATCTTAAACCAGAGAGATGAAATGGTGCATTCGTGAGCACTGGCCTTGATGTTAACTCTCTCAGCACTGTTAACTGGAGTTTCTTCATTGTTGGGCTCTTATCCATCCTTCATATTAGTAATTCCAAATTAATAACTGCATATTAATAAACTCCAAAGGTGACATTACACATATCTGATGTCTTGAACAAATATCCTAGAGCAAAGTGGCAGAAACAGGATGAGAAACAGAGCTGGAGGAAATTTTGTTTTATATTGAGTCAATTAAACCCCCTCTCTCCCTGTTTCTCTTTCTCTCTCTCTCTCTCTCTCTCTCTCCACATGCACACACCAGCAGAAGCATTTCTTTCAGATTCAAAGAAGTGGAAATGTGTGCATTCCATTCTATTGTCCTCTCAACTCTAAAGGTAAATAAATCAATTTTAAGGAGTTGAATGCTGTATAAAATATGTACTATACCTGCTGTGTTTACATGTTATAAAAACTACTATACCAAAGGCTATCTAATATCATTTCTTTTGGTAACAACCCAAACCTCATTTAATTTAAATATACACTGTACTTTAGTTTATTCATCAGTAAAATGGTAAGGATGCTGATCCCCACCTCATAGGGTTTTTGGTGAAGATTAAATAAGTCAAAACAGCCAGGCGCAGTGGCTCACGCCTGTAATGCCAGCACTTTGGGAGGCCAAGGTGGGCGGATTGCCTGAGGTCAGGAGTTCGAGACCAGCCTGACCAACATGGAGAAACCCCATCTCTACTAAAAATACAAAATTAGCCGTGCGTGGTGGCGCATGCCTGTAATCCCAGCTACTTGGGAGGCTGAGGCAGGATAATCGCTTGAAGCCGGGAGGTGGCAGTTGCGGTGAGCTGAGATTGTGCCATTGCACTCCAGCCTGGGTAACAAGAGCGAAACTTTGTCTCAAAAAAAAAAAGAAAAATTAAGTCAAGACATGTAAAGCATCTAGAAGAATGCACGGCATACAGTAAACACTCAACACATGGTAGCTATTATTATATTTATTCTTTTGTTAGTGAAAATTTTCCTATGACTGCAGACTCTTTGGATATAGTACTTATGGCAGGCATCACACACATTATTTCTAATGTGTATGTTGAGGAAAGTCTTGAAACCTTAATTAATGCACAGTTGTCAGAAAAACCTTGGAAAGTGGAAAATGAACGAATACACAATTTTGTATATTTGTGTTACAATTCTGTCCTTAGAAAGGACTCTGTCATGGTTAGTGTCAATGCTGAACTTGTTTGATATATAAACCCAGGTACTGGAGGCAAAATAATGGTCCCATAGATGTCCATGCCCTAATCCTTGAAATTTGTGAATATGCTCCTTAACATGGCTAACATCCTAAACATTTCACAGATGTGATTCAGGGTAGAGACCTTGAGATAGGAGATTATCTTGGATTATCAGCCAGGGCCCAAATTAATCACAAGCCTTTAAAAGCAGAGAAGTTTTCTTGCTGAGGTCAGAGAGATATGATGACAGAAGAAGGGTCAGGGAGATGCGAGGGGAGGACTTGACTAGCTAGTTGGCTTTGAAGATAGAGGAAGTAATCCAAGAACACATATAGCCTCTTGAAGCCAGAAAAGACAAGGAAACAAATTCTGTCCTGGAGCCTCCAGAAAGGAGTACAGCCCACCTGTTGCCTTAATTTTAGCCCAGTGAGGCCTGTTGCAGATTTCTGACCTACAGAACTGTAAAATAATACATTTGTTACAGCAGCAATAGAGAATGAATACACCACAGTAACAATCTTTTGCAAGGACATAAAACTTAAGTCCACTTATTACATGTTTTGTACTAAAAAAATTAAAATGAAACATGCCAGGAAGGAATAAACGGCACCACATACTACACATTCATCTGAACCGCAGATGAATTAGGTGCACAATATTCTAATTTTTATTCTATAAACAATTTGAGATGACTTAGTCCAGGTCTGAGGCTAAAGAAAACTTTTGAGCTATGGGCAAGAAAATCAAATCACTGCTATCACTCAAGGGCAATGCCAAATCTGTTTCAACTGGGACTTTCACACATAGATGCACACATGCACTGGGTGGTTTTCTTATTCCTGGTGAAAATGGATCTTTGGAAACTCTTGGCAAGAAATAGTTTGGCTCAAATTTCCAAAATTAAAAATATAGCCTAGGCTGGGCGTGGTGGCTCACAATTGTAATCCCAGTACTTTGGGAGACCGAAGCGGGGTGGATCTCCTGAGGTCTGCAGTTTGAGACCAGCCTGACCAACATGGTGAAACCCCATCTCTACTAAAAATACAAAATTAGCTGGGAATGGTGGCATATGCCTGTAATCCCAACTACTAGGGAGGCTGAGGCAGAAGAATCACTTGAACCTGGGAGGTGGAGTTTGCAGTGAGCCAAGATCATGCCATTGCCCTCCAGCCTGGGCAACAAGATGGCCTATGGCCTATACTACATTTCTAAAATTGTAGAGTTAAAGAAGTTTCAGACCTGTTTTTTTTTTTTTTTGAGACAGAGTCTTGCTCTTGTCGCCCAGCTGGAGTGCAATGGCAGGATCTCGGCTCACTGCAACCTATGTCTCCCAGGTTCAAGCCATTCTCCTGCCTCAGCCTCCTGAGTAGCTGAGATTACAGGTGCCCACCACCACGCCCGGTTAATTTTTGTATTTTTGGTAGAGACGGGGTTTTGCCATGTTGGCCAGGCTGGTCTTAAACTCCTGACCTCGTGATCTGCCTGCCTCGGCCTCCCAAAGTGCTGGGATTACAGGTGAGAGCCACTGTGCCCGGCCATTTTTTTCTGACTTAAAACTTAAATAACATTGTGCAGTTCACTTTTATTAATTAATAATGAGAGTATGAATTAAGAGCTACTAATCCATGTTTCCATGCTGCAGTGCAAGATAGTACTGAAAACATAATATGCCAACCTTAAAATATCAAAACTCTCTACAGAGCTCAGGGGTAGTTAGCCCACATATAAATCCATTTCAAAAGTTTCTATCCATTTTCTGAAGTACTTAAATTTTAGAATGGAGGTGGGTAAATAGCCTTTATTCTAGCTTATTTCAACTACATTGTGGTCGCTATGATACCGATTTTTTGAGACTTACTGAAACTTTATTACCCAGTACATTGTCCATTTTTGTAAGTGTTCCCTCTGTGTTTACTGGGGAATTGGATTATTTGTTAAGTAAAGGTTAGTACATGTGTCAAGTTTTCTACATTCTTACTTAATGTTTGATCTATTACTGAGAGTGGTATGTCAAAAAATCTCTGAATGTGATTGTATATTTGTCTATTTTTCCGTGTAATTCTGTCATGTATATGTGTACATACACACACACACACATATAGATTAGATAATTGCAGACTTAGAGTTGCTATATAGTCCAGGTTAGTTTAAATGTTTAACATTACATATGAATACATTTATCCTTTATAATGCATTTTCTCCTTGAAAGTCCATTTAATCAGACAGCAATATAGCAAACTAGCTTTATTTTCATTGTATTTATCTAGTATTTCTTTTTCTATTATTTGATATTCAACCTTTCTGTGTCTTTATATTTTTGATGTGTCTTTTCTAAATGTGGTAGAGTCAGATTTTTTTCATCCTAAATGAAAATCAACTTTTTCATTGGTGCTTTTAACCTACTGACTTTTGATATATTTGACCTTATTTTCAACAATTCATTTCATGCTTTTTAAAATATGTGCTTTTACTATGATGTTTTTCCCTCCTTCTCTTCTTTCTTTTGGAGTTCAAGTGATGTATTTGTCAGGATAGACGCTGAACTGCTGTAACAAGGAGACTTTAAAATAAGTATCTTAACTAGGAGAAATGTTTATTCTCTCCCATGAGACAATTCAGAATAGGCTGGGGCTTGGGCACTGTGCCTTCAACAGTGGTGGGTGGCTCTGCTTCATGAGGTCATGCAGGGACCCAGGTTGGTGGATTGGCTCTGCCATCTTGTTTAGCTTTCATTCTTGGATCTCATGTGATCACTCCAGTTGCCATTTTCTAGCCAATGGGAAAGAAAATTTAGAGGAAAACAAGTAGCTTTCTTGTAAAATGGTTATCTGGTTGCATTCATCACTTCTACTTGCATCCCATGAGCAAAAACTTTGTTATAGGAACATACCTATCTGTAGCAGAAGCTGGGAAAGATGGTCTCTGGCTAGTAAGCCATGTGCTCCACTAAAATTCATGGTATTCCATTATTAAAAGGAGGAAAGGGAGAAAGCATCTTGCCAATAACACTCATTAGCTCTTGTTACTCTGTTCCTGCTCCACATGAATGTTGGTCCAGTAATATAGTTCTATCTTGCTTTTTAAAAAACACCCTATGATGAAATCATAGTTGTTGTCATTGTTTTCCAATTGATCATGCTTAGATTTACCCACATTGTTGCTAATTTTTTGCATATCATTTTTTCTTGCCTCTTTGTCCCATCCTTTGGGTTCAATTTCACTATTCTTGAAGAATGTTGCATTAGCTATGCATCTGTTACTGCCTAACAAATTACTCCAAAACTTGATGAATTGAAACAGCATTTATTATCTCAGTTTCTGGAGGTTAGAATCTGGCATAGCTTCTCTGGATCCACTGTTTCAGGGTTTTTCTCATAGGCCACAATCAAGATGTCACCTGGGGATGTGGTCATCTCAAAGCTCAAGTAAGAAAGGATCAGTTTCCTAGCTCACTCCAGTGACTGTTGACAGGATTCGGTTCTTAGACCATTGAAGGGAGGCCTCAGTTCCATTCTGGCTGTTGAGGCCACCCTCAGTTATACCTTTGTTTAGTGAGGGTCTGATGGCAATAAGCTCCATCAATTTTTATTGTTTTAAAAATATAGCCATGTACTGCATGATGACGTTTTGGTCAACAATGGTCCCATAAGGCTACCATTTTTAGCTCCTCTAATGGAGGTGAAAAATTTCAATCACCTAATGATGTAGCTGTCATCACTGTAGTGCAACACATTACTCACATTTGTGGTGATGCTGTTGTAAATAAACCTACTTCACTGACTTTTTATCACTATTTTAGAGTAATTATAAAAAAGTTGTTTACTGTAAAACAACCTCAGTCAGGTCCTTCAGAAGGGATTCCAGAAGAAGATATTGTTATCATAGGAGATGACAGCTCCATGCATGTTATTGAACTTGAAGACCTTCCAGGGGGACAAGATGTGGAGGTGGCAAACAGTGATATTGAGGATCTTCTCCCAGTACAGGCCTAGGCTCATGTGTGTGTGTCTTAGTTTTTTTTTTTTTTTTTTTTTTTTTTTTTTTTCTGAGACAGATTCTTGCTCTGTCGCCCAGGCTGGAGTGAAGTGGTGCAATCTTGGCTCACTGCAAGCTCCACCTCCTGGGTTCACGCCATTCTCCTGCCTCAGCCTCCCGAGTAGCTGGGACTACAGGTGCCTGCCACCACGCCTGGCTAATTTTTTTTAATTTTTATTTTAGTAAAGACGGGTTTCACCATGTTAGCCAGGAAGGCCTTGATCTCCTTACCTCGTGATGCGCCCGCCTCAGCCTCCCAAAGTGCTGGGATTATAGGCATGAGCCACGGCACCCGGACCTGTGTCTTAGTTTTTAACAAAACAGTTTAAACAGTAAACCAAAAAAAGTTTTAAAATAGAAAAAAAGCTTATAGAATAAGAATATAGAGAAATAAAATATTTTTATACTACTGTACAATATGTCTGTGTTTTAACCTGAGTGTTATTACAAACAAGTCAAAAAGCTAGAAAAATGAAAAGTATAAAGTAAAAATGTCACAGTAAGCTAAGGTTAATTTGTTATTGAAGAAAGAAAAACATTTTTTATAAATTTGTGTAGCCTAAGTGTACAGTGTTTATAAAGTCTGCAGTAGTGTACCATAATGTGCCAGGCCTTCACATTCACTCGCCACTGACTCACCCAGAACAACTTCTAGCCATGCAGGCTCTATTCATATTAAGTGACCTGGAAGGTGTACCATATTTAACTTTTTATACTGTATTTTTACTGTACCTTTTCTATATTTAGATATGTTTAAATACACAAATGCTAACTATTGTGTTATAATTACCTACAGTATTCAGTATAGTAACATGCTGAACAGGTTTGTAGCCTAGAATCTATATACTATTCCATATAGCCTCGTGTTCAATAAGCTATATGATCTAGGTTTGTGTAAATACACTCTATGATGTTTGCACAAGGCCAAATAGACTAATGACACATTTCACAGAATGTATCCTCCTCATTAAGTGGCTCAAGACTGTATTTTAATTTCAGCTTTATTCTGGTTCTTTCTTTCTGGGACTCCAAATAGAAGTAGACCATTTGATTTTGTCCCACAAGTCAATGATGCTAGTTTTTTTCTTTTTTCAGTCTTTTTGCTCTTTGTCTATCATTTTGAAAGTTTCTACTGCTGTGTTTTCAAGTTTAGTGACCTTTTTTTCCTGTGGTGTTATTGGCTTTCATACATTTTTGTACATTTAGAAATTTAAAAACAATTCCAAATAACTCACTATCAAAGAATAAACAGAGTGGAAGTTTGAAAATATTTAAACTGAAGTCATAAAGATACTGAAATGTAAAGGAAATACATTTCAAACTCATTTGATGTAGCCAAACACACTATTTAAAGGGAATTTAAATTCTTAGAAACATTTAAATTTTTTTTAAAAAAACAAAATTAAAAATTGATGAGCTAAGTACCCAGCTCAAGAAGTTAGAAAAAAAAGCTGGGTGTAGTGGCACATGCCTGTAGTCCCAGCACACTACAGCCTCAAACTCTTGGGCTTAAGTGATCCTCCCTGCTCAGTTTCCCAAGCAGCTGGGACTACAGGTGTGCACCACAAAATTCTGCTAATTTAATTTTTTTGTTTTTTTCAGAGAGACAGGGTTTCACTATGTTGCCCAGGCTAGTCTCGAACTCCTAGCCTCATGTGATCCTCCTGTCTCAGCCTCCCAAAGCTCTGGGATTTCAGACCTGAGCCACCATACCCAGACTCAGTTATATCCTTAATTCAAGTTTAGGAAACTCACCAATATCATTAGCTATATTTATAAATAGCCTTGGGGTGGAATGTTAATTTCTTGGGACAAAATCAACTTAGATCTAATCATATACTTAAAAAAAATTTCAGATAATGATATATTCTGACTTTACTCCTAAATTATATAGATCATGTAGAACCTTAAGCATCTACTATTGAATACAGAGTTGAAAAAATATATACATAAATAATAATAAAATCATAGTGAGGGGTGAAGCCAGCTGGACTTCTGGGTCAGGTGGGGACTTGGAGAACTTTTCTGTCTAGCTAGAGGATTGTAAATGCACCCATCAGCCCTCTGTAAAAACGCACCAATCAGCGCTCTGTGTCTAGCTAAAGGATTGTAAATGCACCAATCAGCACTCTGTAAAAGCACACCAATCAACGCTTTGTGTCTAGCTAAAGGTTTGTTTGTTTGTTTGTTTTTTGAGATGGAGTCTCACTCTGTTGCCCAGGCTAGAGTGCAGTGGCGCGATCTCGGCCCACTGCAAGCTCCACCTCCCGGGTTCATGGCATTCCCCTGCCTCAGCCTCCCGAGTAGGTGGGACTACAGGCACTTGCCACCATGCCAGGCTAGTTTTTTTTGTATTTTTAGTGGAGACGGGGTGTCACCATGTTAGCCTGGATGGTCTCGCTCTCCTGACCTGGTGATCCACCTGCCTTGGCCTCGCAAAATGCTGGGATTACAGGCATGAGCCACTGTGCCCGGTAGTAGCTAAAGGTTTATAAATGCACCTATCAGTACTCTGTAAAAACGGACCAATCAGCACTCTGTAAAATGGACAAATCAGTGCTCTGTAAAATGGACCAATCAGCAGGACATGGGCAGGGCCAAATAAGGAATAAAAGCTGGCCACCCGCGTGAGCAGTGGCAACCCGCTCGGGTCTCCTTCCATGTTGCGGATGCTTTGTTCTTTCACTCTTCACAATAAATCTTGCTGCTGCTCACTCTTTGGGTCTGCACTACCTTTATGAGCTGTAACACTCACTGCGGAGGTCTGCAGCTTCACTCCTGAAGTCAGTAGGACCACGAACCCAGTGGGAGGAACAAACAACTCCGGACGCGCCACCTTTAAGAGCTGTAACACTCACTGCGAAGATCTGTGGCTTCACTCCTGAAATCAGTGAGACTATGAACCCACGGGAAGGAAGAAACTCCGGACACATCTGAATATCTGAAGGAACAAACTCCGGACACACCATCTTTAAGAACTGTAACACTCACTGCGAGGGTCTGCAGCTTTATTCTTGAAGTCAGCAAGACCAAGAACCCACCGGAAGGAACCAATTATGGACACAGTAGCATAGTTACACACTTAATAAATATTTATTGACTAAAGGCATATCCAAAGAGTTGCTGTGATAATTAAATGAGATAAATTATTTTTTAACTTTCATTTTAAATTCAGGGTTACATATGCAGTCTTGTTACATAGGTAAACTTGTGTCATGGGAATTTGTTGTAAATGAGAAAAAAATAAAGTTCCTAACATAGTTTATAACAAAGGTATTAAATGGCTGCTTGTGCAGGGCACTATGCCAGGTGCTGGGGATATGAAGATGACTAAGACAGCATCCCTACTCTTTGGGAGCTTTGGTTTACAGGAGCTACACAAATTACTTGTGATGGAGCAGAAAGTACCATGAAGCTCAGAGTAGATACTCAATAAATATAGAATTTTTATGGCATTATCTTATTCACAAAGTACTTTCATGAACATTATCACATTCAACACAATGGTTACAATACGTTTCATGGGAATAAGCAAAGGTTTTAGGTGTTCAGCAGAGGATGAGATGACCTGTTGGGATACATAAGCATGGCTTCCTGGGAAAGATGGCATTTGAGAAGGATGCTATGGTTCGAATGTTTGTGTCCCCTCCAAAATTCATGTTGAAACTTAATCCCCAATGCAACACTATTAAGAGATAGGGCCTTTAGGAGGTGATTAGGCCATGAAGGCTATACCTTGATAGATGAAATTAATACCTTTGTGAAAGGAAATTAAATCTTGGGTTCCCAAACTCATTAAACCAAAGGGAAAAGTCAAGCTGCGAACTGTGTCACTCAAACCTGCCTCCCCCTTTTGGTTCCTAAATAAGATGGCTACAAGATGAAAAGGTACACACCAACCTACACACCTCCCCCATATTTTGTCCACAAGGAAATTCCTAGTGAGCTGCAAGATCTTTACTCTAAGATGTTTCTGTTAAAATTTCACCATGGCAATGTAAATCGATAGCTTACATTTACAAGTGCAGTCACCCCCCTGCCAGTCAGACACAATGCACATTTTCTTTTTTTTTGAGATGGAGTCTTGTGCTGTCACCCAGGCTGGAGTGCAGTGGTGCATTCTTGGCCCACCGCAACCTCTGCCTCCTGGGTTCCAGCGATTCTCCTGCCTCAGCCTCCTGAGTAGCTGGGACTACAGTCACATACCACCATGCTCACTAATTTTTGTATTTTTTAGTAGAGATGGTGTTTCACCATATTGGTCAGGCTGGTCTTGAACTCCTGACTTCGTGATCCACCTGCCTTGGCCTCCCAAACTGCTGGGATTACAGGCATAAGCCACTGTGCCTGGCCCACAATGCACATCTGATTGTTCCCCTGCCCCATTTCGTCTATGTTATGTTGTGTAAAATGCAGATTGCCTGCATTTTTCCTCTGCCACATTTGTCTATGTCATCTTATGTAAAGAAATGCAGATTCACTGAGCCAGACAAAGGCATGAATGACCATTTTTTCCTACTCCCCTCTTAAATGAGAATTGTGTACTTCTCAATATCCCACACTTTCCCCTTTAAATTAGGAGCCCTCAACATCATCTTCAGAGAAAGGCATAGACCTCTCTTCCAGGCATGCATCCTTAAATTTGGCAAATAAACCTCTTAAAATGATTGAGATTTGTCTCATCATTTTTCTTGATTGACATCTGGTAACCATGAAGGGACCCTGAGTGAAGGTAGCCCGGCCTGCAGCAGCTCTCCTGTCTGTGCTTGGTACCAGCTTGGGCATATTATAGCCCAAACTGATAGGATGATTTGCTGAAGTCCAGGACCTCTCTCCTCCAGGGATCCCTGATCTTCCAGTGTTTTTCAATTGGGGGTCTGATGTTTATTTGCTGTTAAAAAAAACTCCTTTTTTGTGAGGAGTTTCCATTCACTTCCATCAAGGAAGGTGAGCCTGTCGGCTTCTGCATTGGCGGAGAGCAGTCTTCAGCTTGGGCCCCATCATTAGGTAAGAAACTGGTTTGGAATTCTGTCTTGCAAATTGTTTTTAAACAAATAAAGTTAGCACTAACAACTAGCTGTTGTTAATTTTTGCTTACACTTGGAGCATTCAGAAATCATGTAATTTGTGTGATCATTGCTAGTTTTGCTTAACTGTTTTGTTGTTTGTTTCTGTCTTGTTGGTTTTTGTGTGTGTGTGTTTTGGTCCTTTCCCTTATCGGATTTGACCAACTCCATACCCTCTAGCTCATGAGTGTGGAATCTTCCACTCTAAAGAAATAAAAGCACCTTGCTTCCTTCAGCCCTTTGGGGCATTCTCCGGCAACTGAGAATCACGTGAGGGTGTCTGGGAGGAATGCTCCCTAAGACGTGCAGCAGCTCTAAGTAGGTTTCCCCCTCAGAGGAACATATTTAGGGTCTAATCTCAGCAAACAGGTGCATATAAGGAGCTGACCCCTCCTGCACCTTGAGCCCCTGACATGCTGTGGGAGGTAGCTGTGACACAGGTGGACTGAACCAGTTCTGGGGGTAATGACCCTGAAAAACTAGGTCTGCAAGCAGCACACTTTGGGTCCGACACATGTCCTGACTTGGCCAAATCTGAAGGGGAAATCTAAATTATTGGGAACGAGTCCTCTAAGTTAGCTAAAACCCCAGCAGCTGTGGAACATAGTTCCACCTTTAGAAACTCTGGCCAGGTATATGCAAAATACTTGTGGTGAATTGTCATGTAAATATTTAACCAAGTGGACCACTATAACTAAAGCAGATTCTAAGTTACAGTGGCCTAAATGGGGATCTTTTGAGATGCACAAATTCGTGTACCTGTGAACCAGGATGGAAAATGCAGGCACAAAAACTAAACAACCAGAATGGAAGAGCTACTTTCAGTGGTACCTGGAGAGTAAAAGGGGAGAAGATCTCCTCATCTCCCTACAGAAGGCCAACAATCAACTTAGAAAAGATAATCAAGAACTCTCTAATTTTTTCTCTCTCTTAAAGAAACCCTGGGAATCCCTTACTTCCCCCTTGGCACCTCTCCCACCTCCACCAACACCCCAACTCTACCCTGATCTCTCTGAATTTCCCCAACCAGATCTGTACCCTCCTTCTCCTGCATGTTCAAATCTACCATCTTCTCCTCCTTGTCTACCACTGGCTCAAACGAAGACAGTAGAGAGTCTAACTTCAAAGACCCTACCTCCTGCTGATTCTCTGGTAGCCCCAGTGGCAGCCTCTCATTGGAAGATGTGGAGGAGAGGGACCTTGCAGGGACATCTCTCATGATCACCGTATTTCGGGAACCCTGGTGATTGTCTACCAACCTAGTCAAAAACTGAATTATGAGGCATAAAGAATTTCCTGGCTGGGCATGGTGGCTCACACCTGTAATTCCAGCACTTTGGGAGGTCGAGGTGGGTGGATCACGATGTCAGGAGATCGAGACCATCCTGGCTAACACGGCAAAACCCTGTCTCTACTAAAAATACAAAAAATTAGCCGTGTGTGGTGGCATACACCTGTTATCCCAACTACTCAGGAGGCTGAGGCAGGAGAATCACTTGAACCCGGGAGGTGGAGGTTGCAGTGAACTGAGATTGTGCCACTGCACTCCAGCCTGGGTGACAGAGTGAGACTCTGTCTGAAAAAAAAAAAAAAAAAAAAAAGAATTTCCTGACCCCCATAAAGATCCAAGTGGGGTTGCATGAGAATTTGAGCTAATTATTAGAACCTATGACCCAGGTCTTTCAGACCTTTATCAGCTAGTCCACATGTTGGTCTCTGAAGCTAAAGCTAAGGAATGGCTGGAAAAATCACAGTGGTCAGACCCTATAGCAGATTTGACCCCTTCAGGCCCAACAGAGCCACAACAACGAGCCCCCCAAAATCCAGAAGACAGGCACAAAGATGCACGGAAATGAGCCACTGCTCTGTTAAATATCATTCCTTCAGTGTTCCAAAGGGTTGTGGATTGGAATAAAATCCAACAATGCTGCCAGAACCCAGTTGAATCAGTTTTAGATTATTTTACACATTTTGATAAAATGTTGAGACAATATTGCGGGATGTCAGCCGATTGTTTTGAAAACAATAGAAATGGTATATTATTAAGCAAATTTCTTTCTTTCTTTCTTTCTTTCTTTCTTTTTTTTTTTTTTTGAGATGGAGTCTCAGTCTGTTGCCCAAGCTGGAATGCAGTGGTGCTATCTTGGCTCACTGCAACCTCCGGCTTCCGGGTTCAAGCAATTCTCCTGTCTCTGCCTCCCAAGTAGCTGGAATTACAGGCATGTGCCATCATGCCTGGCTAATTTTTGTATATTTTTTAAGTAGAGACGGGGTTTCACGATGTTGGCCAGGCTGGTCTTGAACTCCTGACCTCAGGTGATCCACTGGCCTCGGCCTCCCAAAGTGCTAGGATTACAGTCATGAACCACCACGCCCGGCCAAGTGCAAATTTCTTAAATGAACTACATAATGATTTAGCCACCCTTGTAAAATGCCACATGACAAATTGGGCCACGGCCAGAACTAATGAACTAGTTAACTTAGCTGACCAATTATCCCGCAGTATGCTAAAAAAGGAAAAACAAAAGATTGCCTGAGTTATGCATTCACAGCTAAAGCAATTAACTTCTCAAACCTCTCAGCCCTGGAAAGACTTTAAGATCCCTCAGTTTGAGGACTCTTCCCACCCAGTCTGTTACTACTGTTAAGAGACCAGGACACCTTAAAAGAGACTACCTTATGCGGAAAGGAAAGAAAAGGCAGGTAAGTGCAACTCAGGAAGACTAGGGCTGCTCCAAGGAAGTTCAGGGGTTTCATCTCTCCAAATAGTCTACCCTGACAAAGAAATTGGGAGAGATTAATATAATAATAAACCATGAGCTTACAACTGCCTTAATTGATAGAGGAGTAACTATATCTCTTATAAATCCCACCTTATTTAGAAATCCCATTCCTTGGAGTAATGAAAGAATTAACATGGTGGGTGTGTCTAATAAAACTATCTCATGTTTTAAGTCCAAACCTATACCTTACCATTTTGTTAGGTTCAGCTCCCCCGCTATAGGCTCTAAGTGTGACATGCTCAGTCTGTCTCGAGTGTCTCTAATATGCCCTGAGGCCCCTGTCAATCTTTTGGGCCAGGATCTCCTCAACATCCATAATGCCCATATGGCATTATGGCATTATCTTTTTCATCAAAAAGTGAACTCTTTTAAGAATTGGAGCCAGGACACCAAAAATACCAAATTCAAAAACGTCCTGACAATGTACCACAATTTAGTACTAGTAATGTTAAAACGTCACCTTGTGACCAGGAAAGTGAAATGGAGACAGAGAAGGGAATATTAGGGGAGAAGAGAGGACATTGGAATAAAGAGCAGGAAACAGTAAAACTCCTTTTGGCTTCCACAATCTTCCTGTTAACCCCAGAAGCAGAACACTTACTCCAGGATGTCCCCTGCCACTTATGGTCTCAGTCACATACAGATATAGAGAAAATATTCTCAGCCACTCCTCTAAAGGTAGAGATAAACCCAAAGAAACCCCTACCCAACCTTAAACAATATCCTCTATGACAACAAACCATAGATTAAATTGCCCCTATCATATAAGATTATCTGAAAAAGGGGGCTCATTATTCCCTCCACAAGCCCCTGCAACAGCTCTGTTTCCTGCAAACAAAACAAAACAAAAAACAAGTGGGAGAGGATGGAGATTTGTACAGGACTTGAGGGTAATAAAAAATATCATAATACCCAGAGACCCAGTAGTCTCCAACCCACATACCTATTGGGGGAACCCGCCCCCAATAATTCATGTAGGTTCTTTTCTATTTTCCCTAAGTGTCAGCTGGTCTGAGAAATAAAGGGAAAGAGTACAAAAGAGAGAAATTTTAAAGCTGGGTGTCCGGGGGAGACATCACATGTCAGCAAGTTCCGTGATGCCCCCTGAGCCGTAAAACCAGCAAGTTTTTATTTGTGATTTTCAAAAGGGGAGAGGGTGTAAGAATAGGGTGTGGGTCACAGAGCTCACATGCTTCACAAGGTAATAAAATATCACAAGGCAAATGGAGGCAGGGCGAGATCACAGGACTGGGGTGAAATTAAAATTGCTAATGAAGTTTTGGGCACACATTGTCACTGATAACATCTTATCAGGAAACAGGGTTTGAGAGCAGACAACCAGTCTGATCAAAATTCATTAGGCGGGAATTTCCTTGTCCTAACAAGCCTGGGAGTGCTACGGGAGACTGAGGCTTATTTCATCCCTTATCTACAACCGTAAAGACAGCTGTTCCCCAAAGCGGCCATTTTAGAGGCCTCCCCTTAGGGATGCATTCTCTTTCTCAGGGATGTTCCTTGCTGAGGAAAAGAATTCAGTGATATTTCTCCTATTTGCTTTTGAAAGAAGAGAAATATGGCTCTGTTCTGCCCGGCCCACAGGCAGCCAGACTTTAAGGTTATCTCCCTTGTTCCCTGAACATTGCTGTTATCCTGTTCTTAAGGTGCCCAGATTTGATATTGTTCAAACACACATGATCTACAAACAATTTGTGCAGTTAAGGCAATCATCACAGGGTCCTGAGGCGACTTACATCCCCCTCAGCTTACAAAGATGACAGGATTAAGAGATTAAAGACAGGCATAGGAAATAATAAGAGTATTGATTGGGGAAGTGATAAATGTCCATGAAATCTTCACAATTTATGTTCAGAGACTGCAGTAAAGACAGGCATAAGACATTATAAAAGTATTAATTTGGGGGAACTAATAAATGTCCATGAAATCTTCACAATTTATGTTCTTCTGCCATGGCTTCAGCTGGTCCCTCCATTCGGGGTCCCTGACTTCCCGTGACACATACCCTTCTATCAGCTCTACCCACCACCAGTCAGTATTTCTCAGTTGTGGATCTCTGCAGTGCTTTCTTTAGTACTCCTGTACGTCTGGACAGACAGTATTTGTTTGCCTTTACTTGGAAAAAATGGCAATATATGTGGACTGTAATCCCCCAAGAGTATACAGAAAGTCCTGTTTACTGTTCCCAAATATTAAAAGTTGATTTAGAGGATTAATTTTTCCCCAGGGCTCAACCCTCATCCAGTATGTGGATGACCTTCTCCTTTGCTCAGACATACTCTCTTCCTCTCTGGAAGATAGTCTATATTTAGTCAGCCACCAAGGGACACAAAGTGTCTAAAGACAAACTGCAGCTATGCTTGCTGCAACTTAAGTATTTGGGGCATATTATCTCAGTCAAAGGACTGAATATTAACCCTGATAGAGTGAGAGGAATTTTAGCTTTCCCAATGCCCGCCACCAGGAAACAACTTAGAGGACTTTTGGGCCTGGCAGGCTATTGTAGAAACTGGATACCAAATTTCTCCCTTATAGCTCAACCTCTGTATGCGTACCTAAAAATTGAACAACCTGATCCCATCATGTGGACTCCAGAGGGAAAATCAGTTGTACAACAAATAAAGGAAATTCTAATGCCCCAGTCTTAGGGCACCCAAACTACAAATTGCCTTTCTCCCTTTTCATGCGTGAAATCAGAGGTACTGCATCTAGGGTACTAACCCAGAAACTTGGTGATCAGCAGAGACCTAGAGGCTATCATAGCCAACAGCTGGACCCTGTGGCTCAAGGGCTGCCTCCTTGTGTGAGAGCAATAGCAACCATGGCCCTTCTGTACAAGTCTGTTGAAGAAACAAATATGGGTTCCCCCTTTAACATTTTTGTGCTGCATTCTCTTGAAACCCTTCTAAACTCTCATCATACTCAACATCTCTCTGTCAACTGGTTAGCCTCTTATGAAATTCTTCTTTTATCATCTCTCAATATTACCATTTCCCATTGTAATAATCTTAACCTGGCCACTCTTGCTGGGCCTTTCCAACAAAACCCGTCATGACTGTGTTCTGGTAACTGACCTATTTCTCACACCCAGGACAGCCCTACAAGAGATGCCACTGGATAATGCTGAGATAGAATGGTATACAGATGGGTCTTATTTGAGAGGAAAGAATGGAAATTTTAGACCAGGATATGCTGTGGTTTCGTTACTAGAGGTAATTGAAGCCAGTCCTCTTCCCCAAGCCAGATCAGCTCAAGTGGCCAAATTGATTGTCCTGATCTGAACTTGTCAATTAGCAAAAGACAAGGCTGCAAACATTATTACTGACAGTGCTAGGCTTCTGGGGTTGCATATGACTTTGTGAGGCTATGGAAAGAGAGAGGATATTTTAACTTCCTCAGGGCAACTCATAAAAAATGGACAACAAGTATCAGAGCTGTAAGAAGCTATACTAAAACCAAAACGTTGGCAGTTATAAAAATCCCAGGTCACTGTCAGACACCACAGAAAGTCGGGGTAACCAATTGGCTGATATCACAGTTAAAAGGGCAGCATTTGATCCACCAGCCCCAATTTGGGAAATGGCCATAAAACCTGAAACACTTAAAAACATGTTGAAAGAAACCCAGAACATAGCTCCTACAAAAGAGAAATCTACTTGGAAACAGGCAGGGGGATTTTTGTCTCCCGAAACTGAAATATAGTGTGGACCTAATAATAAACCCACTATTCCAATAGGATGTCAGGTGTCCCTTATGGAATATGTTCACAACCTAACCCACTGGAATCCTGATAAAATTATATCCTGGTATAAACAATATTACTGGAAACCATCCTTCACAGTGGCACAAAAAGCTTACTCTTGATGTGCTATTTGTCCCAAATATAATCCAGGAAAACCCCTCCATGGGGCCCAGGGTCATTTTCCCCTTCCGGCCAGACCTTTTGAGGTATGGCAGCATGATTTTATCCAGCTGCCATCATCTCAAGGTTATCAGTGTTTTAGTAATGGTCTGCATGTTTTCCTGTTGGGTTGAAGCTTTTCCCTGCAGGCAAGCAACAGCCACGGCAGTTGGAAAAATCCTACTAGAAAAAATGACTCCACTATGGGGAGTCCCCTGTGAACTTCACAGTGATAGGGGAACTCACTTTACTGGCCAGATTTTTCAAAATATTTGTACAGTTTGGCCATATTTCAACATTTTCAGGGTGCCTACCATCCCCAGTCCTCAGGCCTGGTGGAGAGGACCAATGGAATAATTAAAACACAATTGGCTAAGTTCACAGAGGCATTTCACCTCCCCTGGCCCAAAGCACTCGTCCTAGTGCTGATTATACTGCAATCCACCCTTCTTGGAAAACATCAACCGTCCCCTTATGAAATTATAACTGGAAGGCCCATATGTATGGGAATGAAAATAACTAATCCAACTTTTCTCAAGGGAGATATATCACAATATTGGGAGGGATTCATTTATCATCTTAAAAAAGCCAAGATTTGGTAAAGAATTCCTTTCACAGTGTGCTCCCTGAAGATAAGGTGCCTGGTCAAGATCTGCAGCCTGGAGATTTTGTCTATTGAAAAAGACATTTAATAAGGGATTCTCTTCAACCTCGATGGAAAGGCCCATACTAGGTACTATTAACTAATCTACGTGCCACAAAATTAGAGGGTATAGCCTCATGGATTCACATCTCTCATCTTAAAAAGACACAAACTCCTGAGTGGACTGTAACTCCTATCAAAGACCTTCACCTCCAGTTCACTAAACATTGACCTTCAACCCAGCACAGAAGCAGATGACAGCTGTGTGGACTGTTTAACCCCAAGACACAGGACCAGGCCTGTAAACAAAAGAATGCCTATGTTTATTGTATGATAACCATTACAATTATTGTCCCAGAGCTACTGGCAACTGCTGTCTTACAAAGAACAGGACACTTGCCTTGTCTGATTTAACATCCTTTTAGTAGCTAAATGAATTTTACAACCTTGCTATTATTGACCCTATATCCCTACACCTTCTTGCCATTTTCACCCACTGACTCCAGTGAAACAAACCTGTTTCTACAATAGGCTCAGGATTATGCAGACAGATTACAAAAGGACACCTGCTGGATATACAGACTCATGCCTCTTTCCAGTGGCTCTGGCCTGCCATGGTGGGTATCCTCCTTCCAAGGTTAGGACCAAAAATTTATTATATCACAGAAATGGTCTGGTATTCTTATTGCTGGCATAAGAGAACAAGGAAGATGGGAAAAGTTTTTCAATGGAAAGGACCAGCTCATTAGCTCTCACTTTAGCATCCCCCACAACTAAAAAAAAAAAGGTGGTGATTATGCCCCAAACAACAGCCCATTTCAAAATAGAATAATGCAAATTTGGGATGAATTTCTCTGGCCCACCCCTTCATTTGGCCAACTCAGCCAAAATGCTGGGAGCAAAGAAACCACACCAAGGATTTATGGCCAGAAAGTATGAGAAATATGGGGTGGATACTGGGAGAATGCTGTGACCACATTATCATATTACAAGACACTGACTGGCATGCCACCGATTGGTTGTAGCAACTAGGTATTTATTGGCTAGCTCCAAATGGGACATATTGGCTGTGTGGTACTAACTTATGGCTGTGGTCACCTCCAGGGTGATTAGGAAAATGTTCCGTAGGTTACGCTTGAGCACAGGGGTGAATAATTCAGACCCTGCCAAAACCAGCAAGCCTTTTTCATTTACGATCTCACTGGACATGTTCAGTATTCCAGGGGCATGATCACTTGAAGATTGAAGCTAAGTATTGAAGACGTTATATGGCCTATAGAGGCCTTAATGAATTACACCAAAAAGGCCCTAAATGATAGCCAGATGAGTATCCCATTGCTAAACAATGAGGTCATGCTTTTGAGGAAAGCTGTGTTGCAAAACCATATGGCCTCAGATATACTCACAGCAGCACAGCGGGGGGCCTGCACCATCCTAAAAGCTGAATGCTGTGTGTATATTCCACATGAATGGAAGAACATAACCTGACTTATGACTGATATGAAACCCCGGATAACCAACCTGTCAGATCCAAAACCCTCACTAATTAATTGGTTGAGTGATCGGTTTGCAACCTGGGGAAGTTGGTGGCAGAAGCTGTTGCTTATAATAGGAATAATAATAATAATAATAATTTCTGTTCTGTCCTGTTTCTGCTTACAGTGTTGTTATGGTATGTGCTTGCAAATAAGTCCACACACAACTGAAAGGGCTAGGGTAATGATTGCCCAGGGAATTGCTCTAATTGAGGAGGCAGTAATATAACCTGACCCACCTTCCAGGTTTGCTTCCTATTTGTTGCTATACATCTGGCCTAGGTCCATATATATATACATATATGTGTGTGTGTGTATTTTTTTTTCTTTTCCTTCTTTTTTCCCATTTTTTTTTATCTTCATGGGACATAATGTCTTAGGAATGAGCCTTCATAGCAACGTGGGACCTGAACTTCTAGGAGTTAACCAACCTAGTGAGGAGAAACCAGCTCAAAAGAAAAGGAAGAAAAAGCAACCCTAGGCCAGAAAGCTGTATTCCTTCTAAAATGCTTTCTCCAAAAGATTTTAAAGAAAAAGAAGGGAAAGTGTGAAAGGAAATTAAATCTTGAGACCCCAAACTCATTAAGCCAAAGGGAAAAGTTAAGCTAGGAACTGGGTCATGCAAACCTGCTTCCCCCTTTTGGTTTCTAAATAAGATGGCTACAAGATGAAAAGCTACATGTCTCCTCCATATTTTGCCCACAAAGAAATTCCTAGTGAGCTGCAAGATCTTTTAAGGTATTTCTGTTAAAATTTCACCATGGCAATGTAAATGGATAGCTTATCTTTACAGATGCAGTCACCCTGCTGCCCACCAAACACAAATGAATATCTCATTGTTCCCCTGCCCCATTTTGCCTATGCTATCTTACGTAAAAATGTAGATTTCCTGCATTTTTCCTCTGCTCCATTTGTCTCTGTCATCTTATATATAAAAAAAAGCAGATGCACTGAGCTAGACAAGGGTATGAATGACTATTTTTCCTTATCCCGCCATACATGAAAATTATGTACTTCTCAATATCCCACCTTTTCCCCTTTAAATTTGGAGCCTTCAAAATCATCTTCAGAGAAAGGCATAGAACGGTCTCCTGGGCGTGCATCCTTAACTTTGGCAAATCAATCTCCTAAAATGACTGAGAATTGTCTCATCACTTTTCTCGATTGACACCTTTATAAAAGGGTTGGAGGAAATTTGCATGTTTGCCCTTCTTGCAGCATGTGAGGACACAGCAACAGGACACCATCTTGGAAACAGAGACTGGGCCTCTCTATCAGACACTGAACCAGTTGGCACCTGGGCGACCCAGTATCCAGAACTGTGAGAAAATAAATTTCTGTTCTTTACACATTACCCAGTCTGTGTGTTATTCTGTTATAGCATGATAAACAGAATAAGACAAAAGTCTTCAAACAATGAATGGATTTTGAAAGGAGTAAAAGATGGGCTGGGCATGGTGGCTCATGCCTGTAGTCCCGGCACTTTGGAAGGCTGAGGTGGGCAGATTGCTTGAGCTCAGGAGTTCCAGACTAGCCTGGGCAACATGGCAAAACCCCATCTCTAAGGAAAAAAAGAAAAAAAAAGGGATGGAGGGGTGGGAGTTTTATAGACAAAGAAATACATAAGCAAACAGATAAGCAAAAGCACGTCCTCAGTAATTCCATGTTGCTTTATCTGTATTCATGATCATGTTTACAAATCCATTCTGGAATTCTGCTGACTACTGATATTTGCAATTTTTGGCAATACTTCTCATCCACCTTAGAAAACCTGGAGAACATTTTTTCTATCTTTAATCTTCATATACATGCTTAATGAATTCTGATGATTATTAATGGAAATTTCATAACATCAATTTATTCACCAATATTTATTAGACCCTTGATATGTTCAAGACCCTGTAGCTGGTGCTGTCGGAGTCACTAAGATGAACTATATAAATAACTACTCTATGTGTACGAATAACTACCCTACAAAGCAGAAAGCTATCAAGTGCCTTAAGGGAGTTGAAACTGTATTTGCTACAGGAGGGCTGAGAGAAGACAGAACATCTACGATTTTTTTTCTTTTCAATTCTCTTCCTACAACTAATTCATCCGACCTTGGAAGTTTGGTCTTACTAAAAAAAAAAAGTTAGCTGTTCTTTTACAACCTCCTCTTCAAGATTACTTGTTAGGGTTTGCTGTGCCCTTCGCAGCTTGAAAGACTTTCTCTTCATCCAACGATTTGAGGCAATTAGGAGCCACTGCCTTCTCTCTGCCATTGGGTTCCAGAAAGCACCATACATTGTCCGCAGATACTTTACTCATGCTTACACTTTCTTGTTCTGAATCTTCAAAAATTAGCGGCGTGTGGTGGCACACGCCTGTAGTCCTAGCCACTCGGGAGGCTGAGGCAGGTGAATCACTTGAACCTGGGAGGCGGAGGTTGCAGTGAGCTGAGATTGCGCCACTGCACTACAGCCTGGGCAGAACAGAGAGACCCCATGTCAGAAAAAGAAAAAAAAAGTATCTGATTGTGTTTAGCATATCTGCAATATCCCCTTGACTTTGGCCTTTAGCCTCTTTATGAGTACCCTGATGGAGGAAGGCCCAGGAAGCGGTAGCCTTCCTGGTTTGTGACGCACGGTGTGCATTGCGTATTAGATTAACATCAGAATGGCCCTGAAGGCTGGAACATCTTATCTGTGTTTGAGAGTTATGGAAACTCTGATCCTCCATGAGAATAATTTTTCCAAGGTCTCAGATCTCTAAAGCAGTAGACCTTGGATCTGAACATTGCTATTTCTGACCTTAAAGCCCATGCATTTCCCACAACATATGAACCATGATAAGGTGTATTTTAAAGTTCATCTTTTCTGGTTTTTGTGAAAGTCTTTTAGAGATCTCAGCTCATCACAAAGTTTCCGGTTCAGTCTCGCGGGTTTCATGTACTCAGCCAGCATTTACTTGCCAGTCAAGGTCTAGGATGGCTACCTGTCCTCTGCAGCAGCCCCAAGCCTATTCATTAATTTCATTTACAATTTTATAGTCATAATTATTTCTTTGTATAATAGCATTCTGAGATTTTCCAAAATTTCCCACTGTTTTTGTTTTACAGTGCGCAGAATTCACTTTTGCTCTAACTTGACTCCAAGATGACACAATTTCCCAGTTTTTTTTTTTAACGGCTGGGGGATAGGGGTATGAGGAACAGAACACAGTGGTCTAGCTAACCGATTTCCGCTACACGTCCAGCTATCTTTCAAAATATTTTGTTTCTGCATGGCAACTTCAGCCGCTAAAAAAGCATCCAGTTTACGACGGAACCTGGAGGGTTGGTAAAGGCCCCCTGCGCTGGCCCCGCCCCATGGGACCGGCCGGCGTGGGCGTGAGAGGCGGGGCGGGGCCGCGCTCTGCTTGCCAATGTCTTTATAGGTCACCCGGAAGGCACGCGGAACCTCGGCGCGGTTCTCCCAGCAGGGTCTTTCCGCCACTCCAGCCCCGCGCCCCTCGCCGCGGCCCTCGGGCGTCTGCGCCGCAGCTGCCGCCCCCGCCTCTTTGGAGTCTCTCGCGGCCTCAAAGCGCGGCCTGCGTCGCTTCCGGCAGTTCCCGACCGCGGGCGATGGCTGCCGCTGGGGGCGCCCGGCTGCTGCGCGCCGCTTCTGCTGTCCTCGGCGGCCCGGGCGGCCGGTGGCTGCACCACGCTGGGTCCCGCGCTGGATCCAGCGGCCTGCTGAGGAACCGGGGGCCGGGCGGGAGCGCGGAGGCGAGCCGGTCGCTGAGCGTGTCGGCGCGGGCCCGGAGCAGGTAGGGCGCCGTGCGGGCGCGATCGCCGGCGCGGGCCGGGGTCCCCGGTGGGTGGCGCCTGGCTCTCTGGGCCGAGTCTCTGGTTCCAGTGCCTTCTGCGCGCCGGGCCCACACCCCGGAGGCCTGCCTCTCGCCCCCCTCTTCTGGGGTGCTCTCGCGGCTCCGTCTCGCTGCTCGGTGGCGTCGCTGCCTCCCTTCCGTCGCACCGCAGAGTTCCTTTCCGCATCACCCACTCCCGGCGGGAATCGGGGACCCTGGACTCCCAGCTCCCTTTCCCAGCGCCTCCCGTGCCCTGAGGAAAGCCGGGACTTTGCTGCTGCTTGTTCTCCGTGTGATTTGTCTGGGATCTGACCTTTGCTCTGCCCGAAACTGGCAGTGACCTTCGCGACAGGCTCCCCTCCTGCTGTCCTGGCCTGACACACCTGCCAGCTGTTTTTTTCAGGGCCTTGCCCTGCTTTGAGAGGACACCCAGGTCCCAGGTCTTTGTCAGGGGGTGTCCAGGTAGAATACACCCAGCCCATACCCTCTGCTGCCCTGTAGGCCCTTTGCTAGTTGCTCAAGTGTTGAAAGCCCCTGCGTTGAAGTAATCTGCCGGGACTTGAAACTTGGCTTTGGCACTGATTGTCTGACGTGCCTAACTTGGTCAGTCCTTAGGAACCCAGTTTCTCCATTTGCAAGTTGGATATAATAACAGTGTAGACCTCCTATGGTTAATTGAAGAATCAATGAGTTAATACAGCGATACAGGTAGTCTTGTGCCTAGCACGTAGTGAGGGCTCAGTAGGTGCCACTTGGTAGCAGCAGCAGCAGCAGCAGCAGCCTCTTAGGTTCACAGTGTTAAGAGAGTTTTGTATTAAATATTGAAAGAGATGTGACAATTTATCCCAAATGTGTTGAAGTTTTAGGTTCTTGGGCATATTTGTTTTTCAAAGACACTCCTTAGATATACTAGAGATACAATTTACACATAATTTCTACCAACATGGTGGCGATTTATATAATGCAGATCTCTCGACAGCTCTTTGACCGCATGATGTAGGGTAGCAGGAATCGAGAACTAGAGGGAGAGTGTGTTAGATTTGTATGCTGCTTTGTCTAGTTTCTTTTTGAGGTCTCTAAGAGCAGGGTCTAAGACTTTCAGTCATCTTTTCCCCACTAATCCCGTTATCTAGTGGGTGCTCCATACATTTTTGTTGTGTGAACTTTGGGAGGAATCATGGAGAAGGCAAGCCAGATTTATTTGTTGCTGTTTCCTCAGCACTTCCCTCCCTGTCTTTGACCAGTGTGGGTACCTTGCTTTCTGTTACACAATGGATGAGTTTTGGACAACTGTATAAATTGGGACAGATATTGAACATGCTTGTGTAACTGGTATAAGGGAACATGAATGTTTTTGTAATAATTGGGAGTTATCTTTCTCAGATTTGTTTTTTGGATTTGGATATGTCAGGTTGTTTTAAAGGGGAGCATGTCTATTTCCTCATAATCCTGCTGCCCTCTTTATTGGCACAATTTCTATTCATGGTCTTATCATTCCTCTTACAGACTTTGGAGCTACAACTGGATTTTCCAGTTCTTACTGTGTTAATGAGACTTGTGCTGTAACTACCGTAACTACTAATCACATGTGGCTATTGAAGTTTAACATAGTTAAAGGTAAATAAAATTAAAGATTCAATCTCCCAGTTACACTAGCCACATTTCGAGTTCTCAGTAGCCACATGTGGCTAGTGGCTACTGTATTGGACATTGCAGGTATGTGTGGAACATCTTTGTTATGGCACAAAGTTCTTATAGACAGACAGAGCAGTTCTAGAAACTGTAGTTCTGTCTTTGAAGTTTAACAACTCAATAAGCTATCAGTAATTGAGAGTCAGAAAAACTCCTTTTACTCTAAAATACCGTGACACAAGGGGGTTTGCAGTGATTCAGGTAGCAAAAATCTTTCACGTGTATTATTTCGTATGACTCTTAAGACAATTCTATGAGGTAGGGAGGGTAGATAAATGGGAATAAAAATTTCATATTAAGTAGCTGGCAGAACTAGGACTAGAACTCAAGAAGTTTTTGTGGATTTTAAAAAAATTTTAAATTTCGATTTATTTTTAAAATTTCAGTAGTTTTGGGGGCACAGGTGGTGTTTGGTTAATGGGTTAGTTCTTTAGTGGTGATTTTGGAGGTGTTGGTGTACTCTTCACCTGAGTGCAGTGGTGCCATCATGGCTCACTGCAACCTACACCTCCCAAGTTCAAGCGATTCTCGTGCCTCAGCCACCGGAATATCTGGGATTACAGGCGCGTGCCACCACACTCGGCTAAGTTTTGTAGTTTTAGTAGAGATGAGATTTCACTATGTTGACCAGCCTGGTCTCGAACCCCTGGCCTCAAGTAATCTGCCTGCTTCAGCCTCCCAAAGTATTGGGATTACAGGCGTGAGTGACCACTCCCAGCATAGGGTCTACATCTTCTGACTCTTAGGTTCCATACTCTTTCAACTTAAGAATTACCTTTTTCTTTCGTTTCCGCCTCCTCTCCTCTTCTTTGGTAAACCTGTTAATACTCTTACTTGGCAGTTTTTTGTAGGGCTGTTTACCTTTAATACAGACCAACAAGTTGGGCTTCTTAGCAAAAGGTCTTGGTCTTTAAATAACAGTTATTAATCAGTGTGTGTTGAATTCTACTGTGTGTTACATATTTTGCATACATTGTCAGAACTATAAGATTAATGTTGTCCAATTTTATAGAAGAGGAGGCTGATGTAAAAGAGATTTCGAATTCCTTTGCTGTAAGCTTAGCTCTAGAGTGCTTCAGAAGAACAGCAACGCTGAAACCTCTGGCTTTCAGTAGTGTGTATAAATGATGGAATTCTTTCTAATGTGCTTCCTGTAGCTTTAGCTACCAGGCATTCGTTGATGTCAAATCTCTAGACTTCTCTGCTGGGCTTAGACCCATACCCATATTTGCATCTGGCTTTTGGACATTCTCATCTGGCTTTTTCATTATTAAATTCAGCAGGTCTAAGCTTCAACTTATTTCTGTCTTCCCCAAAGTTCCTTTGGTTCCTGTCTTAAACCTAGGTTAAATGGTACCACCTAATTGCGTGAGCTGGAAATCCCAATGTTTTTCTTTCCGCTTTTCAGTTTATCTTATGTAGATGGTCACTAAAACCTTTTGGTCTACCTCCTGGATGTCTGTTAAGTCACTGCATTCTCTGTCCCTGATTAGTTTATGCTGTTTTGATAACCTCCAAAGTGGCCTCCCTGCCTCTAGGTTATTTTCATTCTCAGCCATTGTACTTTGAAAAAAATGGCAGTTATTCATGTTGAAAATCATGAATAATATGTGGGAATACTAGTTTTAAAGCATGTTTTGGTTGTGAAAAGAAGTTGGAGAGCGCAGGCCCTTTTGAGGAACATTCCGGTCCACACACACACCCTTTTGATGAGTTTTAATGAATAGAATCCTGTTTTTTTCCCCAGTGTTATAATATTAGGGACGGCATTATCCAGTGAGGCTTCAGTTGCCTCATTTGTGAAATGGGATCACTGGACTTGATAACTTTCAAGATAGTTATGGCTCTGAAATTATTTAATTCTGAGTTTTACTTAAAGATTTGTTTGATGGGCTATTGCCATCTATTGGTAATAATAAGAATAACAACTCATTATTTTAAGTTGAAGAGAATCTTTTCAAGTGTGAGGTAAAAATTAAAATGACCAATGGTGGAGGAATAAGGATCTAGTTTTTAGTATAATGGCTTCTCAAATTTTGGAGGGATGTTTGTGAGAAGTGAAGGAAATTTAAGTCAGCTAGCTGATAGCTAACATACTATCTTAAAAAACATGTAAGGAGGTATTTATCTTACAGATTCAAACAAACTTTTTCTAGTCCCTTTGATTTGTAAGTATACAATGTGGACTGAAATGAGATGTCAAATACGCAGAAAACTATTAAACAACATCTCTCAGCAGTAGTATTCTATGTAGCACTGGAAAAGCAATCGCCCTATTGAGAGCAGAATGATTTGCTTTTTTTTTTTTTTTTTTTTTTGGAGACAGAGTTTCACTCTGCCACCCAGGCTGGATTGCAGTGGTATGATCTCGGCTCACTGCAACCTCTGCCTTCCGGGTTCAAGCGATTCTCCTGCCTCAGCCTCCCGAGTAGCTGGGATTACAGGCATGTACCACCATGCCTAATTTTTGTATTTTTAGTAGAGATGGGGTTTCACCATGTTGGCCAGGCTGGTCTTGAACTTCTGACCTCAGGTGATCCGCCCGCCTTGGCCTCCCAAAGTGCTGGGATTACAGGTGTGAGTCACCATGCTCGGCCATGATTTGCTTTTTAGAAGCTCACTACAACCCTGGTCTAGTCTTTTATGGACACATTCATGTTTTTCAGAGAGCTGTGTGATGACGTTTTTTTGTTTTTTTGGGTTTTTTTTTGAGACAGGGCCTTGAGCTGTTGCCCAGGTTAGAGTGCAATGGTGTAATCACGGCTCACTGCAGCCCTGAACTTCTGGGATCGGGTGATCCACCTCAGCCCCATGAGTAGCTGGTACTATGGGCAAATACCACCATGCCTTTTATTTTTCACACACCTACAACCATCTCATTTTTATTTTTTGTAGCAATAGGGTCTTTCTGTGTTGCTCAGGCTGGTCTCAAACTCCTGGGCTCAAGCAGTCCCCTGCCTCGGCCTCCCAAAGTGCTAGGAGTACAGGTATGAGCCACCACACTTGGCCTTTTCTTTTTTAAATGACAGGGTCTTGCTGTGTTGCCCAGGCTGGAGTGCAGCGGTGCAATCATATCCCATTGCAGCCTCTTCCTCCTCCTGGGCTCAAGGGATCCTCCCGTTTCAGCCTCCCAATTAGCTGGGACTACAGATCACATCACCACACCTGGCTAATTATTTTATTTTTTGTAAAGATGGGATCTTGCCATGTTGCCCAGGCTGGTCTCAAACTTCTGGCGTCAAACAATCTTCCCACTTCAGCTTCTCGAAGTACTGGGGTTACAGGTGCAAGCTACTGCACTGGCTTGTATGAGAGTAAAATAGAGTTCATGAGTGATAATAATTGCCAAATGTTTTATAACTGTGACTATTAGGGAGACATATACTGAGGCCACCAGGTGGCGTTGACCAGGTAGTCATTGCCATTTCCTGTAAGGTAGTAGAGCTTATTACCTGGTAGGTGGGTAGATATATATGCCTTTGATTTCCAAATAAGCTTTGGAAAGAAAAGAAAATACTTTCGGCTAGGCATGGTGGCTCAGGCCTGTAATCTCAGAGTTTTAGGAGGCCAAGTTGAGAAGATGGCTTGAGGCCAGGAATTTGAGACCAGCTTGAGCAACATGGTGGCACCCCGTCACTACAAAAAATAAAAATAAAAAAAATTAGCCAGGCGTGGTGCTGGGCACCTGTATTCCCATCTACTCTGGAGGCCTTATAGGCTTTTAAACCAATTCTTTTAAATTATGTTTTGAAATTACTAAAAATACTAAAGGACTGTTTTCTTTTCCAGCTCAGAAGATAAAATAACAGTCCACTTTATAAACCGTGATGGTGAAACATTAACAACCAAAGGAAAAGTTGGTGATTCTCTGCTAGATGTTGTGGTTGAAAATAATCTAGATATTGATGGCTTTGGTGAGTATGAAACATTTCTTAAAATGCATAAGTGAAACTGTTAGGTTTCAAATTTTTATTTTGTGGTTTTTTTTTGAAGAAGTTTAACCTATAGCATGCTATGTAAAATATTAACATTCAGGATGTGTTAGTGTTATATTCTTGTTTATAAAGAATAATAGAGTGACACCGTTGTTCTGTTCTTTGTACATTTAAATAAGTCATGGCCAGAAATCTGCTGTGGCCTCATTACCTTACTGTTTATATGTGTGATACAAAGCCGACGGTAGGGAGTAGAGTTAAAAGATACCAGGTTAGAGAGAATAAATGTCATAGCACAGAGGGGTACTTAAATATCTTGAATGTCAGCTCACCTTCCTAGGAAAGGTAACTTATCCTAGAAAGTGATTTATTTAGAAAGTTTTCATTTTTAGACTTCTGACCATATGCCTTAACTACACGTGCAAAGCCTGTGTTCCTGCAACTGCCCTTTTACACTTCCTCAGGCGTACCCTGTATATCACCTGTCAGTTTTGTTCAAGCAATGTGTGTTTAGCAGTTCTCAGAGGGTTTCCTTGACCATTAGCATTAGTGTCACCTGGGAAATGCAGATTCTCAGACACTCCTCCCCCACCCACCGCCCCCGCCCCCGCCCCAGACTTACTGAGTCACAAAGTCTGGGGTAGGTCCAGCATTGCGTGTTGTAACAGCTGTCTGTGTGATTTTGATGCATGTTCAAGTTTGAGAACCACTGGTCTGGAATAAGGTTCAAGGAGCGTATCTGACTCTGCTTCTTTCAAGGCACTGTTCACATTACCCTTTAAAGAACCATTTCTAGATCAGAATTAATTTATCTTTCTTCTGTTTTCCCATGATATATTAAATCTACCTCTCTTTGTTAATGCTTATAACAGTTTTCCTTTTTAGAGAGAATGGCTGTCTTTTTTATTAGATTATTAGTTTTTGAAAGACTGTACTCCATGAGGTTACCTGAGTCACCTCATGGAGTAGGCTTTGTCCAGAGTTGGCACTCAATAATATTTGCTGAATATCTTTTTAAAAATTTTTTGAGACAGAATCTTGCTCTGTCACCCAGGCTGGAGTGCAGTCGTGCAATCACAGTTCACTGCAGCCTCGACCTCCTGGACTCAAGTGATCCTCCCGACTCTGCCTCCTGAGTAGCTGGGACTGCAGGTGCACCATCACACCTGGCTGAATTTTGTATTTTTTGTAGAGACAGTGTTTTGCCACATTGCCCAGCCTGGTCTTGAACTCCTGGGCTCAAGAGATCTTCCTGCCTTGGCCTCCCAAAGTGCTGGCATTACAGGCGTGAGCCACCGTGCCCAGCCTTGAATACTAAATCTAAGGTTTTTTTGCTAGTTTTAAAATAATTATAACAACTAGAATTTGAGTGTATACTATTCTAGCATATGTTAAATGAAGTAGATTTTTTTTTTAACTCTCCATTTGATAGTTGAAGAAACTTGAGTCTCATGGAAATTAAGTTTCCCTGGTTACACATGCAGCAAGTGAGAGGGCTAAGACTCAAACCTGTCTTGAAGTCAAGATGGTATATCTCATTGTGGTTTTGATTTGTATTTCTCTGGTGATTAGTGATGTTGAACATTTTTCCATATGTTTGTTGGCCGCTTTTATGTCTGTGTCTTCTTTTGAGAGGTGTCTGTTCATGTCTTTTTATTTTCCAACTTTTATTTAGATTCAGGGAGTACATGTGCAGGTTTGTTAAATGGATGTATCATGTGATGCTGAAGTCTGGAGTGTGAGTGATTCTGTCACCTAGGCAGTAGGCTTAGAAACCAATAGGTAGTTTTCCTCCTTGCCCCTCTCCCTTCCCCCTCTGGTAGTGCCCAGTATCTACTGTTCCCAACTTTATGTCCATGGGACCCAGTATTTAGCTTGTACTTATAAGTGAGAACACTTTGCTTTTCTGGTTCTGTGTTAATTTACTCGGGATAATGGCCTTGAGCTGTATCCATGTTGCTGGAAAGGACATAGTTTTATTCTTTTTATGGCTGCGTATTCCGTGGTATATGTGTATTACATTTTCTTTATCCAATCCACCATTGACAGGCACCCAGACTGATTCCATATCTTTGCTATTATGAATAGTGCTGAGGTAAACATACGAGAGCATGTGTCTTTTGGTAGAATTATTTGTTTTCTCTTGGGTATGTACCCAGTACTGGGATTGCTTGGTTGAATGGTAGTTCCATTTTTAGTTCTTTGAGAAATCTCCAAACTGCTTTCCACAGCAGCTTAACTAATTTACATTCCCACCAGCACTGTCTTAAGTGTTTCCTTTTCTCCGCAGCCTTGCCAACATCTGTAATTTTTTGACTTTTTAATGATATTCTTTATGACTGGTGCAAGATGGTATCTCATTGTGGTTTTGATTTGCAGAGTGGAGTATTTTTTCATGTTTCATGTTTGTTGACCACTTGTATGTCTTCTTTTTTAAATATTTATTTATTTATTTTTGACACAAAGTCTCACTGTCACCCAGGCTGGAGTGCAGTGGCGCAGTCTGGGCTCACTGCAACCTTCGCCTCCCAAGTTCAAGCGATTCTCCTGCCTCAGTCTCCTGAGTAGCTGGAATTATAAAGGTGTGCCACCACGGCCAGCAAATTTTTATATTTTTAGTAGTTTTATATTTTTATAATTTTATGATTATTTTAAAATTTTATATTTTTAGTTTTGCCGCATTGACCAGGCTGGTCTGAATTCCTGACCTCAAGTGATCCGCCTACTTCGGCCTCCCAAAGTGCTGGGATTACAGGTGTGAGCCACCATGCCTGACTTCTGCCCGCTTTTTAATGAAGTTATTTGTTTTTTGCTTGTTGATCTGTTTAAGTTCCCTATTGATTCTGGATATTAGACCTTTGTTGGATTCATAGTTTGTGAATATTTTCTCTCATTCTGTAGGGTGTTTACTTTGTTTTTTTGTTTGTTTTTTGAGATGGAGTCTTGTTCTGTCACCCAGGCTAGAGTGCAATGATGTGATCTCTGCTTGCTGAAACCTCCACCTCCTGGGTTCAAGTGATTCTCCTGCCTCAGCCTCTTGAGTAGCTGGGATTACAGGCACTCACTACCACGCCCAGCTAATTTTTGTATTTTTAGTAGAGATAGGGTTTCACCATGTTGGCCAGGCTGGTCTGGAACTCCTGATCTCAAATGATCTGCCCACCTTGGCCTCCCAAGTGCTGGGATTACAGGTGTCAGCCACCATGCCTGCTCTGCCCACTTCCCCCCAACCCCGAGACGGAGTCTCACTCTGTTGTCCAGGTTGGAGTGCAGTGCTACTATCTTGGCTCACTGCACCCTTCACCTCCTGGGTTAAAGCAATTCTCCTACCTCAGCTTCCTGAGTACCTGGGATTACAGGTGCATGCTACCATGCCCGGCTAATTTTTTTGTATTTTTAGTAGAGATGGGGTTTCCCATGTTGGCCAGGCTAGTCTTGAACTCCTGACCTCATGATCCACCCGACTTGGCCTCCCAAAGTGCTGGGATTACAGGTGTGAGCCACCACACCCGGCCCTCTGCCCACTTTTTAATGAGGTTATTTGTTTTTTGCTTGTTGATCTGTTTAAGTTCCCTATAGATTCTGGATATTAGACCTTTGTTGGATGCATAGTTTGTGAATATTTTTTCTCATTTTCTAGGGTGTTTACTTTGTTGATAGTTTCTTTAATGTGTCGAAGCTCTTTAATCAGGTCCCATTTGTCAATTTTTGTTTTTGTTGCAATTGATTTTGAGGACTTAGTCATAAAAATTCTTTGCCGAGGCCAATTTCCAGGAGAGCATTTCTGAGGTTTTCTTCTAGGACTTTTGTAGCTTTAGATCTTACATTTAAGTCTTTAATCTATTTTGAGTTAAATTTTGTATACAGTGATAGGTAGGGGTCTAGTTTCATTCTTCTGCATATAATAGCCAGCAATCCCAGCACTGTTTACTGAATAGGGAGTTCTTTCCTTATTGCTTATTTTTGTTGACTTTGTCAAAGATCAGATTTTCTAGATGTATGGCTTTATTTTTCGGGTCTCTATTCTGTTCCTTTGGTCTGTGTGTCTAGGTTTTCTAGGTTGTGTGCATAGGGGTGCTGATAATAGTCTCTAGGATCTTTGTATCTTTATGGGATTGGTTGTAATGCCATCTTTGTCATTTCTAATTATGCTTATTTGGATCATCTCTTTTTTTTCTTTGTTAATCTAGCTAGTGGTCTATCCATTTTGTTTATTCTTTCAGAAAAGCAACTTTTGGTTTTGTTGATCCTTTGTATAGATTTTTGGGTCTCGATTTTGTTCAGTTCTGCTTTGAGTTTGTTATTTCTTCTGCTAGCTTTGGGTTTTTTGTTTTTCAAGTTCTTCTAGGTTAATTTTAGATTGTTAATTTGAGATCTTTCTAACTCCTCAATATAGGCGTTCAGTGCTCTAAACTTCATCTTAACACTACTTTTGCTGCATCCCAGAGATTTTGGTATCTGTGTCTCTGCTTTTATTTATTTCAAAGAATTTTTTGATTTCTGCCATATGGTGGAGCCACTTTAGCTGGTAGAAATATTTTCTGATCTTTGACAGAAGTGGGTAAACCATGCTATTGTTTGTGTGCATTGGAAGTTGTGGCTGTTGTGCTGTTGAAAAAATTTAAATCTTAATATCTCGTAACTGTGTTAACTAAACTTTCATTTAGTGATGGTGTGGTACTGAAATATGTCCCAAATCAATAACGTTGGAATGGATGCTAAACATGATCTAACACAAAAAAAGGCTAAACAATCAGCCTGACGTTTGGTGCTGTTAATTTAGGTGTAGATACTGTAAAGACAAAAGTACTTAGAAAATAGGATTTTAAAAAGACATTACAGTAGGAATATTTTTAAGCTCACAAAAAAATCACTTGGTGAAGGGTAATGGAAAACAATACTGGTGGTCTGGCTGTGTCCACAACCAAATCTCATCTTGAATTCCCACCTGTTATAGGAGGGACCCAGTGGGAGGTAATTGAATCCTGGGGGCAGGTCTTTCTTATGCTGTTCTTGTGATAGTGAATAAGTCTCACAAGATCTGACAATTTTATAAGAGGGAGTTTCCCTGCACAAGCTCTCTGCATGCCTGCTGCCATCCATGTAAGGTATGACTTGCTTCTCCTTGCCTTCTGCCAGTATTGTGAGGCTTCCTCAGCCACATGGAACTGTAAGTCCATTAAACACTTTTTCCTGTATAAATTACCCAGTTTCGGATATGTCTTTGTCAGCAGTGTGAAAATGGACTAATAAAGCAAATTGGTATGAGGAGTAGGGTGCTGCTGAAAAGATACTTCAAATGTGGAAGCAACTTTGGAACCAGGTAACAGGCAGACATTGGAACAGTTTGGAGGGCTCAGGAGAAGATAGGAAAATATGGGAAAGTTTGGAACTCCCTAGAGACTTGTGGAATGGCTTTGGCCAAAATGCTGATAATGATATGGACAATGAAATTCAGGCTGAGGTGGTCTCAGATGGAGATGAGGAACTTGTTGGGAATTGGAGTAAAGGTGACTCTTGCTATGTTTTAGCAAAGAGACTAGCGCATTTTGCCCCTGCCCTAGAGATTTGTGGAACTTTGAACTTAAGAGATGATACTTAGGGTATCTGGCAGAAGAAATTTCTAAGCAGCAAATCATTCAAGAGGTGACTTGGGTGCTGTTAAAGGCATTCAGTTTTAAAAGGAAACAGCATTAAAAACTTTGGAAAATTTGCAGCCTGACAACGCGATAGAAAAGAAAACCCCATTTTCTGGGGAGAAGTTCAAGCTGGCTGCAGAAATTTGGATAAGGAATGAGGAGCTGAAAGTTAATCCCTGAGATACTGGGGAAAATGTCTCCAGGGCATGTCAGAGATCTTCATGGCAGCCCCTCCCATCACAGGCCTGGAAGCCTAGGAGGAAAAAGTGGTTTTGTGGGCTGGGCCCAGGGCCCCCTTGCTGTGTACAGCCTAGGGACTTGGTGCCCTGTGTCCCAGCTGTCCCAGCTGTGGCTGAAAGGGGCCAATGTAGAGCTAGGGCCGTGGCTTCAGAGTGTGCAAACCTCAAGCCTTGGCAGCTTCCATGTGGTATTGAGCCTGCTAGTATACAGAAGTCAAGAATTGGGGCTTGGGAACCTCCGCCTAGATTTCAGAGGATGTATGGAAATGCCTAGATGTTCCAGGCAGTAGTTTTTTGCAGGGCAGGGCTCTCATGGAGAACTTCTGCTAGGGCAGTGCAGAAGGAAAATGTGGGGTTGGAGCCCCCACACAGAGTCCCTTTTGGGGCACCGCCTAGTGGAGCTGTGAGAAGAGGGCCACTGCCCTCCAAACCTCAGAATGGTAGATCCAGTGACAGCTTGCATGGTATGCCTGGAAAAGCCACAGACACTCAATGCCAGCCCATGAAAGCAGCCAGGAGGGAGGCTGTATCCTGCAAAGCCGCAGGGGTGGAGCTGCCCAAGACCATGGGAACCCAGCTCTTGCATCAGTGTGACCTGGATATGAGACATGTAGTCAAAGGAGATCATTTTGGAGCTTTAAGATTTGACTGCCCCGCTGGATTTTGGACTTGCATGGGGTCTGTAGCTCCTTTGTTTTGGCCGATTTCTCCCATTTGGAATGGCTATATTTACCCAATGCCTGTACCCCCATTGTATCTAGGAAGTAACTAACTTGCTTTTGATTTTACAGGCTCATAGGCAGAAGGGACTTGCCTTGTCTTGGATGAGACTTTGGACTGTGGACTTTTGAATTAATGCTGAAAAGAGTTAAGACTGTTGGAAAGGCATGATTGGTTTTGAAATGTGAGGACATGAGATTTGGGAGGGACCAGGGGCAGAATGATATGGTCTAGCCATGTCCCCTCCTATCCAGACCTCATCTTGAATTCCCACGGGTTGTGGGAGGGACCCAGTGGTAGGTAATTGAATCTTGGGGGCAGGTCTTTCCCATGCTGTTCTCCTGACAGTGAATAAGACTCACAATATCTGACAGTTTTATAAGGGGAGGGGGTGTTCCCTGCACAAGCTCTCTGCCTGCTGCCATCCATGTAAGATATGACTTGTTCCTCCTTGCCTTCCGCCAGGATTGTGAGGCTTCCCCAGCCATTGTGGAACTGTAAGTTCATTAAACCCTTTTTCCTGTATAAATTACCCAGTTTCAGGTATGTCTTTATCAGCAGCGTGAAAATGGACTAATACAATTGGTTACGTAGTTGAAGGCACAAAACTGTGGCAGTGTACCTCAGTCTGCAATGGCTGATGTTTATGGGTGCTGAAAATTCATCTTTACCCCTGCCCTGCCCCGCTACCTTTTTTTTTTTCTGTAGGAAAATTATCTCAACTTAAGTTTTAAATTATGTGAAGCTTTGAAGCTTTCAGCACTAGCATCTTTTGTATAAAAAAAGATGATTGGATTTAGATTATCTTCCCTCCCCACCACATCATTTAACATGCCATCTGTTGTTTTTTGACTTAATAATATCCTTTTTTTTTTTTTTTTTTTTTGAGACATAGTTTCGCTCTTTTTGCCCAGGCTGGAATGCAATGGCACGATCTCGGCTCATTGCAACCTCTGCCTCCCTGGTTCAAGTGATTCTCCTGCCTCAGCCTCCTGAGTAGCTGGGATTACAGGTGTCTACCACCACGCCCACCTAATTTTTAAAATATTTTTGGCAGAGACGGGGTTTCACCATGTTGGGCAGGCTGGTTTCGAACTCCTGACCTCAAGTGATCCGCCTGCCTTGGCCTCCCAAAGTGCTAGAATTACAGGTGTGAGCCACTACGCCTGGCCAACAGCTAATGCCCTTTCTGATTGGTGTGAGATGGTATCTCATTGTGGTTTTGATTTGCGTTTCTCTGATGATTAGTGATGTGGAGCATTTTTTTCATGTTTGTTGGCTGCTTGTATGGCTTTTTTTGAGAAGTGTCTGTTCATGTCCTTTGCCTATTTTTTTAATGATGTTGTTTTTTGCTTGTTGATTTAAGTTCCCTATAGATTCTGGATATTAGACCTTTGTTAGATGCATAGTTGGTGAATATTTTCTCCCACTCTGTAGGTTGTCTGTTTACTTTGTTGATAGTTTTTTTTGCTGTCTAGAAGCTCTTTGTTTAATTAGATCCCACTTACCAATTTTTGCTTTTGTTGCAATTGCTTTTGGAGACTTAGCCAAAAATCCTTTGCCAATCCAGTGTCTAGAAGAGTATTTCCTTGATTGTCTTTTTTATAGTTTGAGGTCTTACATTTAAATCTTTGATCCATTTTGGGTTAATTTTTGTATATGGTGAAAGGTAGGGAGTCCAAATTGAGACTTCTGCCTATGGCTAGCCAGGCATCCCAGCACCATTATTGAATACAGAGTCTCTTAAAAAGAGTAAGTGCTGTCCGGGCGCATTGGCTCATGCCTGTAATCCTGGCACTTTGGGAGGCCAAGGCAGGCAGATCACTTGAGGTCAGGAGTTTGAGACTAGCCTGGCCAACATGGTGAAACCCCATCTCTACTAAAAATACAAAAATTAGCCAGGTGTGGTGGCATACACTTGTAGTCCCAGCTACTTGGGAGGCGGAGGTTGCAGTGAGCTGAGATTGTGCCTCTGTATTCCACCCTGGGTGACTGAGCAAGACTGTCTCAAAAAAAAAAAAGAAAATATATGTGTGTGTGTGTGTGTGTATATATACATATATATGTATATATACACACACACATATGTATGTATATACGTACGTATATATGTATGTATACATACGTATGTATATATGTATGTACACATACGTATGTATATACATATGTATATATACGTATATATGTGTATATACGTATATATGTGTGTATATATGTATATATGTATATATGTGTATATGTGTATATATATGTATATATGTATATATATACATGTATATATATATGTGTATATATATATTTGCAGAACAACCTCTGAGCTGCTCCTCTGGGCACACTGCCTATGGGATAGCCGTGCTCCACAAGGAGTCCTACTTCTGCTGCTGCTGTATGCTGCTGCTTCAATGAAAGTTGCTATTTAACACGACCGACCTGCCCTGAATCGTTTCCTGGGCAAAGCTAAGAACCTTCCTGGGCTAAGCCCCAATTTTGGGGCCTGTCTACCCTGCATCAATTCTATATGAATTTTAGAATAGTTTTTTTATAATTCTGTGAAAAATGATGTTGGTAGTTTGATAGGAATAGTGTTGAATCTGTAAATTGCTTTGGGCAGTATTATTTGCTTATTTTTCTGATGAGGTATTGTTTATTTTTATAGGTTAGCAAAAGCTCTTTAAATGTCCTATTTGATAAAAATTGTGAAGATGAAAATTTTAAACATTTATTTAAATGGCTTCCAACTGCTATTTTACATGAAGTTACATATTCTCAAAGTAGTGTAAAATGCTTTTTGTGTAAATAATTTGTGTGGATTGCTTTATATTAATTTCTTCTAAATTAAAACATAAGTATTATGATCTTAATACTTGAAAGTATTCTTTTAAGTTTTTAAAAGTATTTTTTTCTTCATCATTTGTGACTATATATTACAGTACAGTTTTTTTAAACCGCAGGTGACAACTATTACAAGGTCATGAAATCAATTTAGTCACTCCCAACTAGCATTTTAAAGAAATCAAAAAGAACAGAACATATAAAAACATACCACCTTTTGCAAGGGTATTATCTTAGGAAATGTTTATTTAGCTATTTTACAAGTATATATGTACTGGGTCATGATGTAAAATGAAATTTGTACTGTGAGTCACAGTTAAATAAAGTTTTTTCTGAAAGTCATTGGTTGGAATGGAAGAATGTCCTGCCTGGGCTTCTTTCCCAGCTGTATCCCTTTTTCAGCTTTGTGACCTTGGGTTGGGTATCTAACCTACTTATAACTCATCTTTTCATCTGTAAAGCGGGGATAGTATTAATATCTACCTCATAAAGTTGCTGTAAAGATCCAATGAGTAAATCCAAGCAAGTCCTAAATAAATATTAGCTAATATTGTTACCATAGGTATTAATACAGATTCATTGTTCATTATAGCAAATTTTAAAAATACATTTAAAAAGAATTTATCACTTCATATCATCACACAGAGATAAGCACTGAAATAATCTTTTTTCCGAATACCCAAGAAATATAGAAAATTTAATGTAAATTTAAAAATTCTGCTGGTATCATAGAAATTCGCATATTCAGACTCAGAAGAAAAGCTTTAAAGATCAAGTATCCTGACATGTCCACAAATCTTTGTATTTAAACATAAGCTTGAGATAAGTAAGCTAAACTAGATTCACCAAAGACAGAGTTAAGCCTAAGCTTCTTTCTAGAATAAAGATGAGAGAAATGAAATCAGGAAGGGTGCAATGTTATCATTATAAAGAAGAGCTTATTACCACAACATTATGGGGGCAGCTGTTTCATTAATTCCTAAGGCTGAATGCAGGAGCCCATCTAAACACTGAATTTGTCATAAGTCATACAGATGAACACCGTACTCCAAACATGGCTGACCGAAGTACTTAGTTTCTTTACAGTTTCACCCTGGGTGATCTCATCCGTTCTGTGACCTTAAATCCTTTCTAGATATTGGTAAACTCTTAAATTTACATCCTTAGCTCAGACCTCTCCTCTGAGCCCTGATTTACAGATCTAACTTCTTGCTTTACATCACTTCTTGGAAATCTAACATATTTAAAACAGCTTTTGCCTTTTTTCCTCCTGATGAAACCTGTCCTTCCTCGAGTCTTTCCTACCTCAGTAATGAGCACCACCCGGCTGCTCGAACCTGAAACCGTAGAGCACCATTCCTTCCTCTTTCTTCCCAACCTGACATCCAGTCCATCGGCACCTCCTGCCAGTTGTGCCCCCAAGATTCGCCTCCAGCATGTCCTGTTGGCTCCATCCCTACAGTCGGCACGAGGGGCTGGCCAGCCACTGGGCGCCTGGAGCTGTGCTAACCTGCTTCTGCTCTGGAGTTTAACAGCCAGGTAATTTGTCCTAACAGAAATCAGACATGTCAGTCCCCTGATTAAAAGCCATGAGTGGGCCAGGCACAGTGGCTGACGCCTGTAATCACAGCACTTTGGGAGGCCTAGGTGGGCGGATCACAAGGTCACGAGTTTGAGACCAGCCTGGGCAACATGGTGAAAACCCGTCTCTACTAAAAATACAAAAATTAGCCAGGTGTGGTGGCACGCACCTGTAATTTCAGCTACTTGGGGAGGCCAAGGCAGGAGAATTGCTTTAACCCAGGAGTCAGAGGGTGCAGTGAGCCGAGATTGCACCATTGCACTCCAGCCTGGGTTACAGAGTAAGACTCCATCTTGAAAAAAAAAAAAAACCGAGATGGGCGGATCACGAGGTCAAGAGATCGAGACCATCCTGGCCAACATAATGAAACCCCGTCTCTACTAAAAATACAAAAAAAAAAAAAAAAACCCAGCTGGGCATGGTGGTGCATGTCTGTAATCCCAGCTACTTGGGAGGCTGAGGCAGGAGAATTCCTCGAACCAGGGAGTCGGATGTTGCAGTGAGCCGAGATTGCACCACTGTACTCCAGTCTGGCAGCAAAGTGAGACTCCTTCAAACAAACAAACAAAAAACCATGAGTGTCTTCCTTTGCACATAGGATAAAATCTGTATTCCCAGCCGTAAAGGGCTCTGCATTATCTGGCCCCATCTGCCACTCTTCCTCTTTTTTGTTTTTTTCTCATTGTTCTTTGTCTCACTTTGGTGATACTGGCCTTTTCTCAAGAGCTTGAACTCACCCAAAATTCCTACCTTTGAGACTTTGTATATACTTTACCCTCTCCCTGAGACACATCCCTCTCTCTCCCATCCCCAAAATTTAGCTTTTCATCTATCAAATCTCAATTTATGTACTTCCTTAGCGAGGCTTTGCCCAGCCACCCAGTCCAAAGTAGTGGTTCTCTTGTTACCCTGAACCCATTATTCTCCTTCTCAGCATCTTGTTCACTTGTTTTATAGTATTTGTCACAGTTTAGTGATTATGTATTTCTTGTGTATCTTTCCCAATAGACTGCGATGAGGGATAAAGTCATTCCTGTTTAATTCCTCATTGTATATGAAATGAAGTAATAAGTGAACACATGAATAAAAAGGGACAGTCATAAATTTTGGAAACAGTTCAAACTTATAAACATTCTCATTGCCAACTTTTATATTAATATAGATCTTTTGGATGATGCAGGTACCTGTTTTCAGAGTGTATCATAATATTCTGTCACTAGGGGGCAGTTACACACCCGAGATTCAACTTACCTAGTTTACTCTCAAGACATTTTTTTTCTGCAGTATTACCTATTTTCTTCATGTGTCTGTTTTGAGGGAAATTATACAAATTGGAAGATCCTGATTGTGTTTGTATAAGTTTATATTTATTCCCCTCATGCTTGAGTCCCTATTGATATAATGTATTTCTGACTACGCTAGATCAATCTTTAATCTAGAAAATTAGATTTTATGTTTACACATAATTTCCGTTTCTAATATATAATATTCCCACACAACCATCCTCTAGATTTTTGTTTGGGAAAGGGGTTAGGTGTCGGGGCAGGCAGTTGTATTGTCAGCATCGTAGTAGATAATACAAAATGATCTTAATGTGAGATGCACACACACAAAACGTCTTTTCCCGTTGGCAAACACTCAAGTTACATGAAAGGAAAGGAGCAGCAGTCTGCAGAGATCTGACTTTCTCTAGGAATTAATTTCACAGCTACAACTTCTGAGGATTTGCCCAAGTACTTACTATCATTATTCCTGTTTTAAAAAAACAAAACTTGGTTCATGAGTTCACCAACCTTGAAATTAGTAAGCATGCTTTACTATTCTTCATGTCATTTTATAAGCATATATTTGAAATTGTGCAGATTAACAGTATTGAGATTCTTACTCTAGCAAAATCAGAAGCATTGTGAAAACCAAAACTGTTGTCAGGAATCCTATAATTTTAAGCTGGCAGGCTGTGTGAGTTGTAAATTTTACATTTGTTACTGCAGCTAAAGATGGACCATTTTAGCTAATAAACAAACCCCTGCCATCCTTTGTCAGCACCATGTGAACCATGCTGTTTATAGACATCTGAATATCTGTATGATTTTCTTGATTATGGTGATGATATTTTAAACTGTGGTTATAATTTAAAATCATTTTTAAAGCCTGTATCAGTTTCAGCCAAGCATTAAGTGCTAATACTGAAAAATGTATCTGAAAATGAGTTATTTTGGAATAGAGGTTAGATAGAACAAAATGTTAGGAAGAAAGCCAAAAACCTGTCGTGATACATACTACTGTTAATTTAGGAGAAAGCACTCTGAATTGTTAGCCAGTATGTAAACAAAATCAAAGCAGTACTAAAATGTATATACTTTTAAGTTCATGAAAATTGTTGTATAACCAAGCCAGGATGGTGGCTAAAATGCTAGCACCAGGGGCTAATATCAGTGTTGCTGTAAGGTGTTCCTAAATCAGGTTATTATCTGTGCTAAGGCATGAAGTATGTTATTATTATTAATTTTAATTGACAGATCATAATTGTATTTATGGGGTAGGTACAGTGTGATGTTTTGATACATGTATACAATGTGGAATGATTAACTTAAGCTAATAAACATATCCTTCACCTCACTTATTTTTTGTGATGAGACATCTGAAATTTACTGTTGGTAACTTTTGAAATACACAATACATTATTATTAACTGTAGTCACCATGCTGTTGCTATAGATTTTTTAAAATTAATTTTTTATAATATTTTGAGACAGAGTCTCACTCTGTCACTCAGGCTGGAGTGCAGTGGCATGATGTTGGCTCACTGTAGCCTCCACCTCCTGGGTTGAAGTGATTCTTGTGCCTCAGCCTTCCTAATAGCTGGGATTATAGGTGAGCACCACCACACCCGGCTAATTTTTGTATTTTTAGTAAAGATGGGGTTTCACCATGTTGGCCAGGCTGGTCTCAAATACCTGACCTCAAATAGTTTGCCTGCCTTGGCCTCCCAAAGTACTGGGATTACAGGCATGAGCCACTGTGCTTGGCCTGTGCTAGAGATCTTAAACACAAATTCCTCCTAACTGAAACTTTGTAGCCTTCGAACAGCACATGCTCATTTCATTTCCTTACCCCCACTCCCATCTGCTGGTAACTACTGTTGTATTTTCTAAGGCAGTGGCCCCCAACCTTTTTGGCACTAGGGACTGGTTTTGTGGAAGACAAATTTTCCATGGGCAAGGTTGGGGTAGGGATGGATTTGGGATGATTCAAGTGCATTACATTTATTGTGCACTTTATTTCTATTATTATTACACTGTATCATATAATGAAATAATTATACAACTCATCATAAGGTAGAATCAGTGGGAAGCCCTGAGTTTGTTTTCCTGCAACTAGATCTAGGTCCCATCTGGAGGTGATGGGAGACAGTAACAGATCATCAGGCATTAGATTCTCATAAGGAGGGTGCACCCTAGATCCCCCACATGCACAGTTCACAGTAGGGTTCTCATCCTATGAGAATCTAATGCAGCTGCTTATCTGACAGAGGTGGAGCTCAGACGGTAATGTGAGCGATGGGGAGCAGTTGTAAATACAGATGAAGCTTCCCTCGCTTGCCCTCTGCTCACCTGCTGTGTGGCCTGTGGCCTGGGACTGCTGTAAGACATGATGTATTTTTGGTTATTTGAAAGGTGGACATAGTAATGAAAAGAATTTTACTTCAAACGTTTGTTCTACTTAAGTATATTTTAAAACAAAAATGTTTGAGGATTTTAGATTTTTAAACTTTAGGAATCCACTTTTCTATTTTGTTTCTTTGAGAAAATAATTCTTGAAATATGAGACTTGTACAATTTTCAAAATCTTTGAGAATGCGTTTCTCATAAAACATGATCACTTTGTGTTTACATATATGTGTATATCCATGTATATATACACATGTACATACATGTATACACATAGACATACACATTTTCCCTATTCATTTACTTTTATATAGCCAACCACTTATAAAGACACTAAAAGCTGACAGCCACCAATATTACTCTGGGGCTGTGTATATAATAAGTTATATAATTTTTGCACCTCATTCCTTCATATACATCATATATTAGTATACCCATATTGTGATCAGCTGCAAGTTTTAGCCTTGTAGTTGTTGTTTGTTACTTTTATATCCTTTATTCTTTTATAGTTTTATAGATTATCTTCCACTGTTTATTTTGTAGGGTTCTCTGTGTATATGAAAAGCCAAAAAAAAAAAAAAAGCTCCCCATTTTGTGAATAGCTTTTGTTTCCATAATCTATTTTCAGATCAGCTGCTTGTTATTTGGAATTTGTTTTCCCATAAAAAATAATGTTGGCTAAATTTTTGAGCCAACACACAGAACCTATTTCTTCACAACTGACTTAATCACCATTTGTAGCTTGTTTTTTGGGATAAAATGCATTGCACCTTCTAACGCTTGTAATTGTAGCTGCTGCTGCTTTTCTTCTACTTTTTTAAAGAGACAAGGTCTCATGCCAGTCAGAATGGTGATTATTAAAAAGTCAAGAAACAACAGATGTGGTGAGGTTACAGAGAAATATGAACACTTTTACACTGTTGGTGGGAATGTAAATTAGTTCAACCATTGTGGAAAACAGTGTGGTGATTCCTCCAAGATTTAGAACTGGAAATACAATTTGACCCAGCAATCTCATTACTGGATATATACCCAAAGGAATATAAATCATTCTGTTATAAAGATACATGCACGTATATGTTCATTGTAGCACTATTCGCAATAGCGAAGACATAGAATCAACCCAAATGCCAATCAATGATAGGCTGGATAAAGAAAATGTACATATACACCATGGAATACTATGCAGCCATAGAAGGAACAAGATCATGTCCTTTGGAGGGACATGGATGGAGCTGGAAGCCATTATCCTCAGCAAACTAATGCAGAAACAGAAAACCAAATACCACATGTTCTCACTTACGTATACCACATTTTCTTTATCTCTTTATCACTTGAGAGATATTTGGGTTGTTTCCACCTCTTGGCAATGGCCAACTGGTTTTTGACAAAGGTGCAAAGCAATTAGTGAAGAAAGGGTATTCTTTTCAACAAATGATGTTGAATCAGTTGGATATTCATGTGGGAAAAAAAGGTGCATCAACCTAAACCTCACATCTTATAAAAACATTAATGCAAAATTGACTTAGATCTAAATGTAGAACTTAGAACTGTAAACTCCTAAAAGAAAGAACAAGAAAAAATCTTTAGGACCTGTGGGTAGGTAGGCAGAGAATTCTTAGACATGACTGGAAAAGAATTTATATATAAATTCTTATATATAAGAAAAATAAATTAGAGTTCATCAAAATTAAAAACTTTTGTTCTTCCAAAGACACTGTTAAGGGACTGAAAAGCCAAACTACAGACTGGGAGAAAATACTTGTAAATCACATATCCAGTGAAAGGACTTATATCCCGACTATGTAAAAAGCTCTCCAAACTTAACAGTAAGAAAACAACACAATTAAAAAATGGGCAAAAGATATGAACAGACACTTCACCAAGGAGAATTTAGAGATGGCAAATAAGCTCATAAAAAGATTGAGGGGCATCTGCACCTGAACTTGTATGTGTGAACGACTTTGTGTTGTTTAGAGTTTCTCCTAGAGGCACAAGAGACTAATGGCGATGTCATACTCCCAAGTGGCTTTGGGAAAAAAATGAGGCAAAGTTAAAAAAAAAAAAAATATTTTAAACCTTTAATTTCTTGGAGAAAATGTGAATGAAAGTCACAATGTGACACCACCAGATACCTACTGGAAACAAACCATGGGACATTCAAACAGTGGAATGCTTCTTAGCAATGAAAGGGAGCAAACTATAGATACATGCAACACATTGGATGAATCTCAAAGGCATTGTGTTGAGTGAAAGAAGCCAGTTTCAGTCAAACACTGTATGATTCTATTTATATGAACATTCTGGAAAAGACTAAACCACAGTGATAGAGAACAGATCAGTGGTTACCAGGGGTTAGGGATGAGGTAGACTGTGACAACAAAGCAACAGCAAAAGGGAATTAAAAGTTTTAGGCTGAGGAAGCTGCTCTGTACCCTCAGTGTGGTGGTGGTTACACAAGTCTATACATACATTAAAACTCATAGAACTGGCCAGGTGCGGTGGCTCACGCCTGTAACCTCAGCACTTTGGGAGGCTGAGGCAGGCAGATCACCTGAGGTCAGGAGTTTGAGACCAGCCTGGACAACATGGTGAAACCCCGTCTCTGCTAAAAATACAAAAATTAGCCAGGCATGGTGGCTCATGCCTGTAATCCCAGCTACTCCAGGAGGCTGAGGCAGGAGAATCACTTGAACCCGGGAGGCGGAGGTTGCCGTGAGCCGAGATTGCACCATTACACTCCAGTCCAGGCAACAAGAGTAAGACTCTGTCTGAAAAAACAAACAAACAAAACAAAACAAAAAACCTCATAGAACTGAACACTGAAAGAGATAACTAGTAATTGGAGGACATAGCTATCATGAAATTGGCAATATTTTATGAGATAAAGAAAACAGAAGAGGAGTAACTTTTTTTTTTTTTTCTTAAATAGCCTCTTGTTCTTCTTACAGTTTTAGGCTCTTTTTTATACCCAAATATTTACCTTATTTTTGCAGGGTTTTTTTTTTCCTCCTAAATACCCTTTTTGGTTAGGTGTCTCCGATATTCTCTAAAATTCTTTAATTTTTAATAAACCGTATAGGTTAAATCTCAAAACAAACTCTAGAAAACTACTCATCTGTCTTCTTATGGATTTTTGCAAGATTGAAAGTTTCTTTTTACTTTTTTATTTTTTTAATTTTTCTTTGAGCCCTGACCATGGCAAGGACAGAATAGTTCATAAGTGCTATCCATGGGGTCTTGGAAACCCTTGCTACAGATCGTTTCTGTAGTGATAGTTGTTCTAACCCAATCTGACCGTTAGCTTTCTCTGGTTTAGTGTTAGCTCTCTCACATAGGCTGGTTTCATTCTGAGTCTTATAGTTTCTGTTATATTTGAACTTCTTCCTAGTCCAAAGAATAACAAAGGATAAATTGTTGGCAAGTTTTTATGGCAGAAAAGGTTCGAAAAGGACCATAAAATAGTGAGGGATCATGAATGTGATGTGTTCATTTAAAGAATAAATACGGGACTAGAATGTATAATGGGAACTTAGTGTGTAGGCACCAAAAGTTAATCTGAAAATATTCAGCATTTTTCAAATTCTTATTAGAATAGTCTCTTCAGCGCTGAGCTTAGCAACTTAAGCAAGATGTGGAAATAATTGCCAAGGTTCCTGAGAAGAGCCATGAAAATTTAAATAAGAGAATAGAATAATACCTTTAGGAGAAAGTTAAAAGAACTGAAGCTTCCTAGGGAAGAGGGGGAGAGTTTGAAGCCTATGAACAGCTAGAACAGGTTGGTAACTCTTCATTTCGACTGGCTACTGGTACAAAAAGCAATGTCCTTTGTTTTTCAGGAGGGATTTATTGGCATATGAGCCTTTTCTCTCCATTTAATGTATAAGTAAGGCAACTTACATTATTGTATGGCAGTACAATAATTATTAGTTGCCTACAGCATTGGGAAACTTAAGTCGAAGTCGTAACTCATCTCTAACTAGTGGTATGACCTTAGTCCATTTCTTTAACTTCTGGGGCTTAATTCTTAATTCCTCTTATGTTTACAAATAAAGTTGAATTACTCTAAGAGTTTCTGTAACTTTGGATAATAATAATAATGTTTACCAACACTTACATAGTACATACTATCTGCCAGTCATGGTTGCCAGTATATATATTCATATATATTAAGTATACAGTCATGTGTAATTCTTGGAACTACTATGTGAGGTTAGTATAGTTACTCTTGAGGAAACTGAGACATGGAAGGTAAAGTAGCCCAAGGTGACAGGGTTAGTAAAAAGGAAAGCTGTGGTTGAAGGGAGGAAGTCTGGCTAACAGCCCATGCCCCTAACTCTGAACTTCACTATATGGTCTCCCTCTCCCATAATTCTATTATTGCTTTGAATTGGATTTAATAAAAGTGAAGATTTAGAGAAACTTCACAATGGTGTTTTTTTGTTTTTGTTTTTGTTTTGTTTTGTTTTGAGATGGAGTCTCCCTCTGTCGCCCAGGCTGTAGTGCAGTGGGGCAATCTCGGCTCACTGCATCCTCTGCTTCCCAGGTTCAAGTGATTCTTCTGCCTCAGCCTCCCGAGTAGCTGGGATTACAGTTGTGCACCACTACACCCAGCTAGTTTTTGTATTTTTAGTAGAGACAGGGTTTCACTACGTTAGCCAGGCCGGTCTCGAACCTCACGTGATCCATCTGCCTCGGCCTCCCGAAGTGCTGGGATTACAGGTGTGAGCCACTGTGCCCGGCCTGTTTTTTTTTTTCCTTACGGTAAAATATAAATAATAAATGCTTAAATTATAAGGAAGGAACAACTCTAGTTAAAATGATCCATTCAGAGGAAAATTAAGAAGGTTACTAGTTGTTAACAGTGGTTGTGTATATTTCATATAATATTTAGTGACCAAAAGAGAATATAAATCAAACTGAAGTTACTCTGAGGACTCTATATTCTTTGAAATTGTACAGTGGCTTTAAAAAAAACTGTAAAAACAAACCCGAATCACTGTTTTTAAAGTCAGATTTAAGCAGACTGTGATTCTGCACGCCTCTGTTGTCAGGTCCTCCCCTGGGATACTAATGTGTTCTGGATGCCATATTTTAAGAAAAGCCCAACTGGCCTTAGGGATGGGATTTAGAACTGTGTTATGTAAGAAACAGTGGAAGGACCTAGTGGAAGGACCTGGGGATGCTCAGCTGGGAGAAGGAAGAATGATCTCAAATAAATGAAAAGCTATCCTTTAGAAGGATTAAACTCCATGGGATAGCGTTGGACCAGTAGGTGCTAGTTACAAAGTGGCAGACTTTAGCTTGGTGGAAGCCAGCCAAATGCAAAATTGGCTGACTTATGTGGTGTCGGTTTCTTTGTCAGGAGATTTTCAAGTGAAGGCTGAGTAATACCAGGAAAGGGATGTTACAGAGCAGATTCGTCCTGGTTTAGTTGGACAAGGTGGTGTTTTAGTTCTCTCATCACAGTGTCTGGCGTACGATATGTACTCAGTAAACCACTGTTAAATTAATGACTTAAAAAATGGAACAGGATAAATATTCTGATTATTTAAGACCATAGTGACTTATTTTAAAATGACTTGATTGTGTCCAAATTACAAGGAGAGATTGAGAGGGAAGAACATTTAACTTAATTTAGCTATAGGTTTGATTGCTTTCTAGTTCCTCTTATATACCATAACTTTCATCGCTATTATGTCAGTAATTACTATGTAAGTTTAAAATTGCACACATTTTTATATGTATGCATGTCTCAGCTTATTAACTTGTAAGCTCTCTATTAGGACTATATTTTCATAGGTATTCCTTTACAGCACCAAGCCAGAACCTTTGTGAAATAATATAACGTGAGGGATTTCAAACTCATGCATGTGTGTGCGTGCGCGCGCATGTGGCAGGAGATGGAGGCTTGTTGCCCCTATTCTCTTCATTTTCACCTTTCATTTATGTATTTTTTTTTTTTTTTGAGACAGAGTCTTACTCTGTTACCCCGGCTAGAGTGTAACCTCAGCTCACTGTAACCTCCGCCTCCCGGGTTCAAGTATTTCTTCTGCCTCAGCTTCCCTAGTAGCTGGGACTACAAGTGTGTGCCACCATGCCTGGCTCATTTTTGTCTTAATTTTAGTAAAGACGGGATTTCACCATATTGGCCATGCCGGTCACGAACTCCTGACCTCAAGTGATCTGCCTGCTTTGGCCTCCTAAAGCGCTGGGATTACAGGTGTGAGCCACTGTGCCTGGCCTCACTTGTGTATTCTAATGCTGATTCTAACATTTAGAAGCCTTCACTGAACCAGGTTTGAATCGTCTGATGTAGAAGGGACTATGTTCAGTGTTTGTTGCTTTTGTCAGGTGCATGTGAGGGAACCCTGGCTTGTTCAACCTGTCACCTCATCTTTGAAGATCACATATATGAGAAGTTAGATGCAATCACTGATGAGGAGAATGACATGCTCGATCTGGCATATGGACTAACAGACAGGTAAGATTTTTGGACTGCTTCGATTGTAATAATAATCTGGGAACATAGATGTTTTATTATGTTGTCTATGTAAGGCCAGACCCATAAATGTAATAGTGTTCTACCAGGTTAAATAACACTCACAGATTTTGAGTATCAGATATGTGGCATTTCTCTTTGTTTTCACTGTTCTACAGTTTAGACCTTATGAAATTTTACAAAAGTAAAAAAAAATTAATTGGAAATATAAGTTCTAGATCCTAACACCTCCTCTTTAGTCTCTTTTTACTCCAGGAACTAATATGTATCACAACTGAATGGAGGGGTTAAATCTAATGCTTTTATATTTGATAATTGAACACAATTATAATGGAAAGTTTCACCTATTAGAGAGAACAGAATTTTTAAAGAAACTTAATATATAATAGTAATTATGTTAAAATGAATAGCTCTTTTTCTAAGTGTACCTTAAAGTAATCAGAGCTTATTCTTGTTATTAATTAATAGAGTTACTCTTAAAAGTGGTGAGATTTACAGTAGCAAGTGACATCAAGTGATATCTTATTTTTTTAAAAAATTATCTAGTCTTTCGATTGGAGTCAATGAAGGTAGCTAGCTGATATACTGTTTCAAGGGGTAAGATAATGAGGGCATATTGCTTAATTAAGGTTGGCTTTGTTTAACTCTAGTTTGGTGACCTTAATGACAAATAATTTTTTAAAAATTAAAGATAATAGTAATAATAGTTTTATTTCATGTGTATTATATAGCTACAATTTTGTTATACACTTTTAATATAAACTACCTCATTTAATCCTCACAAACATTTTCAGGTCATTTGTATTTATTTAGAGAAGAAGAATCATTTTGTTCCTTTTATAGTTCATTTCCCTCTTGGTGGATGTGAGACTGATAACCCTGGGAAGAGAAACTGGTGAAATAGTATCTCTTTGGACACCAAAGCAGAGTGGATTGTGGCTACTGTCTGCCTGTCCTCTCACATCTTCAGTGCCGTGTTCTCTATGAGCACCTCCTTTTTTCCCCTTAACGCAGAAACTAAATGCAATGACTGTATTAGTTTGGTTCTGAGAATTGTGTCTCTTAATAAGACAGTTAAATCATAGCTAACTGCTTGCCCTTTTATACAGTTACAATTTGTAGATGCCTGTAATAGATAATATTCTAATTGAAAAGAAAAGGAAAAGGGAGAGCTACAGTTAGATACAAAAGGTCTATAATAAATGTAAGCTAGCAAGAGTATTGATGATAAAATTTCCAAGTTTTACAGCTACACAATAGAGAGCAAGGAATAGCTTTTATGGTGTTTTATAGCTGGTATTCTTAAGTACACAGCATTTTAGTAGAAATACTTTGTGGGAAAGAGTATAATGGATTTCACAGGTAGCATTTACAAAACACATTGACATATTTGGAATGGAAAGAATTTTGCTCAAAGCTAGTAACCACATGTAAACTTATTTTTAGGGTATCAGAAAGTTTCAGAAAAAGAAATAAGGAAATTCAGCCTTTTAGTTCATATACTTACTTTAAATACTATGTAAATGTTGTTAATTTTTAAGCAAAAACACCATCGTTTCTTTTTTTTTTTGAGACAGAGTCTTGCTTTGTCACCCTTGCTGGAGTGCAGTGACATGATCTTGGCTCACTGCAACCTCTGCCTCCCGGGTTCAAGCAATTCTCCTGCCTCAGCCTCCCGAGTAGCTGGGATTACAGGTGCCTGCCACCATGCCCCGCTAATTTTTGTATTTTTAGTAGAGACGGGGTTTCACCATGTTGGCCAGGCTGTCTCGAACTCCTGACCTCATGATCTGCCCACGTTGGCCTCCCAAAGTGCTGGGATTACAGGCGTGAGCCACCGTGCCTGGCTTCAATGTTTTATTGGTTGTCCATAACCTTGATTGTTGATGGATGGATGGACGATACATGGACAGCCTCATTGTTTTTTTCATACTGGTTACCTATCTCCCTTTTCCCATTAAAGGAGCAGCCATGTCTTATTTTACCATTGTATCTCCACTGCCAGATTCACAATAGAGGTCACTAACTGCTTGCGGAATTAATAGTTGATGGAAAGGGAGATTCAGGAATTACCTGTGAGTTTACACTGGATGATTGTCATTGCTCCCTGCCACCAGTTTGCATGGGTAATCTACACAGAGGCCTCAGATTCCTTATATGTAAGATGAGGATAATAATAGTACCTACCTCACAGTATTGCTGTGTGGAGTTAATGAGGAAATATATGTGAAGCTGTCAGAACAGTGCTTGGTGGAGAAAGCGTTCATTAAGTGGTAGTTGTTAGCATTGTAACTACCATCATATCGACTTATCTATTGGGAACTTACTGTAATGCCTAGGCACTTAAGTATTATTTCTAACCTTCAGGGTTAGGCAGTACTATCACCATGTTGTAGGTTGGGAAACAAGGTTTAGTTATCGCGGATTTGCTTAAGGCTGCACAGGTAGTGGGTAACACCCCTGATTTAAATCCAGCTGTGTTGAGCCCCAAAGCCTTTAGTCTTTTACTATTTCAAGCTGCTTCTCTGAGTTGAAAACCAAACCCTAGAACTAAAGTAAACCTAATACCCAGTATATTTTCACCATCAGGGATATGTGGCAAGAGTGACTGGAGAAAATACCTTCCACGTTTGCAGAAATGTCAAAATGTTGTGGGACTCAAAATGTGAAATCAGGGGAGCCTTGTTGTCTGTCTCCTTCTCTAGAAGTATGAGACACTGTCTGTACTGGTGGATCTTGGAGCCAGAGATGTTTAAGGAGGTAGAAGAAGTAGGAGAGCGAGAAACTAGCCACAGAGCGCCACTATCTTATTCTCTAGACTGAGCAGGAGCTTTTTGTTCCGTCTCTTTCTGTGTTCCCATAACAGATTTATTGTTCTTCTGTCACCACACTTGTGGTACCCTGCCATGTTTCACTGATAACTATTTCCATCTCTGTTTCCCTTACTAAAGTAACCGTTCCTTGAAGACAAGCATCATCTTGCTATCTGTATATGAATACCAAAAGTAACCAACAGACTCTCTAGAGCTCCCTGCTGTCTTAATGAATTTGTCCAAATTGGCTTGCCACTTTTTCTCTCTTGCAGACAGAGCTTAATGCATAATTGAGTATTGTGAAGGCTGTTTCCAATTCTACAAATAAAGAACTCTTGGTAGAGGGGATTTTTTTCTATTAGTAATCAGTATTTCTCATGGTTAAGCATACTCCTTTACTCCAAAACTTCCTGGTGGTTCCTCCTTGCTCACCAGAGAAACACAGGCCCCTTAACTGACATTCACAGCTGCCTGTGGCTCTGGCCGCTTTTCTGGCCCATCATTCCCCTTGTCCTTGTTTACGCTGTGCAGCAACCAAGCTAAAACACCCATCTTGCCTTAAATGTGACTTGAGCTTCTTTGCATTGTGTTGCCTTTGCCTCACATACTTTTCTCCTTTATCTTGTACTAAATAGTAAATCCTACCTATCCTCCAAAGCCCGTTGTGGACAACACCTTGTATGGCCAGAAGTAAGGGCTTTCTTCTTAGACCTCTCAGAGCCATTTGGCTTTCTCCCTCGGTGGCATTTGCCACAGTCTCACATGTTAACTATCTGAATGTGTCTCATCTCATCCCTTTGATTGAAAGTTTACTCATTAATACTGGCATTAGCAACCAATCCTCACAGCAGTCCTGTGAGGAATACTCCTGCTCATCTTGAAGATTAGGTTAGGAAACTACCATTTGGTGAGGTTAAGCAAGTTGCCTGTGAACATGGTATATTAAGTGCTGGATTCTGCACTGCTGGTCTCTTTGGCTGTAACTCTGATGCTGTCTCTTTAGTGCATCCCAGTGCCCAGAAAATAAGAGGTGTTCAATAAGAAAGTGTGGAGTTGATTTGCTCTTCCTCATTGACATTTAATATTGTGCCTTTAGGTGCTCAATAAATGCTTCATGAATACATTAATAAAACCAAGACCTGAATATCAGATTTCATCAAATTGAAGACATGTCAATTGTAAGATTAACATTTCTTTTTATATGCCACTAAGGAAGATAAAAGCACTGCTAATTCAAATATGGCACAGTGTTATCACTTAACATATTTTCTGAATATTGAAAGAGTTATTTAGACTTATCTAGACATAGATTTGAATTATATATCACTGCTAAGAAAAGAAAATGGCTGAGTGTGGTGGCTCATGCCTGTTATCCCAACACTTTGGGAGGCTGAGGCGGATAGATCACTTGAGCCCAGGAGGTTGAGACCAGCCTAAGCAACATGGTGAAACCTTGTCTCTACAAAAAATACAAAAATTATTCAAGCATGGTGGTGCATGCCTGTAGTCCCCGCTACTTAGGAGGCTGAGGTGGGAGGATCACCAGGGCCTGGGAGGTAGAGGTTACAGTGAGCTGAAATCATGCCAGTGCACTCCAGCCTGGGTGACAGAGCCAGACCCTGTCTTAAAAAAAAAAAAAAAAAAAAAAGAAGGAAAATAAACACAAAATAAAATTAGTAATCTGCAAAAAAAAAAAAGAAATTATAGTCATTCTTAAAATGACAAATATTTATTCATTCCAAATTTACACCCTGCTTTCTTTCTGTATTATTCTTCATTTTCATTTTGTGGTCTTTTTAGACTATTTTGAAAAGTAGGTAAATTTGACATGTGGTACTTACATACTTTGCATAACTAAGTTGAAGAGACCCCTGTATGAATATTGTCACCAAATCTGTAGCTGTGACATGACCATTACCTGACAGTGTAGCAGTGATTGTAAGATTCCATTGATTTTAAGATGCTTCTTGATTTTCAGAGGTGGTAAAAATTTGAGAAAAAATATGCTCTTATAATTGATGACTTAAGTCTATGTATTTATTCCAGATTTCTTCTTTTAAAGGCTTTAAAAAGTGTAGCTTTCTTTTACAGTCTGTGTGGTTTTAATTATCTAGGAATTGATTAATCATTTTCTTGGCCTTGCTAATAACCTCAGTTCTCCACCATTGTGCCTTCTGATTGTTTCCTTGCTTGTCAGCTCTTTGACCAAAAAGTAGTGGTCTGGTGAAACAGTTAATAGATAATAGGAACCAAAGGGTAAAGTGAAGCTTTGGTACACCAAGTTTATTGTATTCATATTTACCTTTTGTTACTCTCTAGTTGACAGGGTTGGTTATATCTGTTTTGACATAAAGGAAATTTAAAAGGTTAATAAGTTCCCTGACTGCTTTGGGTAAGAAAACATAAAGACTATCTTAAACAACTGCATTGCCTTGTGAATATATATACGTAATACTAAACCATACCTTCCCCCTTTTCCATACAGATCACGGTTGGGCTGCCAAATCTGTTTGACAAAATCTATGGACAATATGACTGTTCGAGTGCCTGAAACAGTGGCCGATGCCAGACAATCCATTGATGTGGGCAAGACCTCCTGAACTAGAACAAATAGGAATATTTTCATGGAATTTTACCTATTTTTATAATTATTATTTCTTAAAGTGATTAAATGAGAACATGGATGAGTGGACTTCGTATTATGACTAGCTTTACTATTTTAATTCACCTTGCATAACTACTGAATTTTGTCATTCTTGAAAGTATGCAATTTTTATTTTGGTTATATTACAAAAATGTCAATCAAATATTAAAAAATAGTTAATGTGATAGAAAAACCTTACATATTTTTTTTCTTATGTTTGTTTAGCGATTTTAGCAAAATGTTTTCATATAATCTCATCTGTTTACCTGGAAGATAGGTTAAGGAAATACATTATTATTCCTGTTTGATGTGGGTGAAGGCAGAGATCTAACCTGGCTTGTTTAGAGCCATACCACTAATTAGAAAATCTGTACTAGAACCTGTGTCTTATTACTATAAGGTATGTGTTCAGACTGAAACTGGAGAAATTATGACTATTTTATTTATAGTAGTAGTTAAATCTGAATGTGTATGGACAAAAATATTTAATTGCTCAGTAAACTGCTTAACTTCAAAGATAGTTATTAACCTTATAAATAAATATTTCAAAATTTTGATTCTGAAGTCTAAGTCTGAACGTAGACATTATAATGCTATCAAAGAAGTTTGATCTCTGTTTTGACTAAACTAGAGGAAAAATGATTGGATGTGTTTATTCTTTTCTAAGCAGAATGGTTTAACTTTGTACTCTTTGAAAAATAATGCTGATTTATAAATCTCTGCCTATAACAGAGTGGAAACCTTATGAATGAATTGTGTTTCTCTGTCCTGAGCTGAAGAAGGGAATGAGCAGACTGACACGTCGCAAAGCCCCAGGTGGCGCCATTCTCTCATGCAAGGATGGGGCTGCAGGGTGAGCAGCGTGGGCTGCAGTGTGTCAGTCCCAGGAGGGAGGGAGTGGTGAGCACCACAGATTACCACGTATGTGTGGAAGACATTCGTATCCTTATCTTTACTATAAATAAATTCGTAAAAGTTAACAAAGGGGTACACAGTATGGTCTTTGGAAATATAATAAAACATCAACTAACTTGGACAAATTGTGAGGAAGAGCAGAACAAATTAGTAGAAAGAGGTTATAAGACAATTGAGTTAGCTTCATGTGTATTATTGCAGCTTGATCATTTATATAAATATTTGTCTAGTACAATGCTTGACATATAGCATTGTGTTATGCCCATTGGGGACACAGGGGTGAACAAGACAAGGAATGCCATCAGGGAATTCACCTTTTATTAGGAAAATGTAAAATATGTATGTATATGCAGATAATTTGCTTGAACTAAACTGACTAGTTCTGCAAAATAAGATTTTAAACTAATTCATATGTTAAAAGTGACTAGGAAGAACTCGAAGTATCATTTGATGCTTAATAACTATTGAGTAGGTTTTTTTTGGGGGGGGGAGGGCGGGACAGGGTCTTACTCTGTCACTCAGGCCAGAGTGCAATAGTATGATCTCGGCTCACTGCAACTTCTGCCTCCCAGTTTCAAGGGATTCTCGGGCCTCAGCCTCCCAAGTAGCTGGTACTACAGGCACGGACCACCATGCCTGGCTAATTTTTGTATTTTTTCTAGGGACAAGGTTTTACCATGTTGCCCAGGCTGGTCTTGAACTTTTGAGCTCAAGTGATCCACCCACCTCAGCCTCCCAAAATGCTGGGATTACAGATGTGAGCCACCGTGCTTGGCCATAACTATTGAATGCTTTCTATGTGGAGAGTGCTTGTCTTAATTTTCTGTTGCTATAATAGAATACCACAGACTGGGTAATTTATAAAGAAAAGAGATTTATCTGGATCATGGTTCTGGAGGCTGGGAGGTCCAAGAGCATGGTACCAGCATCTGCTTGGCATCTGGTGACGGCTTTCTTGCTGCATCATTACATGGTGGAAGGGCAAGAGAATGCGAGTGACAGCAAGAGGGCAAAATGATTATCCTTTTATCAGGAGCCCACTTCTGACATAACTAACCCACACCTGAGATAACGGCATTAATCCATTCATGAGGTCTCTGCTCTTAAAGGAGATCACCTCTTAAAGGACCCACCTTTCAATGCCATTACACTGGCAATTTAATTTCAACATGAGTTTTGGAGGGGACATTCAAACCATAGCAGTGCTATAATTTTAAAGTACTTCAAAGCCAATTTATTCTCTTAATTAGCTTCATTATTCTTGTCTTTGTGTGTGGATTACCTAAACTCTCCTTCCAGAGCTACTTTAATGATTATATTCAACCAAAGCACTCTAAAATTTAGAGTATAAATTGTCTTATATTTCAAATTAGAAAAGTTCAAATGAAGTTTAGTTGTGTTATTTTATAAAAACTTCTAAAATTATTAAATAGAGGATATAATCTATAATTGGTTTGTATAAAGGTGATTTTTCAGTTTGAAAAAATCCTTCTGTATTTGATATATGTGTGTTGTAGGTAAATGTGTTGGTTTATCTATTGCTGCAAAACAAATTACCCCAAAACTTAGTAGCTTAAAACAAGAATCTTGTATTATTTCAGACAGTTCCTGTGAGTCAAGAATTCAGAGTACGGAGCAGGGATAGCTTGTCTCTGCTCCACAATGTATAGGTCTTAAGCTAGATGACTCAAAGGCCAGGTTCTGGAATCATCTTCAGGCATATTCTTCATATGACTGGTGTCTGCTGTTGGCATCAGCTGGGGGGTCTAGGAGAAGATACTGGCTGGAACACCCACACATGGCTTCTCTGTGTGGCCTGGACTTCCTCACAACCTGGCGCCTGGGTTCCAAGGGCAGGCATCCTCAGAAGAGCATGCATGCCAGGCAGAACTGGATCCTCTTAATGAGCTAGTTGTGGAAGTGACACAGTATCACTCCCAACTATTCTTTTCATTAGAAGTGAAGCACTAAGTCTGGCCCATCATCAGAAGGGAAGGGTTTCCAAGTATTTGGAGATATCAGAGTAACTGTTAACTTATTGGCCCCTTATCTCCTGTGAATATTGGCCTTTTAACTAACAGTGTTCTAAACTTAAGAGGAGCTAGCTTTTTCTCTTACATTTGAAAGATTCTTGTGTCTCCTTTATTATGATGGCTCACTTGTTTTATTCTATAACTCCCAACATTTTGCTTCTTGACTATTGATTTAAATGAAAGGAAAAAATAGCGGGCTCTCTTTCAATGCTGTGTAATTTTTTTTTTTTTTTTTACCTTTTGTAGTCATTTTTCCACCAAGAAAGGCATCTTCCTTTGGTATAGAGTTCTATGTAATTATTGGTTATGTGCTAATACTTAATATTGTATTTGGCTTTCACAGATAAAACCAACCTATAATTAAGTAATTCAGAACCACTGAATTTCTTAAGTGAGCTGTTCTAAGGAATTCTAAACCTTTTGCCTTTAACTGTGAAAATACTGTCTAATTTTTCTGTCTCAAAGGACAGCTTTCCAATTTTCTTACTAGCTATTTAAGTATCATATGATGATCCATGTGGTCACTGTAGTGGTCATTCAACAGTTACTAGAATGATTATATTTACTTGAAAAGTTGTTTTCTAGGAGAGACTTCAACTATTCATATGTTTCCCCATCTTTTCTTTTTCTTCTTTTTCACAAATCTTTTAATTGTTTTTCCTTCCTTAAACTACCTGAAATTTTGTGGTAAGCCACATTTTGGATCAGAATTTGTTAGATGGCTTTATTTATAGCACAATTTATTGTTCTATTACCCCAAAAAATAGGAATAATGTATTTTACATTACTAAAACTTTATAAAGTAAATAAACCATAGTAAGACATTCAAACATTACATATAAACTTTGTTTTCTATTAGAGAAATATTGAAGAGTAGAAATATGATCTTGGTTAGGCAATGACAGGATTCTTTTAATGTGTCAGTATGTCACATGATATCAAGTTATTTTTATCAGATTTTTTTCTGTTTATAATTTCTAGAATCTGAAAAATTAGAAAACCAGCTGGCAGGAGGAAGGCATGATCAGTAGCAGGCACAAATACATGTGGCTATAATAGAACAGAAATGGGGAGTTAAAGGATAATTTAAATCTACCAGTAGCAGCTTCCAAGGGGAGTTGATAGAAAGGATCTCACGATGAGGGGCATCACTGCCTCAGTGACTGTTAGTAGTAAACTATCTAATAGAGGTCTCTTTCCTTTTTCCTTTGACTCCCATTTGCTTATTATCTAAGATATTATTTGTCATTTAATTTTTAGACTTGATTTGATAGTAATACAAAATTAAGCAGAGCCTTTTGCCTTTCTGGCTCCCTTGCTTACTAGTCATTTCTGAAATCATCAGCACTCAACTTGGTTTACCTCAGTGGCCTTTATCACTGTCTTGTCTGTCCCATTACTCTGCTTCAGGCTGCCCTTTAGAGCATTTACTACATATGGCATATGTAGCATGTACTCCATGTAGCAGTTAGCACATCAGCAGTTTTCATCATCAGTTTTTCCCTGATAGAATAGCACCTACTTTTTTTTTTCTTTTTTTTTTTTTTGAGACAGAGTCTTGCTCTCTTGCCCAGGCTAGAGTGCAGTGGTGTGATCTGTGCTCACTGCAACCTCTGCCCCACTTGTTTCAAGCAATTCTCGGGCCTCAGCCTCCCGAGTAGCTGGGACTACAGGCGAATACCACCAAGCCTGGGTCATTTTTTGTATTTTTAGTAGAGACGGGGTTTCACCATGTTGGCCAGGCTGGTCTCGAACTCCTGACCTCAAGTGATCCACCCGCCTCAGCCTCCCAGAGTGCTGGGATTACAGGCCTAAGCCACCGTGCCTGGCCAGCGCTTACTCTTTTTATGAATAAGGACTCGGTTGGTGTTCAATTTTATAACTGCAATGTCTATCATAGTATTTAGCCCACAGTAGGTATATAGTAAGTGTTTGAATTAATCAAATCCTGATCTTACAAGGAATCTGCTTCTAGCATTTGGCTCTGTGGCAGTCACTTGTTATGGATGGGACTACGTAAGCTCAATACAGAACAATATACTGAGCTTGCATCCTAACTAAACAGGAGTCAGGTATTACATAGGAATTTTTTTTAAAAAATGAGGTAATTTCCACTGCATTGAAAAGGACAGTGTTCAATTCATCAACTTTTTTTTTTTTTTTTTTTTTTTTAACATATCTTGGAGGAAACCGCCTTCAAATGAGCTGAATACAGGTCCCTGTGCTAGTTTTGATCTTGCAGGTCAGTGGTTCTGAGGCATGAGTGCTAAAGGTCCTATAGGTGGCACATGGACTCCACCTTCCTGCATCACGTGTTTCTGTTATGATCATTCCTCCAGATGAGTGCTCCTCCATCACTTGGAAGCACCTGGCCTCATGCATTTCTGATAGGCCTTGGTGATGTCTTACCAGTCTTAGGCTTCCCATGGATTCTATGAGGATTCCTCAAGGTATGGGAAAGGGATAGGTGGTCCACAGAATATTCTCCCCAAGCAAGCAAGCCAAAGACTGAGAATTACAGAAAAACACTTTTCTTAGTATTTTTAAATTTTAATCTTTTTCTTTCATACAGCTTTATTTGTTTCTTATCTGAACTCTAAGGACTGAATGAGCCTCAGAGAGATAGCAAAGTCAGCTCTCTTACGTAGTAGGGGAAAAGCATCAAATTTATCATTTAAAGACCTGGATACTGTTTAAAAATTATCTGAAAATTGGAAATGAAGAACTGTATGTCTCTTCAAAGTTGTATATAGAGGATTGTCTAACTGGGTCACTGAAGGATGACTTGATGTTTTATTAGGATGGGGGTTAACAAACTGTGTCGTAATACAATTGTATGGGAACACAACCATGCTCATTCATTCCTTACTGTGAATAGTTGCTTTCATACTACAGCGGCAATGTTGAAGAGTTGTGACAATGACCACATGGCCTATAAGGCCTAGAATATTTGCTGTCTGGCTGTATGCAGTTTAAGTTTGCTGACCCCTGTGCAAACTTTGTCAAAGGTAACTTTGACTTACTGCGTACTCTTGATTAGTACCCAAACTCTCTAAAGTTAGATATTAACTTAGAAAAAATGGATAAGTTTCAAAAAAAATTTCTCTTTGGTAGGGAAGGTAACTCCAAGAGTTAACGGTTTTCTTGCCTTGAAGGGCGTTATCCAGTTTTGTATCTATCTCTGCAGTCTTATTTCCCATTGACATTCTTTTTTCCATTGACTGCATGTGTCAGTTTCTCATGTCCTGCTTTGAGCCACCCATTGTCATTCTGCAGGTCCCTTCATTAATGAATTAAATAAATCTTAGACACACGGTCACTATATATTCCTATGAGAGTCTTTATTGTATGGGGAATTATATGTTGTCTCCTTGAGGCTTGGCAATGCCTCTTGAATGTAGTCATTTAACCCTCTTGGGCCTCAGGTAACTTCTCTGTTAAGTGGAAATAATTATCCCCAGTACCTTAGCCAAATTACTGTCTCACCCAAATAATAATTGGACATAGTTTTGTAATTTAAGTTAAAAGATGTTATGTTTATGAAAGAGTTTTGTTAGCTGCAAAGCGCTATTTGTTGGATATTGCTTCTTGAAAAAATATAGATCTTAGGTATTAAAGAATAGGTAGAAGCCTGTTAGGTATGAATTATGAACAGATATTTGATTCTTTGACTTCTCCATTCAGAATAGTTATTTTTAAAAAGCAAATATGTAAAGATCTTTCTGCTCTTAAGCCTAACCACTCATCTGATGAGTGTACTGAAAATAGAAGTGGTTTATTGCAATATGTCAGAGAAGTATTCTACTGATAACCACCCATACATGAAATCTTAAAGAAGTAGTTATGAGTTGGAAATTTCTAGGTTGTAATCAGAAGAGGGAGCAAATGACAGAATACAGCTGTGCATTGTTTGGAAGTGGGCTGGAAAGAATTCATTGCCTCTTTAATTGAAGAAAAGCAAAGAGTGATACTAATCAAAGTAAAAGAAGGGAAGTACTCATAGATGAAAATGGAACTATAAATTGTTTGCTTTTTAGAGCAACATCAGTTCTTTGAAACCCATACAGTTCCTTATAATATTCCAAAACAAACTGCCATATGGAAACCTGTTTAGAAAGGAATAATAGCACTCTACCCTCCTCCCCAGCCACTAAATTGAAACATACGTGAAAATTTAATGTGGTTTTTTAATCAAGCTCAGAAAAAAATTTTTTTTTTTGAGACGGAGCCTCGCTCTGTCACCCAGGCTGGAGTGCAGTGGCGCGATCTCAGCTCACTGCAAGCTCCGCCTCCCGGTTTCATGCCATTCTCTTGCCTCAGCCTCCCGAGTAGCTGGGACTACAGCTTGGCTAGTTTTTTTGTATTTTTGGTAAAGACAGGGTTCCACCGTGTTAGCCAGGATGGTCTCAATCTCTCCTGACCTCGTGATCCGCCCACCTTGGCCTCCCAAAGTGCTGGGATTACCAGCGTGAGCCACCGCGCCCAGCCCAGAAGAAACATTTTTACACACTTTTTGACAGTCTGATGTAATTTTTTAAAGTATGAACATTGGGTAGATCTTGCCCAGTAGATAAACCATTCTTTTTTATTTTATTTTGTTTTATTATTTTTGAGATGGAGTCTTGCTCTGTCACCCAGGCTGGAGTGCGTGGCACAATCTTAGCTCACTGCAACCTCCGACTCCCGGGTTCAAGCAATTCTCCTGCCTCAGCCTCCTGAGTAGCTGGGATTACAGGTGTGCACCACCACACCCAGCTCATTTTATTTTTAGTAGAGACGAGGTTTCACCATGTTAGCCAGGCTGGTCTTGCACTCCTGACCTCAGGTGATCCACCCGCCTTGGCCTCCCAGCTCATGCTGATACTACAGGCATGAGCCACCACACCCAGCCAAGAAACCATTCTTTGAACACAAGCAAATATACTTTGGAGAAAAATTTAATAATCCTGGCAGGGCTACGTTCAACATAATTCTGTTATGGGGGAAGGCAGCATGCTTTGGCTGCTCAGTGAGCTATGTTCTGTACAACCAAGTGAAATTGCTAAAAAAAGATTCTCCTGTATACAGTCACTTAAAGTGATGCAGTCTACTTAAGATCAGATCTGAGTTACAAAATCAAAAGTGACAGCTCCTATGTTCTTTTAAAGTCCAATCTCTTTTATTCATTGTTGTGCTCCAAATGCCTTGAGTACCTGATGTAGAGTAGGTGGCTAATAAATATTGGTTGAATTTCTTGAATGAATCTGTTACGAAAAGATCTACTTTGCTCATCTCTGTGCCCCAATAGCAGGAGCTTGAGGAGAAGGAGAAAATATTGGGTCAGAGCTTTTGATTAATATGTGTGATTCTATTAAACGGGTTCACTAAACCAAAAAAGGCAAAGGAAAACAGTTAAACCAAGAGTTCTTGAGGTTAAAGTCTTGTGATGATTAAAATCATCATCCTAAGATGATGATGACATAAACTTTCAAGTATTTTCCTGTCTTTATTGCTTTTGTAAGTTGGTCAAACTCTTCAGTTCTTTTAAGAAGACTGCCAGAATTTACAAAACTGTTGATGTACACAGTGGAATGGACATACTTTGACCCAGCACCCACATCTACCAGCCTCTCCTTGCATGTCCTGAGGTGCACTGCAAAGTGGCTATACTTGCGGGATATAGAGGTTTCTTTTATTTTAGAGGACAAAAGAGAGTGTCACCCCGGGAAGCTGACTTTCCTGGCTTTTCTTTCCTGCACCAGGGACTAAAACCTACGTCCAACCATTGTGCCAGCTCTCAGTCAGCCAGCCTGTTACTTTTGGGCAGTACTCATTGCACAGTCTTGGAGCTCTTCTGCAACCCTGGTGAAACCCCATCATTTGGAGGCCATGGCCTCATCTTGATGTAGTTAAAGTACACACCTCAAAATGCCCATTATCAGGCTCAGAATCCATGCTGAGTGGCAGGATAACAGCTGATCACAAGGTATTAGATTATGAAACAACCTGTTGGCACTCTTCTGTCTCCATTATTACCCAACTTTTTAATGCTATAAGTCCAATTTTGTGGATCAACTACAGCCTTCCAAGACAAAAGTTGTTTGGAGAGAGAGCAAAGGAAAAACTGAGCAGGAAATAAGTAAGCCAACAGTCATCACCTAATGCAACTGCACAGAAAGGCTGAAAAATATTTTAAGTCATTTCAAAATGTTTGTAGATATCAAAGAGCCAAACCATCTGGGTGAAATATTCCATTACTCTTCTTTCTTTTGTAGGGGCATTAATTTTGAACTGGAAAAATCTCACCCCTGCCGAAGTTAACATACTTTGTACTTAACACCTCATTCAAAACTCTCAAGCAAGTTAAGTTCTAATTAGTAATAAAACTTAGAAGTGCATAGCCATTAATGTTTTTCTTTCAAACATTTGCCCATGAGGCTTGAAAAGGAGAGGAATCCCTCCCTGTCCCACTCATACTTCCTGCCAAAATATTAATTCCATTCTAGCTCCTCCCCTGTGCCAGGAAAGTCATGCCCTCCTCATTCATGTCTTTTTTATATATTCTATCCAGGTGCTTTACCTTCTGCACTAATTCTCTGGGGTGCTCTGCCTACCCTCTCTCCTTACCTGAGTCTACGCTTTTCTCTGTCCTCTCCTTCGGGTAGTGCCTACGCTGCCCTCCTTTTCCAAGGTGTCTTCCATGCCTAGCCAAATACTGGCCCTGGATAGTTAGCAGGGGAGAGCTTATTGGTAGGACTCCTTAATCTCGAAAGAAATGATCAGTTTGGTCACCGAAAAACCCAGAGTGGAGATTGGGGACTATGATTTGATTGAGGAGGAGTCATCCAAGAATGTTTAGGGTCAGTCTCTGAAGATCAGGTCACCTGTAAAGGCCATGAGGGACTGGCAAATGAGATTATGTCCCCTTGAGAGGAAGGAGGACTGGAGCTACTGTTTCACTCTAGCTTGCTATTTCCAAATAGCAGGGCAGGACACTATTTTCAGAATTTTAGAAAGAGAAGGCAGAATCTAAATTTTTTTTTTTTTTGAGACGGAGTCTCGCTCTGTTGCCCAGGCTGGAGTGCAGTGGCGCAATCTCAGCTCACTGCAAACTCCGCCTCCATGGTTCACACCATTCTCCTGCCTCAGCCTCCTGAGTAGCTGGGACTACAGGCGCCCACCACCACGCCCGGCTAATTTTTTGTATTTTTAGTAGAGCCAGGGTTTCACCGTGTTAGCCAGGATGGTCTCAATCTCCTGACTTCGTGATCCACCCACCTCGGCCTCCCTAAGTGCTGGGATTACAGGTGCGAGCCACCGCTCCCGGCCACCGGAACCTAAATTTTGATGTGAAATCTGATTTTTATATGTTCGCAAGGATTTTAAGTAGTTTTAGTTTGTTTTTAATATTACATGGGAGGAATAAAACATCCATGACAGATACAATGGGCTGCAACCTCTGGTCTAGAGGATCCCTTGGGAGGGGGTTACTTGAGTCCTAATTTTTAAAATTTTTATTTGTTTTATTTTTATTTTTTAATTAGAGACAAAGTCTTGCTGAGTGGCCCAGGCTGGAATGCAGTGATGCAATCATGGCTCACTGCAGCCTTGACCTCCTGGGCTCAAATGATCCTCCTACCTCAGCCTCCTGAGTAGGTGGGGCTACAGACATGTGCCGCCATGCTCAGCTAATTTTTATATTTCTTGTGGAGGTGGGGTCTCACTATGTTGCTCAGGCTGGTCTCAAACTCCTGGGCTCAATTGACTTTCCGGCCTCAGCCTTGCATAGCATTGGGATTACAGGTGTGAGCCACTCTGCCCAGTCTTGATTCCTAATTATTAGGACTTTGGTTGTACTCAGTGGGCTCTGAAATGTCAACAGGGGTCTTGGGTGAGTTTGAATTTCAAGGAACCTCAAAATTGATTATTTACCTCCTAAGGGATTCTCTGGTCTTAGGAGGCTGGCCAGATCTGGAGTGAACCCTGTAGGTTGACCATGGACTGGAACAGACCACCTAGTCTCTCTCTAGGTTATATGCCTGATTCTAAGGGGGCCTCTAGGCTACACAGGTTTCTGAAGGGTCTATGTCCCCTCCTGTCATCATGTGGAAAGGGCCAGGTGTGCCATCTAAGCTTAAGTCGTTAGGGAATTCTCTCTCCCTCAAAAACATTTTAAATAATCTCCCTGAGTCTTGCTTTAATTGGCCTTCTAAATCTTTAATAAGCCTGGATTAAAACCATCCTCCATTAGGATGATCAATCTGAAAACAAATTAGATCAGTTCCAGAAGTCCAAGCCCCTTCGTATAGCATATGAGAGATGCCGAGCCCTATAGCTTACGTTCTGATAACACAAACCTCCTTGTGTTCCCTGAATACGTCATGCTGTTTCATAACTCTGCATTTGCTTAGGCTGAGCTCTGACTGGAGCTCCCTCCTGCTCTGTCTTGGCCCAGCTCACTCAGTTATCTTTCAAGATGTCTCTGGGAAGTGTTCTCTGAACTTTCAGCTGGGATTAAATGTCTCCCCGCTTTTTGGGACCTTGCCCCCCGCCCACAGGATATAGTTCCATCTTAGCCTTTGCCATGTTATAGTATATTGAGCCTGGTGGTGGGTGATTGTCTCTGCCAGTAAGCTGTAAGCACATCCTGTGTACCATCCAGCACAGAGCATGGAGTCTGACACCCAGTGTCAGTCTATAATACCAAAATATTGGAAAGCAAAGAAGGTGCCTTCATGCTGCAGGGACAAGCCACGTGAACACTTTAAAAAAAAGGAAACATAGAGTCTGGACACCTCAAACTCAGGAAGGAGTTATAGTGTGGGTAAAGAGGCCTAGGCAACATTATTTGTCCCTGGTTTGGACATGCCCTTTGTCTTGAAGCCCGTTAACTGTGTTTTGTATTTACTGACAGTTCAAGTTTTTCTCTTTTTTTTTTTCATACTCTGGAAGGGCAGAGACATCTGATCTAATACCATCTGTGACCAAGGGAGGGAAGGTGGGAGGAAGGAAGAGAATATCCATTTATTCACTTAACATTTCTGGAGCATCTGCTAGGTGCTGAGGATTCAGCAAGGACAAAACAAATGAATTCCTGCCTTTGCAGCTTCCTCTCCAGTGTGTGGGGGAATAGAAAATGAATAACAATAGACAGTGCCTTAGGTAGTGATAAGTGCTATGGAGAATGTAAAGCAGAGAAAAAGGATACAGGTGTTGAGGGTGGGGAGCAAGGAGCTGCAGATTTTGAATGGGGTGGTCTCTGAGGTGGATGCCACAGGAAGGCATGCTCCGGGAGATGGCCTGGGAGGGCAGGGGAGCAGCAGGAAGGGTGGTCAGGAAGGTGAATGAGCAGGCAAGGGGAGTTTGCAGATGGTGCAGGCCCTGTAGGCCAGGGCAAGGGCTCAGCTTTTACTTCCATGGGATAGAAGCTACTGGAAGGTTTTGATAAAAGCAGTTCAGTGCTCTGACTTACCATATGTCCAGCACTGTGCTAGGTATTCACACAAATAACCTTATTTAATTTTGTAAAGTACCCTGCAAGATACATGGTTTTATCATCATTTTGCAAGTGAGGACTTAACACAGACCTTCTCCAAGATCAAATATGTAGAAACATGGGGAGCCAGGAAGACTTAACCTCTCTAAGGCCTAGCTTTGACCTCTGTAAAATAGGAATGATGCCTATAAACCCTATGCAATTCTGAAAATCAAATGATAATGTAAATAAAGAGAGTAGCAAAGTACTTGAGGAACTCAATAAACGTCAGTTTCCTTCTTTGTTCCAAGGCCACACACACAATAGCAAAGTGAACACTGGTTAGAAGATCTGCTCCATCTTCAGTGAACTCAGAGTAGGCACATCCATTGCACTTAATAGATTTTCGTTTCTTCCCTCCTTTCCCCTCCTCCTGTCTCTGGGTCCAGTTTCCTTATCTATATATTGAGACTATTGGTCTGCTCTCCAAGGCAATTTCCAGTTATAAAGTTCTTTATTGCTTCGACATTGTCTTAGCTGTTTGGTACACACCTTTCCTAATAGCTAGCAGAGGGTGATGCACACCGTGGGAACTTCATCAATCCCCAGTGATGATCTGAGAGGTGTTATGATAGAACAGGTTAAATGCCAGTGTCCTCTTCAGGTTTGATTGGGTCAGTGATCTTGTCAAAGGGGCATGATGAAGTGCCCCAAGGAGGTTCCTAGAGTTTCCGAAAATGGATGCAAAGTATGAAATGTCAATGCTTCTCCAGTGATGCTGGAGCACTTCTGCCTCTCGGATGTCATTCTTATTACTTTATAATTACCTTCTGACCTTTACTGACTCTGACAGTTGTGAGTCTTTAAAAAAAGGATTCAAGAATATTATCATTATGCAGTTGCCTAGAAACAGGGCCTAAAATACATCTGGCTTTAATAGAAGAGCTAAAATGAGTTTTCATTTTTTGGCATTGTCTCTCTTTCTCCTTTCTCTTTTCTCTCCTCCCTCCCCCAACTTTTTCTTTGTATTAACCAAGAATTGCAATAGAATTTTTCACTAATCCTTTCTGAACTGTCCAGAGCCAAGGTACCCAAAATAGAGAGCATTTTTCCATCATAGGAAGCTTTAGCAACACTAACTGGGCATTATGAAATCTAATCCCTAGCCCACTTACACAGCAGGTATAGAATCTGTATTGTCAAATCACTCATCGCGCTCTCTGTAAGGAAGCTTTGCCAGTACTCATAAAGATGCTAGAAGAAGGAGATTCTATTGAGATTCTATTTATCTCTTCATCAAGGCATGTTCTAGAACACTATGCCAAATGGCTACAACTGTGATTTTCTGACCCATAAACATTTCCGTTCACCACTTTAATGTCTCCTCCCAGATGTACCCTCTTGCTTTTCTCTGTCCTTTTTATCATTGCAATGTTCAGTCTGTAGCTAGTGCACCTTGCAAACACAGCCCTTATCATCTGATAAAAAGAAAAGAGAAAACAGTAAAAAAGAGCAATAGAATATATTCCATTTTTTTCTATGTCTGTTATTAGATTTCTACTTGTGGAAATACACTGATGTGCAAAAATGCTTCTGGTGGCAAAGGTTACATCAGCCTTACTAGGTCAAGAGGCCTAGAAGTCTGCTGGCCAGGTCAGCACAGCACCCTCTACTCACCATGCAGGTGCTTATGGAGGTTTAGGGACGTGGAGTTCTGTAAGGGGAGGGGGCCTCCAGGGATCAAGGCACTCACCACCGTTCAGAACTGCTCCAGAATTAATTTCCATGGCCGGCATCACTCCCAGGCTGTTTCCAAACTTGCCTGATCATAAGAACCATCTGAGGGCTTGTTAAAAGTACTGATTCAAAGCCTCTTTTCTGAAGATTCTGATTCCGTAGATCTGGTATAGAACTTGGGGAACAGCTTTTAACAAGTACCCTGGTGGTTCATGTCAGGCGAGTTTAGGAAACAGACCAACAGTAGAGTCCAGGCACCTTTCAACTGCAGACAGGGCTTTCTGTGGTCTTGCTGCAGATTCCACTGTTAGCTCCAGACACACACTGGTTTGTGCTGCCCTGTCACACAACTCCAGGCCTTGACTCCTTGCTATGCACACTGCCCAGTGGCTGTCTGCCGTCTTCAACAGTCTTCTCCACGTCTTAGGACAGTGCAGGCATTGTTTCCTTGTGTTTCTGGAACACCTGCTCTTGCTTCTAACAAAAGAACAGCACTTAAGTTTATTACAATTATTGGTTTACCTTCTGCGATCCCATTTTCTGCTTTATACTTTTCATAGGATATTTACCCCATACTCCTCAATTTGAATGAAAGCGCTGGGAAGGGGGACTCTGCCTGGACTAAGTTGTGTCCCAGGCTTCTACGAGAGGCCCTGGCCTACAGTAGGTGCTCAGTAGATATTTGTGAATTAAATTCTGTCTGTGGCACTAGACTGCGAGCCAGTCTTTAATCTCTGCAATCCTAGCACCTTGCTCAGTGTTTGTCACCCTAATGATAGTTGGATGAATCACTGAGATATTTGACTTCATAACCAGGTTTCGGTCCACTCAGCGCTCTTAGTGAGGAAGAATTAGGCAAATACAACCCTGAAAGGGAAAAAAGGAGCCAAATGGGGGAACAGCATGGAAACCTGGAAAAGAGCAGAGGAAACAGACACATAGAGACTGGACAATGGTGGGGACCAGGGGAAGTTGTCTTAGTCCTGATGGTAAGAAAGGTATCAAGAAGGGGATAATTGTTGATTGTTTCTAAACAACTCAATTCTTGTTGGTAGTTTCCAAAGACAGCCCAGAGATCACCCAGGGCCATCTCCACAACCTGCCTTCCCCTTGAAATGGCTCTGCACACAGTCTAACCCAGAGAGAGCATTAACCCAGTACCATGGTTAGGAGGGCGGATTCTAGAGTCAGAGGACCAGGTCTCCAATCCTAGTCCCACCCGTGACTGACTTTTTCCTGGGGCAAAACGTTCAAATCCCCTACTACCCCAGCCTCCTCATCTGTAAAAGGCTGTACTAATGGTACCTGATCCTAGGGCTGTTGTGATAAATATGGTAATCCACACAAGGTGCTTAACACTGTGGCTGGCACCTAGTAAGTGATTAGTTGTGGCCTGTGTGGCACGCACTCTGCTGGGAACGGGGTATGTACGAAATAGCTAAGGGGCCAAGTGCATAGACTTCGGAATGAGATACGTATGGCCTGGATTGGGAGCTCAGGGAAGTACTTAGCCTCTCTGAATCTCACATCATCAAGTGTAAAGTGAGGATAATAGCTACTGTTTACTGAGGCACATCCATTTGCCTGTGATCCACACAACCATCCTATAAGGATATTACCTCATGTACTCATCACACAGTTTCAGTAAGTGTCAACTAGCGATCACTTTATAACCTCTACCTACCCCTCACCCTTGCCTATCCCCAGTACCCTGGTTATTTTCACACAAACCCCAGATAGAACATCACTTCATCTGTCCATATACCTTATAATGTTTGTTGGCTTCACCATGTCTGGAATTCTAAGTAAACAAACTTGGTTCTGGACGAGGCACACAGTTGAACACCGTGCCTGTGGTCCAATGTCAGAACAACCGTTCTCATTCCACGGATGAGCTGATCCCCTTCAGGCTATAGGGGGCGCTGGAGCTAGAGAAGGAATGACAGCCAGGCATCCTGCTGAGAAGGCGGCCTGAGAGCCGTGCGGGGAGTGATCTCTGCGGCCTTGGCCTCCTGCGGAGAAACCTGGAAAAAGGATGCCTGGTAGGACTGTTTGAGGCCACCGCCCAGCCAGGCTTTCCCAGTGGAAACCTGTATCCAGACCTAAAACTGTACACACAGTGCACGCTACAAGGGCTTGGGAGAAAGTAGGGTACTCTTCAGGCGACTGCCTGGAGGCACCGAGGACTCCTTGGAACTGGTCTCTTTTAAGTAGCACCAATGAGCTTTAGCTGCTGCACGGGCAAAATGGCAAAAAGAAAAGCCCATTTTGACAAAATTGTTCCTTGGTCCTGTCACATCAGGCTGTCATTTTGGCTAACTTGTCTTTTGTTCTTTGCACCTCAAATCTGAAAAAATTCTAAAATGCCTGAGCTCTATGGTGAGCAGAAAACTGTCCTGAGTATTTCTCCTCCTTTTTAACGTGCATGTCTCTGCCATTTTGAGTCTATTGTGCTGTTTAAAAGTCCCTTTCTTCCTTCTCCGAGCTCACTTTGCTATGTAAGCAGTTAGCTCCAAATAGATGGGTTCAGCACCACTCCAAAAAAAGAGCAATCCTTGTCTAAGAGGAAATATGGTTAAGTTGCAGCTTCCTAATTCTTCCTGTAGATAGTGTCTGTTCCTCTTGAGGAAGACTCTAGCCCTGATGCAATCATCTGATGCATTCTTTGTGATTGCTTCAAGGCAAAACTAAGGTAAGCTTGGAGCCAGAGAGAGCGCTTTATCTATTTATCTATTGATGGTGATGCTGGTGGGGAAGGTAGAGCTGCCAGTATTCCTATTAGAGTATGATTTCCAAGGGAGACAGTATTATGTAACCAGTGAATCATGAAAACCACCTCCAGTCTTCCAGCTGAGGAGGGCTTCTCCCTCCTCCATGATAACAAGCTGCAGATTGGCAGTAACAAGAGGCAAGTACTTACTTCACTGCTTTCTCCTATTGCAGAAGTTTTGATGTCACCTCTTGGCATGAATGGGAACCTAGTATACCTCTGGAAGTGAAGCCTGCTTAGCTGGGTTCCACCCAAGGGAAGGCAGAAGTTTCTATTCCTCCAGTCTGCAATCCAAAGTATAGTAAACAAGTATGGGATAGAGTTCTTGTTTACAGGGGTTGCTGAAGTTTCTGTTTCAAGACACCATTTATATCATGACACAAAGGCTGCTTTCACTACCCTTCGTCATCGTTCTCTGAGTGGTGACTGAGCTGAATTTCACTGCTAGTTTGGAAGAATCTAAGGCAAAAAGACATCCCCATCGGCTCCCTCCATTTTAGCTAACAGCGCTTGATGGCTGAAAGCACTACTCAGCCTGACTTGGCATTGTGCCAAGAGACTGCTTCTCAGCTGTGGTGAAGTTTGGCTATAGTCATTATCATAATTAACGTTAGCTGCCCTAACCGACAAAACCCTATTAAGCCTTGATGGCTTAATACACAAAGGTTTATTTCTCATTTATGTGAAGTCCAGTAGGGGTCCGGCTGAACCCTTTTCTCTCTGATAGGGCCATCTGGAACACAGGGCCCCCAAGGTCTTTGCTGCGGGGGAAAAATAAGGTGGAGGAAGTGCCTGGCTCATAGTCCCTTGGCCAGAATCAGTCACATAACCCCAACCTAACTTCAGGGGAGGCTGGGAAGTACAGGTTGGAAAACATGAAATACCTGGTAAGCACTGATCCTCTCTGCCATATTGGCTAGCATGATTCCATGATTTTCTGTGTTTTCCAGCAACTCACCGATGAAGATGTTGAACAGGTTAAAGCCAGGCAGGAGGACTGTCAGCGAACAACAGCACCTTAGTCCTCAAGGAAGTTATTCTTCACAGGGCTGTGGGCAAGAAGAATGCTTTTGCAGACAACCAGAGTCATTCCTAGAAGCAAGGACTATGACAGCAAGCTAAGATAGTTCTCGTTTGCTGGTTGTAGTGGATACACTAATTTCATTCCTTTGTCGAGGTAGAGTCCAATTCCCAGCTGGAGGATGCATTTTGTTATCCTGTTGCTCAATTCCTAATGGACATAAGAAAGGTAGGAGCTACTGAAAGTTTCTCAGCAAGGAAGCTACTAAAAATAAAAGAGAATCCTTGTCCTATGAACAATTCCAACCCTTACTCTGGCTGACCCAGAGATTGTGGATTGAGTCTGGCCACGTAAAAAAAAAAAAAAAAAAAAAGACAGGGAACAATTCAGCAACCCTCAGAACCGAACAGTTTTTTCTACATCTTGGGAAGCAAGTAGAGCTAGGCGAACTTTCCACCTGGTCCATCAGCTTAGTGTGAAATGACAAGGGAGAAGTGAGGTGAGAGACACACACTTCTTTTTTTTTTTTTTTTTTTTTTGAGACAGAGTTTTGCTGTTGTTGCCCAGGCTGGAGTGCAGTGGAGCAATCTCAGCTTACTGCAAGTTCCACCTCCTGGGTTCAAACGATTCTCCTGCCTCAGTCTCCCAAGTAACTGGGATTACAGGCGCCTGCCACCACGCCCAGCTAATTTTTGTATTTTTAGTAGAGATGGGGTTTCACCATGTTGGCCAAGCTGGTCTCAAACTCCTGACCTCAGGTGCTCCACTCACCTCGGCCTCCCAAAGTGTTGGGATTACAGGCGTGAGCCACCACGCCCGGCCGAGACACACACCGTTCAAGGACATACCAGAATCTCAGAGGGAGGATGGTTAGGGAGATGTAAGATTTTTATATTTATCAAAAGAGGACTTAAATTTAAATAGAAGGAAAGAGAGAGTGAGAGGGGGAAAGAAAGAGGAAGAGAGAAAAGCAGAAGAGAGAAAGATAAAAAGGAAAGAGAAAAAGTAGAAAGAGAAAAAGAAAGGAAAAGAGAGAGACTGCCTAACACATCATCTGCAACCGTCCAAACCTGCTTATGATTATAAGGTGGTTGAGTGCATGTGTATCATTAGTTGCTAGGACAATGAGTTGCAATCCCAAGCTCTAGAGCCTCATATCATGTGGAGTAGGGGTGGGCAGATTTTCTGAAGTGCTATGGTTGTGCTTTTATCGCTCTGGGGACAGATCCACGGTGGCATGGCTAATGGGGATTTCTCTTTCCAGGAAGGGGCTATCAGTCTATGACTCAGCTGTCACCTTCTGGCCCCTGAGATCTAGATAGTGTCTCTCCTGAACCATCAGTTTTACTGCCCGTAGAGGTCCACTGCCAAATTTCTACTAATTCTTAGGGACTTGCCTTCCCATGAGCCCTCTGCTTTTGGCTCTACACGGGTGGCTTTGGTCCTTACCATGATGCTCAAAACATGAAAGTTGGCCCTTTGCAATATTATCTTATAGAATTTTTATAGTTTTGGGTCCAAGATTTAAGTCCCTGATCCATCTTGAGTTGATTTTTGTATAAGGTGAGAGATGAGGATCCAGTTTTATTCTCCTGCATGTGGTTTGCCAATTATCCTAGCACCATTTGTTATATAGGGTGTCCTTTCCCCACTTTATGTTTTTTGTTTGCTTTGTCAAAGATCAGTTGACTGTAAGTATTTGGGTTTATTTCTGGGTTCTCTATTCTGTTTCATTGGTCTATGTGCCTATTTTTCTACCAGTACCATGCTGTTTTGGTGACTATGGCCTTATAGTATAGTTTGAAATCAGGTAATGTGATGCCTCCAGATTGGGTATTTTTGCTTAGCCTTGCTTTGGCTATGTGGGGTCTTTTTTGGTTTCATGTAAATTTTAGGATTTTTTTTTTCTTTTTTAGTTCTGTGAAGAATTCAATTCATGGGAATTGAATTGTATTTGTAGATTGCTTTTGGCAGTATGGTCATCTTCACAATATTGATTCTACCCATCCACGAGCGTGGGATGTGTTTCCATTTTTTTATGTTGTCTATGATTTCTTTCAGCAGTGTTTTGTAGTTTTCGTTGTAGTTTTCACCTCCTTGGTTAGGTATATTCTTAAGTATTTTATTTATTTATTTATTTTTTGCAGCTGTTGCAAAAGAGGTTGAGTTCTTGATTTGATTCTCAGCTTGGTCGCTGTTGGTATATAGGAGAACTACTTATTTGTGTTCGTTAGTTTTGTATCTGGAAACATTGCTGAATTATTTTATCAGTTCTAGGAGCTTTTTGGAGGAGTCTTGAGGACTTTTTAGGTATACAATCATATCATCAGCAAACAGCAACCCTTTCAATAGTATTTAAACAAAGACACAACTAAAAAACGTTTACAAGCACACATTTATTACTTTATAACTTTGCAGATGACTGCTACTGAAATCAGCACATGCCAGATAACATTAAAAAATCCCTTTTATGGAAAGATATACCAATTTTATGGGATGGAAGACGCAATATTGTTAAGATGCCAATTTTCCCTAAAATTAATTTACGGATTTAACATACTCTGAATAAAAATTCTAACACTTTTTTTTTGGTAGAAATTGGCATGGGTAGGGAAAAGCAAAGGAATTAGAACAACCAAAACAAATTTGAAGGGAAGAACGAAGTTTGAGGACTTACACTATCTTTGTTGAAGATTTTACAAATCTATAATCAAGACAGTGTGATATTGGTGTAAAGATAGATATATGGATAAGTAGAACAGAACGGAGAGTTCTATTGGCCGCACATATATGGTCAATTTATTTTGGCAAAATTACAAAGACAATTCAGTGTAAGGAGGATAGTTTTTCAACAAACGATGCTGGAATGATTGTTATCTGATGGTGAAACATCATCTTTGATCCATACTTGCTCCATGTGCAAAAATGAACTCAAAATTGATCATAGATCTAAATGTAAAGTCTATAAGTATAAAACTTCTGGAATAAAAGATAGGAGAATATCTTCGTGACCTTGAATTAGGCAAAGATTTTTTAGCTATGACATCAAAAGCATAATCCATAAAAGAAAAAAATTGATAAATTGGACTTTATCAAAATTAAGAGCTTCTGCTTTTTGAAACACACTGTTAATGGAATGAAAAGTCAAGCCACAGGCTGGAAAAAACATTTGCATATCACATATCTGATAAAGGATTTATATCTAAATATATAAATAACTCCCAAACTCAATAAAACAGCTCAATAAGAAAAATGGGGAAAATATTTTAATGGACACTTCATCAAGAGAGAGATATGGATGGTAAATAAGCACATGAAAACATGCTCAGGAAAATGCAAATTAAAATCACAATGAGATGCTACTACACATCTTTAGAATATTTAACATTAAAAAGATTTACAGTATCAAGTATTGGTTAGGATACTGAAGAATTGGAATTCTTATATGTTGCTGGAATGACCACTTTGGAAAACAGTTTCTTAAAGAGTTCAACAAAAAATATAACTCAATAATTCTGTTCCTAGTGGAATGAAAACAGGTGTTCATACAAAGACTTGAACAGGAATGTTCAGAGCAGCTTTATTTTAATAGCCCCAAACTAGAAACAACCCAAATATCCATCAACAGGAGAACAGATACACCGATTTTTAACGTATTCATATAATGAAATACTTCTCAGCATTAAAAGGAATAAACTACTTATATATACTAAAACATAAATGAATCTCAAAATAACTACAGAGTGAAATATACCAGACAGAAAGGGAGTATATAGTATATGATTCCATATATAGATATACGATTCTAGAAAATGCAAATCAATTTATAATGACAGAAAGAAGTTGTGGTTGCCTGGGTAGGCAGGGATTGGATTGGGAGCTTACAAGGAACACAAAGAAACTTTGGGGTGATAGACATTTTTACTATCTTGATTGTGGTGATAGTTTCAACTTATTGTATACTTCAAATATAGTTTACTTTATGTAAATTATACCTCAATAAAGCTATTGTTAAAAATCTGCTTTAGACAGATTTTCTCTAAAGTCCTATTTTTGGCTTCCCACCACTGTCAAGTTCTTCTCTTGGTCCCTTCCCCATCATCACTTGATTCTTCTCTCTTTTCCTTCATTTTCCACCTCCCCTCCCACCCTCTGCATTTCAATAACAGAGTTCCTCTCCTTGTCTCATGCTGAGCAGTTCTGCTCTTGTTCTTGAACTTGAATTTGTGACTCCAGCTCACACTTGGACCCTTGCCACTTATCATCCATCTTGTACTTCAGTATGCAAGTGCTGGAGCCAAAGTGCATGGATTCAAAAGCTATACTCTTCTACTTCCTAGCTGGGAGCTTCAGCAAGTTCCTTGCCATCTCTATACTGTGAACAAATGTGAACCTAAAAACGTCCTTCGAGATGGATCCTGGGTGGCTAAGCCAGTCCTTCAAGATGGAGCCCAGGTGGCTAAGTAGGCCTAAATTTAAAAATAAAGCCAAATGGCCATACTCTGAGTTTCCAGAAAAATCTTACCTCTGCTTAACTTGGGGACTTCAGAGCTCACCAGAGCCAACTAATCAGGGCTCAGCTATATCAACCAATCAAGGATCAGTTATATTGACCAATCAGAACTCAGCTGTGCCAACCAATGAAAACTAGGCAAGTTTGAAACTTTCATTTGGATAAACAGATTTGATTGGGTATCTGGGCAGGAACTTTTGCTATAAAACTGGAAACCTCCCTTTGTTCTCTGGAACATGCCTTCATTTTACAGGTTTGCAAACTGTTATCTACCACATGATAGTAAAATTAATAGTACTTTTGTTTTAACATTTGCTGTCAGGATTAAATGAGTTAATAAATAGAGAATGTTTAGAATATCTGGCATGTAGTGAGTATTCAATTATTATTATTACTATTATATAGTAATAGAGCAATTATTGTTACTTTTAGGACTTAAAAGCATTTTTCTAAGTTTAGAACAATTCCTCCCTTAAGGGGAATTATGACAGTAGAGAAAGAGTTCAGTAAATTATGGCCCATCAGCTGAGTGGAATATTACATGTACCTTAAAAAAAATGATCCTTCCTATGAGTCTATAATAATTTGGAGAAATGCTTGTTACATGAAAATATAGTAGGCTCTATAATCATACATACAATGTCATCTCAACTATACTCAAAAGTCCAAACAAAAATTATGCACAGAATAAAGACTGAAAGGAATTATGCTAAAATATTAACAGCTACCTTTCATAATGGGAAAAAAAAGTGTCTTTTTTCCCTCCACAAAGAATCCTCTCATTATTAGTGAATGCCTCTGCAGGGGAGCTGTGGACACCCTATACTTTTATTAGTTAACCTCTTATCTAGCCACGGCTTGGCAGGAAATACAGCAATGCAATCTAGGGTTGGAGGAATATGTTTGAAGGGGAGGAGAGAAGATGAAAGAAGAGATACATAAATGAGGAAGAGGCCGCTGTGGGGAAAATGGGAAATGCCAAGGAAATTTGTGCTTTCCCATTGCACCTGGATTCAGGAACATTCATTCTCCTGCAGCAGCATCATGAAGACATGTCCAGCCAGCCTATTGCTGAAAATTATGCTGGTGCTGTCTTATGCAGAGATCCCTAAGGCAGAGGCCCGTGACGCCCATGGTGTCTGCTTATCCATTTCTCTTTGACTTGACACCTGTGTCTGTGGGAAAGGATATTATTCATTCATGATGGTAGCTGCAAAGACTATGATTAAATTATTAATAAACTGCAAAAATCATTTCCTGATCTTCCATCCCAAGCAGAAATTCAGCTTTTGTCACACTGACGACGTTTTGCCCTAGCTTCTCCTTTATCTATGCATATTTAGTTGCAGGGAGAAGAAAACCTTCCTCTTCTTTCCTGTCTCTTGCTCTGTGATTTTTGTGGTGAGTAACTTATTTTTCTAATCACGCATGTAGCTCATGAGCTGAGGCAATGCAAGGAGTTATCTTGGTTCTTGGTGCTGGTTTCTGGTCAGCCAACCGTTTGTTGTCTGGAAGGGTTGGTGATTTTAGCTAAATGTCCCTCTTAGACTAATTAGATCCGTAGCACTGTGAAGCACATCTTGCCAGGGAATTTGCAGATCATGCTTATATCTATTAGCTCTACCTCCAAGGCTAGGAAACAGGAGACTGCCCTAATGTCCATGGACACTCTTTCACTTTTTCTCCCTAAATCAAGAAAATGGAGCTTATATTATTTAGGCCGCCGTGTTGGAAATGTTGGTCTCACTCTTTGAGGGAGCCAACTGATGAAAAAATATTTGGAACATTTCCATGGGGCAGCCTGGCTAGAAACCATCCAAAAATTGCTGACAGCCAGCCTGGGGTATGCCTACCTGGTCTCCCTCTGAGTAGCTCAGGGCCAGCTGGAGGGAGAGGGTGTGCCCAGTCACCACACTGCAACCCTGACAAAGGGAGGTCATCACTAAGGGCAATCTGAGGCTGTATGTATTCAAAACCAATTATTTTATTTTTTTCTTCTTCAACTTTTAAGTCCTGAGGTACATGTGCAGGATGTGCAGGTTTGTCATATAGGTAAATGTGTGCCATGGTGGTTTGCTGCACAGGTCAACCTATTACCTAGATATTAAGCCCAGCATCCATTAGCTATTCTTCCTGATGTTCTCCCCTCCTACCCACCACTGACAGGCCCCAGTGTGTGTTGTTCCCCACCAAGTATGTCCATGTGTTCTCATTGTTCTGATCCTACTTATAAGTGACAACATGCAGTGTTTAGTCTTTTGTTCCTATGTTAGTTTGCTGAAGATAATGGCTTCCAGCTCCATCCATGTCCCTGAAAAGGACATGATCTCATCCCTTCTTATGGCTGCATAGTATTCCATGGTCAAAACAGTTATTTTAATTTTCCCCAATTATTAAAACATACAAAGTCATTTTTGCATTGGAAAATACAGAAAGAAAAATGCAGTTGTAAAACTTAATATTTTGGGCCAGGTGCGGTGGCTCACGCCTGTAATCCCAGCATTTTGGGAGGCCGAGGTGGGCAGATCACATGAGATCGGGAGCTCAAGACCTGCCTGACCAACATGGTGAAACTCCGTCTCTACTAAAAATACAAAAATTAGCCAGGCGTAGTGGCAGGCGCCTGTAATCCCAGCCCTCAGGGGGCTGAGGCAGGAGAATCACTTGAACCTGGGAGGTGGAGGTTGCAGTGAGCTGAGATTGTGCCATTGCACTCCAGCCTGGGTGACAGAGCAAGACTCTGTCTCAAAAAAAAAAAAACAAACCAAAAAAAAACCTTAATATTTTGTAATATTTTCTTTTGAAATATTTTATTGTCCTTTTTTCTACCATAGTCAAACAAATACAATGTATAAAATGTTTATGTCCTGCTTTTATTACTTCATGTGGCCTCAATATTTTCATATAGTGTTAAAGATACTTTGCAATAATCAGTTTTAATGGCTGCTTAATTTTCTCTCCTGCTGTAGTTTCTTTAGCAATTCTTCTATGGTTGGGCATTTTTCATATTATGAATAGTATGAGCCAGGCATGTTGATACACTCCTGTGGTCCTAGTTACTCGAGAGGCTGAGGTGGGAGAAATGCTTGAGCCAGGAGTGATCATGCCACTGCACTCCAGCCTGGGTGACAGGGCGAGGCCCCATCTTTAAAAAAAAAAAAAAACTTAAAAATTAAAAACATTAAAAAAAAAGTAAAAAAACTTCTTTGGTCATAAAATTTTTTCATATTTCAGGTTATTTCCTGAGTATAGAGTACCAGAAGAGGAATTTATAAGTGAAGATCATAAAAATGGCTACCATATATTAAGCACTTATGTATCGGGCATTTTACATATATTTTGGAATTTAATTCTTATAACAATCCTGCAAGATTTGTATTATTATTTCTATTTTTACACATGAAAGAAGGCTCAGAGAATTAAACAACTATTAAGTGGCAGAATTGGGATTCAAATGCGGGTTGATCTGATTCCAATACACATTCGTGATGGTTAATCTTACGTGTCTACTTAGCTGGACCCCATTGCCCAGATGTTTGGCCAAACATTATTCTGCATTTCTGTGAAAGATTATTCTGGATTCTATTTTTTAGATGAGATTTACATTTGAATTGGTAGACTTTGAGTACAGCATATTGTCTTCCATAATGTGGGTGGGCCTCATTTCATCAGTTGAAGGCCTGACTAGGAAGAAAAGACTGACTTCCTCCAACCAAGAGGCAGTTTTTCAGCAGGAAGCCCTTGGGCTTGAATTGCAACAGCAGCTCTTCACTTGATCTCTTACCTGACAGCACACTTTGGAGATCTTGGACTTGCCACCCTCCATAATTGTGTGAGTCAATCCCTTAAATCTCTTTCTACATATATACACATCCTATCGATTCTGTTTCTCTGGAGAGTCCTGAGTAATAGCACATTCTCTGACTAGAATATTTCTTAAGTTTTTGATAGATATTTTCAAATTGCTTCTCAAAAGGCTTAACAGTGAATATTACCACCAGCAATGTATGAGAGAACATGAATTGACAATTCACAAAGAGAAGAAACACAGTGTATGGGTGTCTGTGTCACCCAAGACATTCAACATTCATCTTTTTAAAATTCTACTTATATACTATATAGGAAAGGCAATTTCACTTGAATTCGCATTTCTTTTTCTAACTACAGAAGTTCAGCATTTTTCTAAATTTTTTAACAGATAGTCACTTTTTTCCTATTTTTTCTTTTTTAAGGATTGAGTATATTACAATTAGGTTTCTGGAATTTATTCTGGTGTATGGTACATGTTGAGGATCTGGTTCGATTTCTTTCAAAATGACTAATATACTGGCCTGATGGTTTTTATTGTCTAATCCACCGGGCTTTGGTTTTATCATCTACGAGATGAGAGGGTTGGACTAGAAGTGCTTCTCAACCCTTACTGTATGTTACAATCACCTGGGGACGCTTTTTGAAAAAAACATAATTGCTTGGCTTTTCTCCAGAGTTTTTGTTTCAGTTGGTCTATGGTGGGATCTGCGAATTATTTTTGTTCTTTTTTGGTCCTTTAGATTTTAATGTGGACCCAGGTTTGAGGAAGCCTGCGCTGCATGACCATTGAGGTCACTCCACCTCTAAAACTCAGATTTGAGGTGAAGCCATCTGTGATGTTGTGAGCTCATTGCTCACCAGGTAGCAACCCCTGATCAGGCTGGTGGTGGTTGGGAAATGTGGGGTAGGGAGGGGAAGATTCCCTTTCTCTCTTCCCCACTCTTTGTATGGACCTCCTGGAGCTTTCTGGTCTTTGAGGTTACACACCTTCTGGCCCAGGTCACAGAGGATAGCTCTGCTCTTCTGCTTGAACTTCTGAGTATAGAACTCAAGAATTCCCCAGACTTGGATTTCTACAAAAACTTTGCCAAAAAGAAATCAGTATCAGAGCAAAGCAGTGTGTGTTTCCTCTAAGGCAATCAGGCTCTGGTTTATGGTATATTTTGCTGGTTAACTTTTGTCCTGGACTGTCCTTACCTTTGCAATCCACAGATTGTCCCTGATAGCATTTCTGCTAGCCCTCACCCTTCACACATCTCAACTGGGATATGGGCTCCTCAGGAGGTGATTCTCAAGCCAGACTGCATGGTAGATCCCATGGGGAGATTGTTTTTTGTTTTTTTTGTTTGTTTGTTTGTTTGTTTTTGAGACAGAGTCTCTTGACACAGATCTTGGCTCACCGCAACCTCCGCCTCCTAGGTTCAAGCGATTCTTGTGCCTTAGCCTCCCGAGTAGCTGGGATTACAGGCATATACCACCACACCCGGCTAATATTTTGTATTTTTTATTAGGTTAGTGCATAAGTAATTGTAGTCTTGCCATTACTGATAATAGCATTTAGCCATCTCTAATAGTAGAGACAGGGTTTTGCCATGTTAACCAGGTTGGTCTCAACTCATGGCCTCAAGTGATCCGCCTGCCTTGGTCTCCCAAAGTGTTGGGATTACAGGTGTGAGCCACTGTTTCTGGCCCCATGGGGAGCTTTTAAAAAATGCTGATGCTATGGTCCTACCTCCAGAAATTCTGAATTTGTCTAGCATAGGATAAAAGCACCAGGCAATTCTCATGTGTAGCCAGATTTGATATCCACTGCCCTGGGATGTGGTGGTACAGATTCAGGTTGCAAATAGGGAAAGAACTATTGCTGAGAAAGAAAATTCTTGACAAATTTATTTTTATTTTTATTTTAATAATCAAAGGGAAAGAAAAAAAGAGGTAGATGGCCTCACGCAGATAAACCATACTCAAGGGCCAGAACTACTTTAATGTAGCCTCAAGCAGGAAGCATACTGGGGCCTGAGCTTCATTACAGCCAGACAGGAGCTGGTGGGATGGAGACGGGAAAAGCTAGATTAGTTCAAGTGGCACTCAGGTGGGCCAAAAGGCCTGAAAAATTTGGAGGGCCGTTGGGCAAGTATTGGCAATCTGGAGAGTAAATCCAGCAGGAAGGCATGCATGCAGTAGAAAGTTGCTTTCTGGTTCTGGGCAAACAGTTTATTTAAGGCAATGGCCCAGCTAGTGTTTAGGGACATGAAGATCAGGATACAACCCCCACAAATGAGTCAGAGGAGAGCATGACACTGTGGCTGCATCTGCAGGGAGGGGTGGGGTTAAGAACAGGGCCCTTGCAAAATCATTTCTGGGGAACTTTTTCTTTTCTGATTCTTCTTATTGGAAGGTAAGCTCCCTGAGAGCAGATACACATACTTTTGTTGTCAGCCACTCGATCTCCAGCACATACCACAGTGACAGCTGCGCAACAGTAGGTTCTCAACTATTTTGTAATTGGTGGTGGTTTGTTTTTAGCACATCCTAAATCTTTTTTTTTTTTTTTTCAAGACGGAGTCTCACTCTGTCGCCAGGCTGGAGTGCAGTGGCACAATCTCGGCTCACTGCAACCTCCGCCTCCCGGGTTTAAGTGATTCTCCAGCCTCAGCCTCCCGAGTACCTGGGACTACAGGAGCGAGCCACCACGCCCAGCTAATTTTTGTATTTTTAGTAGACATGGGGTTTCATCATATTGGCCAGGATGGTCTCGATCTCTTGACCTCGTGATCCCCCCCACTTGGCCTCCCAAAGTGCTGGGATTACAGGCATGAGCCACTGCACCCCACCAGCACATCCTAAATCTACAAGCAGCAAGGCATGGGCTCAGTCCCCTCTTGCTAGTAAGAGGTGGGTACTAACATCCTCTCCACTCAGATACAGTGGGGTAGGCAGAGGCTGACAGGAGGGCCTGTTGATTGCTGTGCTGGGAGGAGAAGGGTCTTGAATGGCAGGACTATTTCTGCCAGGTTACTTCCCGCAGACTGCCTTAATCACTCCTCATTCCCCCGGCACTGCCCCCACCAGACCCCCCACATCTGCCTGTGAGGCAAAGCCCCAGAAGAGAGTTCCTGAAAGGAAAATGCCTGGGGCTACCTGTTTTGACATTCAAAAAGAAGTCAGCAGACCTTAAAAAGGGCAGGTTTTTCCTTCAAACACACATTAAAAGCTAACCTACTGCCTTTGTAACAGTTTGCGTCTTGCCAAATGCTTCAAGGATTGCTTTTCCAACTTGGAAGAGGATTTCCTCAACTTTAGAAAAGCTGGAATGAGCTATTGCCAAGGCAACCAGTAGAATCCATAATATTTGGCCTCCTCCACTTTAGCATGCCCAAGTCGATTGGAGGGGTCCGCGGGAGGAGGGAATGAGCCCTTCCAAGCGGCTGATCTCTGCTGCCACTTTCCCCAGCTCTTCAGGTAAATGCAGTTTATTATATCTGACAGCTGGCTCTGCAGCTGTGGTGCAGGCAAGCCATCTCATCTTTCATCTCATGGTCTGAGACTGCTCCCTTATTAAATACACTTACTGAGTTGGAGAAATGGAGTTTTAAAGCAGCCTTTCTGGGAAGTTCAGAGAAATCAATCTTTCCCAACACACCTCTTCCTGGATAATGGCAAGTGCCTATTAGCTGGCCTGCCTGTTTCCATTCTCACTGTCCTACAGGCCAGGCCTTTCACAATTCAGCCAGAGGGATCTTCTTAAAATGACAGTCATGCCATGTCACTCCCCGACTTCATTTCCTCTAGTATTTTTTTTCCTGCTCATTTGAATCAGGATAAACTCCAAGCTCCTTCTGAGGGAGGCTCAGGAGGTCCTGTGACCTCAGGCCTACCTGGTCAGCCAGCCACAGCTCACAGAACTCACCTCTCTACTGGCCTAATCACAACATTCTTTTCTGTCACTTGTAGCCTTCGTTGGACCATTTCATCCATTTCTTCACAGATCCATCAATCCGAGTGCTGGTGATGCTGTCATGATGAGCACATCGCGTTCTCTAAAGAGATTAACTCTTAAGTGAATTCTCAGTTACTGAAGTGGCCTCCTTGTCTGGGGTGATAACTGAGGTTCATTGTCTCACCGTCCTGGAGATCAAGGATGTGGACACACAAAGAGTAAGGTTAAGAGCAGAAATTTAATAGGTGAAAGAAAGAGAATACCTCTCTGCTACAGAGAGGGGTCTTGGAAATATGCGTTGTTGATCTGTGGTGAAATGCAGATGTTTTTATAGATAAGCTAGTGAGGAGGTGGTATCTGATCTATATACAGTGTGAAAACCAGGTTAGGACCAGGTGTGCCATCTGCATAGGGTGTGAATTTCTGGAAGCTCTCACCCCAATCTTTTATTATGCAGGTGGGTTCTCTGCCTGAGCTTCTCCATATTGCCCAGTTCTTTCTTATCATACATGTGCTAACAAAAAAGGGAAGGTGGGAGCTTCCATGGTGTACATGCCTGGCCCTAAGTAGACCCTTTCTATTGGCGCAGACTCCGGTATTCCCCCATGCAAGCTTCCAGCTTCCTTATCTATGTTTGCAGCTTGATCTTCAGGCTGCTCTTGGTTAGAAAAGAAATGATTTCTTGGGCTGCTTTTTGTTAGAAGGGAAGTTCTGCTGAGGACTCTCTTGCCCCCAGGATCTGCCTAAGTAATTTCTATCTTCCGTCTGTATCATTACTTTATGGGAAAATCCAACATTAACAGATATGCTCTAGTCTATAAGATGGGGTGAAAACCTGGCCTCATGATGAGATCATTTGGCATTGGGAAAGAAGAGAAAAGAAAATGGGAAGGGAAAATGGGAGGCTTGGGGGGAGGAAACTGTGGAAACTGTAGAAACTGGTTGCACAAAAGATAAAAGGGGAGTTACTGAAATAATACTGCTTTAAGATTTATTCATTATGGCCAGGCATGGTGGCTCATGCCTATAATCCCAGCACTTTGGGAGGCCAAGGCGGGCGGATCACGAGGTCAGGAGTTCGAGACCAGTCTGGCCAACATGGTGAAACACCATCTCTACTAAAAATACAAAAATTAGCTGCGTGTGGTGGTGGATGCCTATAATCCTAGCTACTTGGGAGGCTGAGGAAGGAGAATCGCTTGAACCCAGGAGGTGGAGGTTGCAGTGAGCCACGATCACACTACTGTACTCCAGCCTGGGCAACAGAGTGAGACTCCATCTCAAAAAAAAAAAAAAAGATTTATTCATTATTTGTGGAATGGTATAATATTCTGGGTCGACTGTGATGAGTTAAAGAGCCATATTATAATCTCCAGAGCACCCACTTTAATATATACAACAATGAAATATTGATAAAAAAAATCAACAGAGGAAATAATTTGAAATACAAAAAAAAGTCTATATTAGTTTAACATTTTAAAAAACAGAAAAGGAAGAAAAAGAACACATGGGAAATAGGGAAACAAAAATCAACATGGTAGATGTATTAGTCAGCGTTCTTTAGAGAAATAGAACCAATAGAATATATAGAGACATATAAGAGGAGATGTATCATTGGAATTCATTCACATAAAGGGAGGCTGAGAAGTCTCATGATATGCCATCAGCAAGTTGGAGAACTAGGAAAGCTGATGCCGTAATTGAGGGGAGCCAATGGTGTAACTTTCACTCCAAGGCCTGAGCACTGGAAGGTGGGGCATAGGGGAGAAAGTAGGAATGCTGGTGTAAGTCCCAGAGTCCAAAGTTCCGAGAACTAGGAACTCTGATGTCCAAGGGCAGGAGAAAATGGATGTCTAGCTCAAGAAGAGAGCAAATTCTCCCTTTCTCCTCCTTTTTGTTTTATTTGGACAGGTCCTTAATGGTTTGGATGATAGCTGCCCACACTGTTGAGGGAGATCTTCTTTATGTAATCTACCAACTCAAATGCTAATCTCTTCTGGAAACACCCTCACAGACACAGTAGTAATGTTTTACCAGCTATCTGGGCATCCACTAACCTAGTCAAATTAACACATGAAATTAGTCATTTCATTAGACATGAATACAATCATATCAATGATTGTGTTCTGACATAAATTACCACGAACTAGGTGGCTTAAAACAACATAATTTATTCTCTTATAGTTTAGGCTGCCAGAGTACAAAATTAAGGTGTTGGGCAGCATTAATTCCTTCTGGAGGCTCTGAGGGAGAATCTGTTTCATACCTCTAGCTTCTGGTGATTACCAGCAATTCTTAGTATTCCTTGGCTTGTAGCTACATCATTTTAGTCCTTGCCTTTGGGTTTACACAGCCTTCTTATATCTGTGTATCTTTGTGTATCCTTTCCTCTTCTTATAATTGGATTAGATTTAGGGTCTGTTCTAATCTAGGATGACCTCATCTTAACTAATATTTGCAAAAACCAATTTTCAAATAAGGTCACATTCTGAGGTTCTGGGAAAACATAAATTTTGAGGGTACATTATTCAGTCCACTACAAACATTAATGGATTAAACACTTTAATTAGGCTGGGCATGGTGACTCAGGCCTGTAATCCCAGCATTTTGGGAGGCTGAGGTGGGCGGATCATGAGGTCAGGAGATGGAGACCATCCTGGCCAACATGGTGAAACCCTATCTCTACTAAAAATACAAAATTTAGCTGGTCGTAGCAGTGCGTGCCTATAATCCCAGCTACTCGGGAGGCTGAGGCAGGGGAATCGATTGAACCTGGGAGGCGGAGGTTGCAGTGAGCCGAGGTCGCACCACTGAACTACAGCCTGGTGACAGAGTGAGACTCTGTCTCAAAAAAACAAAACAAAACAAAAACCACACTTTAATTAAAAGGGAGAGATTATGAGGTTTTTTTTTTTTAAAGCAAGACATCTATATGCTGCTTTTAAGAGATACACTTTAAATATAAAAACACAGATAAGTTAAAAGTAAAAGAATGGTTAAAAAGGTCTACCGTGCAAATTAGTGTGACTATAATAATGTCAAGAAAGTAGATTTCAAGATAAAGAACATGACTAGAACTGAAGAGGCACATTCCATAATGGTAAGAGTCAAGACACAAAAATACTAAAAGTGTATGTACCTAATAACAAAGCTCCAAAATATGTAAAATAAAAATAGATGGAATTGGAGAAAACAGACAAGTTCATATTTATATTTGGAGATTTCAGCATCTCTCTGTTAGCAAATACTAGAAATAGACAAAAATCGGTAATGATATGGAAGATTGGAACAACAGTATCAACCAACTTGTCCTAATTATTATTTATAGGACATTATACTTAACAACTATAAAATACAAATTCTTTTCAAGTGCACCTGGGACATTTACAAAGATAGAGCTGGGCCATAACACAAGTCTCTGTTTTTAATATAAATTTTTTGATGACTAATACGATTTAACAGTTTTTCTTAGTATACCTTTGACTGTTATCTGGGAAATTGTGTTTTTGTGTCCTTTTTCCAGGCATCTATCAGGTTAAAACTGAATTAGCCATTTGACTCATCACTCAGTCTATCTGGACCCTAACCCTTCTTTCCATAAAATGTTTGATCATTCATTCATTTGTGCACCTACCAAATATTCATTGATGTTTTGTGTGTCAGGCATTGTTCTAGATGCTGGAAATATAACAGTGAGCAAAATATAAAAATCCTTGTTCTCATGGAACTGACCTTCTGTTGGGAAGAATAATACTGCCTACCTCACAAGGTGGTGTAATCCATGGGAAAGAAAGCATGTTTACACTATGGAGTAAAAAGATAAGTGGTTATGACTGTTATTATTTTACACCTCCAACAATTGTGTGGTCAGAAGACACTAAACTATCCCCTGTACCTCCTCATAGCAACCCCCATGGCCTTGCTTTGGACCTTATATGACTGATTCCTTTGAGCTAAAGCATTTTATCTAAGAAGACTAACACAATTTATTATAATTCCTGGTTTACAAAGTGACCCAGTCACCTAACAGGGCCCTGAAGGAACAAGGTACTGCTCAAGTTTTGTACTGATGTTGTAAAAAGGGTCAGAAAAGGCAAGAACATGGAAATTACCAATGAGGACCAAGGTGAGAAGTGAGGCAACACCAGTGTCCTGTGCTGGGAACTGATTGGAGAGCAGAAAAGAAGACAGGCGTCTTTATCCTAAAAACTAAAAACCTCCACTGGAGTCTCCAGTCAGCTTGCAAGCTTGACAGAGGTGGGAAACAAGACAGAATCAGAAATATTGCTCCATTTCCAGCACCAACCACAGTGCCTAGCCCAGAGCAATATTTGAGGCATTTAATAGCCTCTACTCCAGATATTATAGTTCAGATTTAGCAGAAATCTTCATGGGTTGTTTATGTGGGGAGGTCTTCATGGAGAAGGTGAGGCTGACCTAGGCTTCAAGGGTGGTTGGAATTGGGAGAGTGAAGCTGCCCTAGGAGGGACTGATGAAAAATCTTTGAGCAGGTAGGTCAGGGAGTGGCATCAGTGGTGCAGTGGAGCGTATGTGCAGTCCTTAAGTCTTGGAGATTTGGTGAGGAGGTGGGGCAGGGACAGGCTGAATGTCATGAATAGCAGAAGCATCATGGGCAGAGTCTCTGAGAGCAGGTTTGGGACCAGTGGAAGTAGAGCCAATTAGGGGGAGTATTGTGACACAAAATTTTTATTATTATGCAACATTGCTGGCCTGGGCTCACTCTTGTCAGCCTTGGTGAAATTTCCTGAATCAGAGTGTTCTGCCTCCCACATACAGCCTGAGGTCTGCAGGGACTTCCTCATTTTGCAAAGGGATAATAAACTCTTTACAGAGTTTGGCTTTAAACCCTTAGCTTGGGTGTATTTTCTTTTTTCGGTTCAATTAGCTAAATCTACCTAGTATAAGAGCAAGAAATTATAGTAAACTATTGTAGTAAACTCAGGATCATTCAAACAAGGGCTTGGCATGAGATTCTGGGAACTTGCTTGGAGCAACAGGAAGAGACAGGGCTTGCATTCGGATATGTAAACATAGACTTGGCAGGAATATCTGAATTTATCAGGGCTCCACAATTTCAGCAGCACCTCAGTTTTCCTAAGCAGATAAGATTCGGAGGGCCCAAGTAAAAATACAGATTGGAGCAGGAGCTTCAATGGGTATTGAATCAACTCCACCTTTTACTTCCCAACAGCAGGTGTTGGGTGGGGCTAACCAGGGGTGAGCCTTGATTGACCCAAGACAATTGGTTTCATCTCCTCTTCTTAGCCACATAGATTAGCTCATAAGTGAGCAGGTGATTCAAACAAAGTAAAGCCCAGGACTTTGTTTCAGTGGTTGGGGGATAGCGTGGGTGTGAGTATTAGTCTGGACACTGCTGCAGTTATTTTACTCTAATGACAGGCGCCATCCAAAGGTGAGGCCGCTGCTAGAAGAGGGCAGATTCAAAAGACTCGAGAAAAAATGGAGTCAGAACCTGATCAAACCACAGGTAAAGTCTACCCTACCTTTGGTATTTACAGTTGTATGAGCCAATAATTTTTATCCATTGTTTAAACTAATTTATCTTGCTTCTTCTCTTGCTTATCTGGGAGTCTCCCTTATATTAAACAAACACTTATAGTAGTTTAGGGTGTAAAATTCCAAGCTCCCTTTATTCTCTGTTTTTGTTTTTGCTTTTTTGCTGAGACAGGGTCTCACTCTGTCATCCAGGCTGGAGTGCAGTGGCTCTATCACAACTCACTGCAGCCTCAACTTTCCCGACTCAAACGAACTTCCCCACTCAGCCTTCCAAGTAGCTGGGACTACAGGCACACACCACCACACTGGCTAATTCTATTTTTGTAGAGATGGGGGTCTCACTCTGTTCCGTAGGCTGGTCTTGAACTCTGGGGCTCAGGTGATCCTCTTGCTTTGGCCTCCTAAAGTTCTGGGATTATAGGCAGGAGCCCCTGCACCCAGCCTAGTCCCTCTTTCAGTCTCACTTTTCAGAGTTAACCACTGCTAACTGATCCATATGTGTCCCCCCTCTCAATTTACTGTGCATTTTGTTGCTCTATATTATAAATTACATCCTCTTTATATTTCAGAAATTACAGCACATCCTTCTCCCTCCACACATTTATAACTAATGCAAGGATACCCGTTGCTCATAATCCCACCTTATTCTACCTCTTTCAGTCGAGGATTTGTAATCTGGTAAAGGTGCATTCCTATGTTTTTCAAAGCTGTCTCATAAAATAAAATTCTCATAAAAGTTATCCTGCAAAAGGAATGGTACTCTTATCAGACAGGATTGAAAAAAAAATGACAGTAAAGAAAACTGCATATCTGGATCCAGATAATCAGTCTTTCTGGAAAATGACAGAACCAAGCTATCCTTAAAAGTATATTCCTTTTTAGGATCAAGATTTGATGAGAAAATATATTCCCAAAGTCTCAGTCACACAGGAGGTAGAACTAATTAACCCTTGAGACGCAGGAATTGAGTGTATGGGGGGATGTCAGAGGATTAGATTTTTTTGAGGGGCTCAATTCAGTTAAGTTCCATTCATCATTATAAACACGTGCATCAGGGATACTCAGAAAGAACTCAAATTTTTGTTGTTGTTTTAGTGAGAAAAATTGGTACTCAAAAGTTGCCAGCCACCTCTCTCTATTAGTAGAGATATGTCACTTTGGGAAGAACCATGAAATACTGTGTTCAAATTACGCAGTTATAAATTATGTTAGGTAAAGAGCAAAACTTTCTTTTTATCTTGACAAAGGTTGTCCCTGAAAGAATCTAGGGAGAGGGAGAATTTGCATATGGGCCAAGGAGCCCTCTCTCCCATCATACAATTCATGCCTTAAAAGGGTAAGATTTAGTGGTCTTTTGTATATTTACAGAATTGTGCAACTATCACCACTATCGAATTTTAAAATATTTTTAATACCCTGCAAAGAAACTGTACCCATTAGCAGTCACTCCTCATTCTCCTCACCCTAGCATCAGGAAATAACCTTTCTGTCTATAGACCTACCTATTCTGGACATTTCATATAAATGGAACATACAACTTTTGTTTACTCGCTTCTATCTCTTAGTATAGAAGGTTCATTCATGTTGTAGCATGAATCAGTGCTTCATTTCTTTTTTTCATAATCATCATTTTGCTTTTATTCAGTTTCATTAATCAAGTATGAATCCCTGAACAATATACTTTTCTTTTGCCTGTTTTTTAAACTTCTGGTAATATACATGTAACATAAAATTTAAGTGCATTCACATTATTCTGCAATCATCACCACTATCCATCTTCAAAACTTTTTCATCATCACATACTGAAACCCTGTACCCATTTAACAATAACATCCCATTCACCCTCCACCCCTGCCAGCCCCTGGTAACCACTGTTCTAATTTCTGAATCAGTGTATTAAACTATTCTTGTTACTTTCTACAAGTGAAATCATACAATATTTGTTCTTTTGTGTTTGGCTTATTTAGCATAATGTCTTCAAGGTTGATCCATGTTGTAGCATGTATCAGAGTTTCCCATTGTGTGTGTATATACCACACTTTGTTTATTCATTCATCCTTTGATGAACATTTAGGTTGCTTCTACTTTTTGACTATTGTGAATAATTCTGTTCAGCTATGAACACTGATGTATAAGTATCTGTTTGAGTCCCTCCTTTCAATTTTCTTGACAGTATATATAGTAATGGAATTTTTGGATCATATGGAAATTCTATGCTTAATTCTTTGAGGAATCATCAGACTGTTTTCCATAGCTGCTGTACCATTTTACATTCCTACCAAAGACGCACCAGGGATCCAGTTTCTGCACGTCCTCACCGATATTAGCTATTTTCTGACTTTTTGATAGCCATCCTAATGGGTGCCAAGTAGTATTTCATTGTGGTTTTGATTTACATTTCTCTAATGATTAATGATATTGAGCATCTTTTCATGTGCTTTTTGGCCATTTGTATATCTTTTTTGGAGAAATGTCTATTCAAGTGCCTTTTCCTTTTTAAATAGTTTCTGTTGTTGCTGTTGAGTTGTAGGAGTTCTTTATATATTCTGGATGTTAATCTCTTTTTAGATGTGTAATGTGCAAACATTTTCCTCACATTCTCTGGGTTGCCTTTTTGCTCTGTGATAGTGTACTTTGATGCACAAATGTTTTAAATTTTGATGAAGTCCAATTTGTGTATTTTTTCTTTTGTTGATTGTGTCTTTGGTATCATATCCAAGAAATAATTGCCAAATGCAATGTCATAAAGTTTTCTTTTGTTTTCCTCCCAGAGTTTTACAACTTAGGTCTTACTTTTAGGTCTTTGGTTCATTTTAAGTTAATTTTTATATATGGTGTTAAGTAAGGGTCCAACTTTATCCTTTTGTATAGGATACTTGGTTTTCTTTTTCTTAGTATAATTTGTTGCAAAGACTGTCTTGTTCCTGTTGAATGGTTTTGGCACTTTTCTTGTTGAAAATCACTTGACCATATATATGAAGGTTTATTTCTGGGCCTCTATTCAATTCCTTTGGTCTATATGTCTCTTTATGCCAGTGCCATGCTGTTTTGATTATTGAAGCTTTGTAATAAAATTTGAAATCATTAAGTGAGTCATTCAATTTTGTTCTTCTTTTTCAAGATTGTTTTGGCTATTCAGGGTCCTATGAGGTTCCCTATAAATTTTAGGATGGAGTTTTCTATTTCTGCAGAAAAGGTTGTTGGGGCCAGGTATGGTGGCTCATGCCTGTAATCCCAGCACTTTCGGAGACCAAAGTGGGTGGATTGCTTGAGCCTAGGAGTTTGAGATCAGCCTGGGAAACAGAGCAAGACTCTGCCTTTACCAAAAAAAGTACAAAAATTAGCTGGGCCTGGTGCCACATGGCTGTGGTCCCAGCTACTGGGGATGCTGAGGTGGCAGGATCCCTTGAGTTCAGGAAGTGGAGGCCGCAGTGAGCTGAGATCATTCTGCTACACCCTAGTTTGGGGGACAGAGAAGCCCCTATCTAAAACAAATAAGTTATTGGAATTTTGTGGGAATTACATTGACTTGTAGATCGCTTTGGCTAACTAATATTGTCATTTAAATAATATTAAGTCTTCTAATCCATGAACATGGAATATCTTTCTATTTATGTCTTCTTTAATTTCTTTCAGCAGTGTTTCATAATTTTCAGTATATGTCTTTCATCTCCTTGGTTAATTCCTGAGTATTTCATTCTTTTTGATGTTATTATAAATGAAATTTTCTTAATTTCTATATCAGATTGTTCACTGCTAGTGAGTTGAAATGCAACTAATTTTTATGTGTTGATTTTTTATCCTAATACTTTGCTGAATTTATTAGTTGTGACAGTTTTCTTGAGTGTGGAATCTTTAGGGTTGTCTACATACACAATCATGTAATCTGTGAACAGAGATAATTTTATTCTTTCTTTTTGACTTGGATACCTTTTATTTCTTTTGCCAAATTTCTATTTTTGCCTACCTATATTGTCTGATTGTTCTATCTAGAGATCCTAATACAATGTTGAATAGAAGTGGGGAAAACTGGCATTTCTGTCTTATTCCTGATTTGAAGAGTAAAGTTTTCAGTCTTTTGTGATTGAGTGTGGTGTCAACTGTGTGTTAATTTTTCAAATGACTTATGTTAAAGTTGAAGAAAGTTCCTTCTATTTCTAGTTTGTTGAATATTTTTATTATAAAAAGATGTTTAATTGTGTCAGATGATTTTGCTGCATCAATTGAGATGATCATTGGGTTTTATCCCTTTATTTTTTATTTATTTATTTTTGAGATGGAGTCTCGCTCTGTCGCCCAGGCTGGAGTGCAGTGGCGCAGTCTCGGCTCACTACAATCTCCACCTCCCTGGTTCACGCCATTCTCCTGCCTCAGCCTCCTGAGTAGCTGGGACTACAGGCGCCCACCACCAGAACCGGCTAATTTTTTATATTTTTTAGTAGAGACGGGGTTTCACCGCGTTAGCCAGGATGGTCTCGATCTCCTGACCTCGTGATCCGCCTGCCTTGGCCTCCCAAAGTGCTGGGATTACAGGCGTGAGCCCCCTCGCCCACCCCCCCATCCCTTTATTTTGTTAATGTGGTGTACTATAGTGATTCATTTTGGTATGCTGGAATCATCTGTGCATTCTAGGAATAAATCCTTCCTGGTCATAGTGTATAATCCTTTTAATATGCAGATGAATTCAGTTTCCTAGTATTTTTTAAAGGATTTTTTCATCCATATTCATAAGGGATATTGGTTTGTACTTTTTTTTTCCTTGTAGCATCTTTGTCTGGTTTTGGTATTTAGGCAATATTGGCCTCATAGGAAGAGTTAGGAAGTGTTCCAATTTCAATTTTTTGAAAAAGTTTGAAAAAGATAGGTGTTAATTTTTCTTTAAATGTGATAGAAATCACTGATGAAGCCATATGCTTTGCTTTTCTGGGAGTTTTTTAAATTACTAATTCAATCTCCTTATTAGTTATAGATCTATTTATATTTTCCATTTCTTCATGATCTATTCTAGGTAGATTTTGTTTCTAGGAATTGGTCCATTTCATCTAAGTTACCCAATGTATTGAGGCCTAATTGTTCATAGTATTCCTTAAAATCCTTTTTATTTCTGTAGACTTAGTAGTAATGTCTTTGCTTTCATTTCTGATTTTAGTAATTTGAGTTGTCTTTTTTCTTAGTCTAGGAAAAGATTTGTCAATTTTGTTTATCTTTTCAGAGAAAACTTTTTATTTTATTGGCGTTCTCTATTGTTTTTCTAGTCTCCATTTCATTTCTTTCTACTTTAATCTTTATTATTCCCATCCTTCTACTTGTTTTAAGCTTAATCTCCTCTTTTTTCTCATTTTTTTAAAGGCGTAATTATTTCTCTCCTCAATTCTGTCAGTTTTTACTTCATGTGTTTAGGGCTCGGTTTTTAGGTCCATATATATTTACAGTGGTTATTTATTCCTGATGAATTGACACTTTAATCATTATAAAAAGTTCTTTAATAACAATTTTTTGTCATAAAGTCTTTTCTGTCTGCTATTAGGATAGCCACTTTAGCTCTCTTTTGGTTACTATTTGCATAGTATATCTTTTCTGATTCTTTTAAACTACTCGTGTCTTTGAATAAAAAATATGTCTCATAGACAGCGTATAGTTGGGTTAAAAAATCTATCCTGCCAATTTCTGCCTCATGATTGGACTGTTTATTTGCACTTAATGTAATTATGATATGGTCAGTTTACATCTGTCATTTTGTTGTTTTATGTATATTTTTTGTTCCTCTATTCCTTCATTATTTCTTTGTTAACATTAAATCTCTATTTTATAGAATACAGTTTCAATTTCCATTGTTTCTTTAAACACATATTTTTAGTTCTTTTACTATATATTTTAGTTTAGTATATATTTTCTTAATGGCTACACTGGAAATTACAGTCAACATCTTAACTTATAAAAATCTAGCTTGGACTAATACCAACTTAATTTCAGTAATTTAAAGAAGTTTGCTCCAATATAACTCTACCCCGTCTCCTCTACTTCATGTTGTTATTGATATACAAATTACATTATATATATATAATGTATCAATGCAGTTTATATTTTTAAAAATAATTATTTCAGTTATCTTTTAAAATATATAGAAGAAAAAGAATTGGAAGCAAAAATACATTTAAATCATCCTTTAAATTTACTCCACTCCAAGATGCCACTTACACTAGATTGCCTCTGACCCAGTTATTTGGGCACTGTGTGTGTGTGTGTGTGTGCGTGTGCACCTGTAGAGCTATGAAGTAAAAGATTTACTTCACTAAAGAACCACGACTACGGGATCCCCAGAAAACTTTGACAAAGGTAACTAATATCTGTTGGTGATCATAGAAGTTTATCTAGTTCAGCTCTAATAGTGAAATGAAAGCAACCAGGACCAGTTCCTAGATCTAACATATGATGATAATGTGCCCAGCATCAATAGCAGTAGTGATGGTAGACAGAGGTATCTTGAGGCTGTTGAGCTTTCAGTGGTGATGCCAACCTCTCAACTTTGGCAGCTTTAACTGTGGTATGAAGGTCTGTTCTGGACCACCCAGTGCTCAAAGAGCAACTGGGACTGATCTGTTGGACCTAATCATTCCCTAAATAAGAAACACTGGGAGAGTCAGCATTATATGAATTTAAATATTAAGAAAAGTGGCTTTCTTTTAAATCATAACTAGTGAGCAGAAATGTCAATAAATTTAAGCGACACATTTTAGTAATAGCCCTGCCAGTGAAAAGTAAGTGAATAAACAAACAATAATATTATTTAATAGATTATTTCTCTCCCTTCCAGTGCATTTGCTTGATGAGATTTACAAAGTCTAGAAGCTCCTGAAGAGTGGGCCAACACCTTATGCACCTGCAAGAGAACTCAAAATAATCATAGCAGCTCACACTTACTTTTACCCTGTGCCAGGCACTGTGCTTCTCAGAGTGTGAGCTGTGGATCATTGCTGGTCCATGATCTGTTTGTTAATGATCCATGACAATAAGTACACAAATTGAGAATAAACATTTAAACATTTTTATAGCAATTTGACATTGCTGCAACTTGAAGGTAGTTGATCATTTTCACTGAGCTTTACAAAAATGTCAGTCCAAGTTTGAAAAAACCAAAACCAATAAACAAAAACTAATCCTTTTGTTTGGATAGCTTGAAAAGTACTGTTCTATAATATTATTATTTTTTCCACTTTACAGATGAAGAAACAAACTTAGATTAATTACTTGCCCCGGGATACAGTTAACAAGTAGGTGCTGGAATTTAAACCCAGGTGACCTGACTTTGAGTCTATGGTCTCAGGGACCATACTGTGAGCAGTAAGAAGCAGCTCCTTACCCCATTGGCAGACATTTGGCCTGTGGTTGTGGCAGCAGCAGCTTTTAGCAGAGCCCTTCCATTTAAATGACTCTGTCCTTGAGCTGACCTGTCATTGGTCAGGAGGTGAGCACGGGGTGGCTGATGGGGCCTGGCCACTAAGGTGGAAGACTAGGGCATAGGTATTTGTGTTAATAATCACGTATGTCCAGAAAGCCAGGGGTTCCAGCCACAGAAATGAGGGTTTCAGCACACGGCACTAATTACCATGATTTCACAGCTGTGATCAATTCACGTTTTCTCACTTTGAGCTCAGGCCTGCTCTATGGGGACTAATGTGAAGAGGTGTAAAAATAAGTTCTGTTTCCAGCCAGATTAATTACAGGCTCTGCTGAGGCCCCAGTGCATACTGCCTGGACTGCAAGATTGATTGGCTTAGGCCCCAGGTCCAGCTGAAGGAAGGCTACATGGGCTGGCCCAAGGCTGCCCCAGGGGATGCGACTGAAGTCAGAGAGGCAGCCCAGCCCTGCTGCTGTCCAGCTGTGGCTCACCCTGTAGCCTCCTCCTGAGGGCCTTCCCTCCATATGCCACCCATCCATCTCAGAGATGTTCAGGGAAGATTAAAATGAGGCAACGTCTGTAAAAGCCTAGAACATGACACAGAGTGTAGGGGATGCTCGACAGAAGCTAGTTATAATGTCGTTATTATCAGTGTTTTTTTTTTATTGTTATTAATTATATCCTTCTCCTCCTACTAAATCCTAAGTTCTTTGAGAGCAGGGACTTTTTTTTTTCTTTCAGAAAAATACAGAGTGCAGAACACAAGTCAATGTGTATGCCTTTGACGCATGATTTTCCAAGCCACTAAATGAATTGTGAAGTTAAAAAGGCACTTCTGAGAAACAGCTATAGAGAGTTGCTCACTTTGCCTAGAGACAGAAATCACAGGTGATGTGGCAGGGGCAAGTCTTTTGTGTGTAAAGAGATAGATTATGGGTAACAGATGTAAAATCATGTTTTCTGTTCCTGTTGACAAGAGGGGATCAGTATACTTGTTGGGATGAAGTGTGTTTGCCCAAATGGAAGTCTTTGCTAGGAACTTATGGGGGCTCCTTCAGGGGTGCCCCAAGAGAAAAGGCAGGGATGATGAGTGTGGCTTCATGACAGCAGGTGTCTCTGCCCCTACTGTGTTGGAACTTGGCAGGAGTGGTGACCACAGAGCCTGTCCATGCGCCATAAGTGGGCATGCTGATCCAGGTCACCCCGTGACAACACGGCCCCTCCAGAGCCTGCAGGGAAACAGCAGCCCAGCCAGACAGGGGGTGGGGCACCTCTGAACAAAGGTTTGGGCCAATCAAGAATCGGAGCTCCTAACAACAATAACTAAGATGCATTGAGCTGGGCACTCAATAAGCATCTGCCTTCCTTTATCTGATAAGTTCTCGTAACAACCTTTTATGGTAAATACTAACAGCATGCCCATTTTACATGTGAGGAAACTGAGGCTTAGATCAGGTAAGTAGCTTATTCAGTGTTGCTCAAGTAAATACGTTTTAAGAACCCTCAGCCTCGCTCTCCTCTTCCTCAGGGCACACTTTTTTTTTTTTTTTTTCCTTCCTACTGTGTGAGCTGTGGTGGGAATGTTAATCGGGATGCCTGTCTTTCCCTAGTCTTGGGGTCAGGCAAGTGCTCAAAGTCAGGATAAGCAAACTCTCCTTCCTGGGACTCTGAGGAAAGGCTCATTGATGGGGGAAATGGAGGGAGTGGATTCACTCCAGCTCGGCTCCGGGACAAGATGGCCATGGAGCTCTTGCTACATAAATGTCAGGGACTATCCTGGCTCCATCCTGCCTGCTTCCCTAGCTGCTGCCCAGCACTCACCTTATAAACATCCTTCGAGCTGGAGTTAGCCCGAATTGGTTTCTGTCCCTTGTGACCACTGAGCCCTGGCTGACACAATCACAGGCTGGCGAGCAGAGGTACCAGACTTGGGTCCAGGCAGCCTGGCTCCAGATCGTGCCTTCCCCATTGCTCCAGGCCAAGCCAATGGGCAGTAGCCAGCACAGAGCCCCCTCTATGGAACCCTCAGGATGGAAAGAAGGGACTCCGGAAAGGCCGAGGAAGTCCACTGAGAGTTGACTGACAGGAACCCCTGCTTCTCTGGCCTTCAGTGTGCATGAGGAGCTCAGGTTCCAAGTTTCCAAGTGACGTGCCTCCCATTCCGGCTATATTTACATCTTCTGAGTGATGTTCAGAGGTGGTGGCCTTGGTCCCATCTCCTGATGGCTGTGAGCCTGCTCAGGCCAACATTTCAGCTCCTAGGATGGTCCTGGAGCTACGGCCCACCTTTTCCCCAGGTCTCGACTTTGCCTTGCCTTCTTCCCCACAGCCTTCTTTGTCTTCTTGGCTGCCTCCCTCCTGCTCCTAGAAGGGCCTGGTACCAGCCATGGAAGCTGTGATGTGGTGCCGTCCGCGGTCAGCAGCTGCCAACTCTACTATCCTGGAAGGAAGGGCTTAGTTCCCAGGTACAGAAATAGGAAGTTTCAGGAAGCTGGTGAGAGAGAGTGGCTGTGGTTGGGGGCTGCAGTCATACCTGTGTGAGGCTGGCCTACGCTCAACCTTACAAGGGCTGATGCCTCCAAGCAATTGTCCTCCAATTATGTTGGCTTCTCTGATTCCCTTAAAGATTATTCTGCCCAGTTGGCCAGATCCGCTGCACAGGCAATTCAATTTGTTTGGGAAAATGCCAGCCAGATCATTTTCCAATTTGATGTGTTTCTTTGCCCAACCTGAGATTCTTCCATCAGACTGAATTTTTTCCTATTTTTCCTGGCTCATTACATGGCTCTCTGGCCCATCTCTTGGGAAGCAGACCTCCTGAAGTCCTGCATTCAGAGTCCCAGAAGGCTAGCAAAGAGGCCCAGGGTAAAAGATAGGGCTTAAAAACAAAACAAAACAAAACAAAACCTTAGAAAAAAGGCAAAGAATATGTGATTCAGTGAATTCATTCAGCAATATGGAAGAGATTAGTTTTCAATTACTTTAAATTTGAAAAGCAAAATAAATACTAATAGAGTGAAGCAATTCATTAATCTTATGATGCCATTTCAATTCATTAATCTTATGATGCCATTTCTTTTCATTTGATACAGAACATAATTGATTACAACCTATTTATTTTCATTTAATTTTTGAATAGGTGATACATGCATGTGGTTCACAAACCAATAATTATAAAAATGTATACAGAAAGTTTCCTTTCCAACTTTGTTCCTCGTCTGCCCTGCCCCACAACCACAATTCAAATGTTTTTCAATGACTAAAATCTGTCTTTCTAACCATACTTGTCCTCCCCTGGGCTTAGTTTTAACTTAATTTTATCCCACAGATTAAAAAAAGAAACTATTTTCTCACATTATCTTTTGAGAAGATTTTTGCTTTAAAAAAATGATATGTGATACATAACCGAGACTGTGTTGTCATCTTTGAAATTCTTTTCCCTGGTGTTTTTATAAGCCAGAGTCTCCACTAACCTCAGATGACCTGATAAGTTTTGTGTCTCAAAATCCCAGAAAGATTTGTTGAGTGTCAATTGGTATCTTGAGGTCCATGTAGTCAGTGATAAATACCATGCCAAAACTCATCCAAACTGGCAATGAGATGTTAAAGCCCTGAGAAGGATCTCTGGCCAGTCATGCCCTCTGTCCCTTTAGGGTCTCAAACTGTCAGTAAGAGCATGTTATTTTAGACCAAACCAGAGAAGTGTCAGGGGACAATGGTGCTCCTTGGGAAATGCCTTCAACTCACATCAACAACCATGCACCAAGCTCTGTGCCGGGTCCTGAGAAGGAAAACATAAGATGGTTGTTAGGTAGTTGGACGTTTTGGCTAGGGGTGGCATGCAGAGAAAGAGGGAGAGTGAGAATATGCTAGAACTAGAGCAGTAGAAAGAATGGTCTTCAATTCTGGCCACAGATTAGAATCATCTAGGGAAGATCTTTAAAACCATTGATCCCTGAGCCTCACATCCTGGAGTTTCTGGATTCTGATTTATTTGATCTGGAGTGGAGCCCAGGTATGACTATATTTTAACATTGTCTCTAGGTGATCTGACTGTGTAGCCAGATGATGAACTCTAAGGTCATTAGAGTCCAAAATATTTACTTTGAATCTCATCGAGATACAAAAGCATGTGATTACAACTTATATAGTGCAGGTTTCACATTACAGATATCATTTTGTTCTTAGAGAGTAAATGGAACAATATAAATGGATTTCCCTTGTGGTATCTGAATAAAGCCATCATATTTATGTGAATTTGATTGGAGCCAAGGTTAAAATGAAAACAAGCAGTGCAAAACCCAGCCCCTTTACAGTTTGGCCAGGATAATTTGGATGGTCCCTACCTTTATGGCTTGTTGTCTTACCACTCTCTTCTACATTTCCCTCACTGCTCTTCTCTATAAAATGATCATTACCATCTTCTCTTTGCATCTCAAACATTTCCAGAGCTCCTAGTGACTTAGAGGGGACACTAGTTCTCAAATTGGTCCAAAGGTCATGTTATGCTTGGAGAAATCACAGTGTACGGCTCTGAGGATATGAAGTGTGTAACTTTTGTTTTTGTTTTTTTTTTTTTTTTTTCGAGATGCAGTCTTGCTCTGTTGTCCAGGCTGGAGAGCAGTGGTGCAATTTCGGCTCACTGCAGCCTCCACCTCCTGGGTTTGGGCGATCCTCCTGCCTTGGCTTCTCAAGTAGCTGGGATTACAAGCATGCGCCACCATGCCTGTCTAATTTTTTTTGTATTTTTAGTAGAGACGGGGTTTCACCATGTTGGCCAGGCTGGTCTTGAACTCCTGTCCTTAAGTGATCTGCCCACTCGGCCTCCCAAAGTGTTGGGATTATAGGCGTAAGCCACTGTGCCCGGCCTAAAGTGTTTAACTTTGTTTAATTCAGTGTTTCCCAAACTCATTTGACCACAGAACACTTTTTGTGAACACAGGTGTGAAGCAGACATGGTCCACAGACCTGAGCTTGCATCTTGAATGAAGGCAGGTCTGTTTGCACATCCCCAAGATGGCCTTCAGTGATGCTCAGATGCTCACCTTATGGCCTTTATGCTCTTGGGTGGCCTGTCGCATCTTGAATCAGGGCTGAGCTGTGTGACCTCCAAGGCTAGCTAATGAAGGGGGTGTGGCTTCTGCCTTGTTTTCTTGGGTTGCTTCTTCTTGGGGGAAGCCAGCCACCATGTTGTTAGGACACTGGAGTAGCCCTGTGAAGTGGTCCACATGGTGGAGAATGGTAGCCTCCCATCTACAGCCAGCACCACTGTGGCTGAGCCACCTTGGAAGTGTACCCTCTGATCACAGTCCTTCAGCTGACCAGCATCTTGATGAGAACCTCATGAGAGCCAGAAGTGCCAGCTAAGCTCTCTCAAATTCCTAACTCACAGAAACTGTGAGAGTTAATCAGTGTTTATTGTTTTAAGCCACTGTGTTTTGGGGTAATTTGTTATTTAGCAATAGGTAACTAACACACCTGGAGATTTTACTTTTGGGTCTCAGTTTCCTCATCTGTAAAGTGGGCATTACAGTACCTTCTTCATAAGGTTATCATGCCAATCTTAAAAGGAGAAAATGCCTGACCTATAGTATGTGATCAATAATTGGTAGCTATTTTTATGAGCTCTTCTCCATTCTGATCGGTCTTTTTTGTTTCAATTGTCTTAAAACCTCATTGTACAATTTCAACTATTTATGCCTATATTTGTAGTTACAACTAGATGGAAAGCTTATTGTCTTTCATTTATTTTGTCTCACCTGACAACACATAGAAAACAGTCTTTTGGATTCACAGTATGAGCGATAATAGGTGGGCTCTTTAAAGGCTCGCTTTGTTGTGTCTCCTTTGGGGATCTTGCTGACCATCTCTACCTGCTACATTCATCTTATAGCCAAGTGTGAGGCCTGCCCTCTGCTATATAACTATGCTTTAGAGCCACAGGACAACCTTGTTCTTATTCCTAACCTTGGAGGTCCCATCTGCCAGGTAAGGGGTAGAGATCTCAGGTGACAATGAACTTTAGTAGGAGCCTTACTACTCAAGTACTGTGGTTCCCTCTCCCTGAAAGGCTTCCAAATCTCTCCACCTCTTTGTCTCCACCACTACCACCCTAGGCCAGGCCATCATTATCTCTCTCTTGAGCTATCACAATAGCTTGCCACCTGCTTCCAGGATTGTCTCCCCACTCCCTGAAATTATGTCCGATATTTCAGCTAGAATAATATTCCTAAAATTTAAATTTGATTATGGCATGTCCCTGCTCCAAACTCTTTTAAATGATTTACAGGACCTCGCAAGTTCTCATGTGTGTTCACCCTTCCAGTCCCACCTCCCCACAATATCTATTTGCAGTTCCCAAATGTGCTAATCTGTTTCTAGTCTCTTAAGCTTTGCACATAATTTTCTTTCTGCTTTAGGTCACACAACGTATAAAGTTCCAGAGAGTCCCCCAAACAGCATTACCATCAAAGAGCCATGTTTCTCTCATCCCAGATTAGCTGTAGCTGCATAAAATTCCACTATCCACTAGTGAGACACTCAAGAGTTTAATAAGCATTTCTTCCTGTTAGATTACAGATAATTGGCAGGGTGAGTGGGTGGGGGATGGAGAGTTACACAGGAATTTGGCTTCTTGGCATTAAAGACCATATTGTCCATGTGATTCCCCAAACCATTTCAGTTTACTTGGGTCAGTGGGCAAGAGCATTTAGATGTTGAGTGAAAGAAGACCAGGTTAGAATTCTGGAGCCCAGGGGTCAATACATAGACCACCACCCAGCCCTGACCCTTCTTCTGAACTCCAGACCTGGAAAGCCAATTGCCAATTGGACGTCTCTACTCACATGTCCTGCAGACAGTCAAATTTCTCATGTCCACAACCAAACTCATTGTAGGGTCTCCCAAGCCTTCTCTTCCTTTGGTATTATCTTGGTAAATTAATGGAGCAATTAACCACCCAGTCCCTGGGCCAGAAACCTGGATGCCCTCCTGTGCCCACCTCTAAATCTCAGACAAAGTCACTTACAATGTCCTGCATGTTCTGTATGTTGAATATTTCTTCTGGTGGGTCTTTTCCTTTCTATCCACACTGCTTCTGCCTTGGTTCTGATTGACATCTCTGTCCTGCACCATGGCTGCATCAGTTTCTCAAGAGTTTCTCTGCTTCCAGTTGTATCTTTCTCCATACACTCCCGTAATGATATTTGGAAAATGCAAAACTCTCCTGATTAAAATTCCTCAGTGACTCCTTTACTCTGTAAGGTGGCGTCCCACATCCTCTGTAAGGTCGCGTCCCACATCCTCGCCATTGCACACAGGGACCTTGATGAGGGGCTTCTGCCCTCCTCTGCAGCCTCCCCTTGGCTGGCACCCCACTCACATCCTACAGCCTGGCCATGGTAAGCTCATGCTGTTATACTGTTCCTGCATCAGGCTGTGAAGTTTCATGACCCCTCACCCCCACTGCCTTTTTCATACCCCCCTCACTTGGAAAGTTCCCAAACAGCCCATCAAAGGCATCTTAAAGTCTTAAAAGACCTTCTAAGACTTGGCTCAAACACAGGCTTGCTGAAGTCTTTCCTGACCACCACCCCATCCTCTCCCACTTGGCTGAGCGCTTACAGGGTGGGTGTTCCCCATTTCAGCAGCAACTGGCTGACTGAGGGAGGGGGTGTGAGGGGATGGAGTTCCAGCTGAGCAGGCAATGATATGAAAAATTTGCTCAGCGGAAATCATCAGTGGAAGGGAGGGTGATCCAGGATTAACTCTACTTTGAATTTGGCACCAACGCTTTGGCCCTCGGCCTATGTGAAACCAGAGTGGGGCTGAAGGAGATGAGACTGCTGGCTGGAGGAAATCTCTCTGGGGGACAGCAAAGGGTGGCAGACGTGGTCTCTGGCCCCTTGAACCTTCCATGCTTCTTGCTTTGGTGTTTGTGGAAATCTCAGTGCGAATGTGTGGTGGGGAGGGAGACGGGGCTCAAGACAGGAGAGAGGAAGGGAGAGAGACAAATTCATAAGTGTGGACAGCCAGAGGCTGGGAGGAGGCCGAGGCCTTCAGAGTCGGGGAGGGAAGGGCCAGGCGCTCAGCTGAGAAGGGGGAAGCGTGCATCACCTCATTTAAAAACTCTTTACCAGGCAGCCTGACATTAAGGTTTGCACCTCCTTTGCACTACCCATCCAGAATCCTGCTTCCACATTGCCTTGGGAAAGCAAAGGTGTGGGAGTGAGTGAGGGGTGAGGCGCACCCACCCTTCCTGCCTCCAGCCACTTACCCAAGATTCGGTGACCACAGAGACCCATTTCCCCACAACGGATACCCCTATTTTGTCCACAAATGAGAGAAAATGGAGCCTAAGAAAGGAGCCCTGCGGTGCAGCATGTCATCCTGCGGTGGCTGGCTTGGTGGGCCCCAGCACGGGCCCCTGCAGCACTGGCAGTGCTTTCCCAAACACCGCGTTTTTGATTTAACCAATTCAAAAAGGAGTTAACTTCTCCTGAAGAGTTTCACATAATTGGAAACATGCATTCTGGCAAAGACAGATGGAGAAATTTTTGGTACAACTCCAGCAAAAAGGCCAATTTATCAACTGCAGTGGGACTGATGGAGGCTGGTCTGCTGCAGCCCGGGAATTTAGGCAGGCAACGAAGCCCGGGGCTGACGGTAGGTAAGTAGGCAGGCAGGCAGGCAGGTAGGCAAGTAGGTAGGTAGCTGCCTGAATGGTGATGGCAAGCTGGACAGAAAGGCGCATGGAGAGAGCTCTATAACTAAAAGGAGCAGGCAGTACTGAGAAAACGGAATCATTTTCCCTAAAGTGATAGCAAACTTTTTTTCCAGTGAGAAAAAAATGAGAGGCTGGGCATGGTAGCTCACACCTGTAACCCTAGCACTTTGGGAGGCTGACGAGGGTGGATCACCTGAGGTCAGGAGTTTGAGACCAGCCTGGCCAATATGGTGAAACCCCGTCTCTACTAAACATGTAAAAACTTAGCTGGGCTTGGTGGCACATGCCTATAGTCCTAGCTACTCGGGAGGCTGAGGCAGGAGAATTGCTTGAATGTGTGAGGCAGAGGTTGCAGTGAGCCAAGATCACGCCACCGCACTCCAGCCTGGATAACAAAGTGAGACTCCGTCTCAAAAAAAAAAAAAAAAAGGAAAAAGAAATGTGAGACCGGTGATGTGTCAGTGACCAACAGCGGGCTTAATATGATGCTCAGGTGTATAGATGATCAATGTTTTGTCCACACTGTGTGGTGTAGAGGGGGACAGAAGGTGAGTTCTCTCTGTCACTGAGTGACACGTTTCTTAGCTTCTCAAAGCCTGATTCCTCATAGATAAACTGGGGACATGGATGCCTACCTGCAGAGCTGTCACTAGGATTTAAAAATTACTTATAAAGCATGACTGGTATAGTACCTGGTGCTCTGTATGAAGGATGACCTTGCAGGTAACTTTGGATGCCTTGACGCCTACCATTTATAAGATCTTGCCAGCCAGCTCAGGAAGGGAGAGGAGGTGCCACCTCACCAAGCCTTTAGGTCCCTGGGCCATTTGTTTTGGTGCCTGTGTGGTTGAGGATGCTCCTCGTGAGGACCTGTGATACCCTACTTGGCCATGCTCTTCTCTGTTCCTGATCTCACCCTCCAACCTCTGGCTTGGCCTCTCCCAGATCCTGATCTCTGCCCTCTGTGCCTCTCCCGTGACCCTAAGCAGACTGTTCTCAGCTCCCAAAGACTTGGGTGTCTTTATTCACCTTCTTCTCTGATTCTCAAGAAGCTTCATGGAATGATTACCATGATTCAATTTCTATGGAAATAAAAAGTTACCCAGTAGCAGCCTGCCCTTTTAACACAACTTCATTTCTGAATTTTAAAGACAGTTTCTTGGTGGTGAAGAGTCAGGCTTTGGAGTGTGCATGTCTGAATTCTAACTCTGGCTCAGTTACTCACTTCAGCAGTGTGACTTTGGGTGAGTCGCTTGACTCCTCTGAACTTCATTTAAATAAACTATAAAGTAAGAGCGGGGCATGGTGGCTCATGCCTGTAATCCCAGCACTTTGGGAGGCTGAGGGTAGGTGGATCATTTGATGTCAGGAGTTCAAGACCAGCCTGGCCAACATGGTGAAACCCCATCTCTACTAAAAAAATACAAAAATTAGTCGGGCATGGTGGTGCGTGCCTGTAATCCCAGCTGCTTGGTAGGCTAAGGTGAGAGAATTGTTTGAACCCAGGAGGTGAAGGTTGCAGTGAGCTGAGATTGTGTCACTGTACTCCAGCCTGGGACAGAGTGAGACTCTGTCAAAAAACAACCCTATAAAGTAAGAATAACAACAACAAGTTCATAGCGATATTATGAAGATTTAATTAGTATCTAGCACTTGGGAAATGTTCAATAAATGGTAGCTATAAAAATAGGATATGTCAAAGGGTGTATATCAGTGTATGCATATGCTGTATACACAAATATAAATAATCTCTGCCCCTCCTCCAACACAAATCTTTATCTGGGGTCACAGATAAAGTAACCATTCAAGAACCAGGTGACTCAGTTGGGACCTGGCTTCTTTGAGATGGAGTCTTGCTTTGTCACCAGGCTGGAGTGCAGTGGCATGATCTCAGTTCATTGCAACTTCCTCCTCCTGGGTTCAAGCGATTCTCCTGCCTCAGCCTCCTGAGTAGCTGGGACTATAGCCGTGCACCACCACACCCAGCTAATTTTTTTTTTTTCTGTATTTTTAGTAGAGACGGGGTTTCACCATGTTGGCCAGGATGGTCTCGATCTCTTGACCTCGTGATCTGCCCTCCTCGGCTTCCCAAAGTGCTGGGATTACAGGCACGAGCCACCGTGCCTGGCCGAGACCTGGCTTCTAATGCGGGCACTGCCTCTAACCAGCTGAGTGACCCTGGAGAGGCCCCCTCATGTAGATGGTTCTCTATAGGCTTCTATGAAGTGTGGCCATAAAGCAGGCACTTGTTATAAACTGAGACATGGAGCACCATGCTGGAGTGCAGGGTTTGGGAAGCAGGGGTCCTCACAGGGGTTCACGCTTGTCAAGAAGGAGCTGTGTAAAAGAAGGGGAGGGGCCTGCTGCCTCTTGACTCTGCCTCTCCTCCTCCAGCTTCCTTGGCCACCACAGCCATGTGGACTGCAGGAGAGAGGCCTCTCCAGTCTGCCTTTTCCTTCGCTTAGCGCGAGGCTGCTGCCAAACTGAGGCTGGTTGTTTCTTGATCTCCTACCCAGGTGGTAGCAACTTTCCAGATAAAGCAGGGTCCTCTGTGACCCCAGGAGCCCACCATGTGCTGGAAATGGGCTCTTAACATTGGGATCAGACCCTTGGGGCTTTATAATCCTGGTTCTTAAGTTGGATATTGGACTGTCATTCTGACACACAAACAGAATACTTGAAAAATCCAGGCCCTAGAAAACCAGGATTAAGATAAAGTTGAGGTGCAGGGGCAGTGGGGTCTAGAAGAACATGGACTAAGAGGAAGGGAAAGAAGCTAGTATAGATAGCACGGACTACTGTGTGCCTGACATTGGACTTAGCATTTTACATATATTCTTACCTCATTTATACTCTTCAACAATAGGCAGCACTATTACCAGTCCCATTTTAGAGATGAAGAAGTTAAGGCTGATAGCTTCAGTGACTTGCGCAAGGTTACCCAACTAGTAAGTCCTGGTGCCAGGATTTGAGTCAAAGTTTTTCTGACTTCACAGCTTAAGCACTAAACCACTAAACCATATGAGACAGCTAAGAGATACTCAGTTCTCCCCACAGCCTTGTGAGGTGCAGACATCACTATCCTGATTTTCCTGTTGTGAGAAGTATGACCCAGTCTTTCCCAAAGATTCCCAGCATGGATTTGAAGCTGGGTCTGTCTCACACCAAAGCCTGTGTGACAGCAGCGCCTTCCTTGTCTCCACCGGACACAGGGAGGGCTGGTTGGACTTCCCTTGGGATAGGGCATGTGCTGTTGTGGGAAGTCAGGGACCCCAAACAGAGGGACCAGCTGAAGCCATGGCAGAAGAACATGGATTGTGAAGATTTCATGGACATTTATTAGTTCCCCAAATTAATACATTTATAATTTCTTATGCCTGTCTTTACTGCAGTCTTTAAACATAAATTGTAAAGATTAAATGGACACTTATCACTTCCCCAATCAATACCCTTGTGATTTCCTATGCCTGTCTTTACTTTAATCTCTTAATCCTGTCAGCTAAGGAGGATGTATGTCACCTTAGGACCATGTGATAATTGCGTTAACTGCACAAATTGTACAGCATGTGTGTTTGAGCAATATGAAATCTGGGCACCTTGAAAAAAAGAACAGGATAACAGCAATTGTTCAGGGAATAAGAGAGATAACCTTAAACTCTGAACTCCGGTGAGCCGGGCAGAACAGAGCCATATTTCTCTTCTTTCAAAAGCAAATGGGAGAAATACTGCTGAATTCTTTTTCTCAGCAAGGAACATCCCTGAGAAAGAGAATATGCGCCTGGAGATATAGGCTTATAAACAGCTCCCCCACGTGCGCCTGTGTCTTATGGTCGAGACTGCAGAGGTGAAATAGACTCCAGTCTCCCATAGCGCTCCCAGGCTTATTAGGAAGAGGAAATTCCCACCTAATAATTTTGGTCAGACTGGTTGCTCTCAAAACCCTGTCTCCTGATAAGATGTTATCAATGACAATGATGCCCGAAACCTCATTAGCAATTTTAATTTTGCCTCGGTCCTGTGGTCCTGTGATCTTGCCCTGCCTCCGCTTGCCTTGTGATATTCTATTACCTTGTAAAGTACTTGATGTCTGTGACCCACACCTATTCGTGCACTCCCTCCCCTTTTGAAAATCCCTAATAAAAACTTAATGGTTTTTGCGGCTTGTGGGGCATCACGGAACCTACCGACATGTGATGTCTCCCCCGGACACCCAGCTTTAAAATTTCTCTGTTTTGTACTCTGTCCCTATTTCTCAAGCTGACCAACGCTTAAGGAAAATAAAAAAGAACCTACGTGAATATCGGGGCAGATTCCCCGATAATGCGCAGTGGAATTTTGTGATCCCCACAGGACCGAAGACTTTTAATCATTTTCGTAACACTGACCACTTCTGTCCATTAAAAAACAGAAATTTAACATCAAGAGGAAGCATAACATTTAGAAGGGATTTGTTGAATCTGGTACTGTATTAAGAGAGCCATTTCAACTCACTGAAAGTATGAGAAGTATTTTGCATTTAAGCAAATAAAAGTCTCAGGAGTCCACTAATAATTATGCAACCCCAAATTTATGGTTCCTAGGTCTCATTGGATAAAATGTGAAGCATAACAACAAACTCATTAGGTTATGACACATTAAAAGAATGTGAAATATTTATTAAAGCAACAGACAATGGTGAAATAGACAGCTTGGGGCCTGATATTTGAGGATGAGAATACGAATTTTGAGTATACGCCAAAATTGCTCTTTGGCAATATTCATTAACATCTGTCACAAAAGGTCAAGAGACCCAGAAAATATGCGTAAAAATAATTAACCACCAGGTTGAAGTGAGCAGGGAAACCAGGCCCAGGAGAGGTGTGAAAAGGCTTTACAATGTCTGGAAGTCTTCCTCTTCAGTGTGTGTGGGCAAGGAGCTTAGATTCATTGTGGGGATACTTCCTAGGCAAAAATGTAACACCCAATATGCCAATAAGGAGGCCCTGAAAGGAGAGGTTTTCAGCAGTGCCTCCTTTTGAGGATGGTGAGGAGAAGTCTTTATGTTTGCTGCTATTGTACTCTCTCATTTAAGAAATATAATTTAGGGCTGTGTGTGGTGAATCACACCTGTAATCCCAAAATTTTGGGAGGCTGTGGTGCAAGGATGACTTGAGTTCAGGGGTTTGAGACCAGCCTAGGCAACATAGCAAGACCCTGTTGCTACTTTAAAAAAAAATTAAAAAAATTAGCCAGGCACAGTGGCACATGTCTGTAGTCCCAGCTACTTGGGATGCTGAGGTGGGAGGATTGCTTGAGCCCGGAGGTCAAGGTTGCAGTGAGCCAGGATCATACCACTGCACTCCAGCCTGAGTGACAGAGTGAGACCCCAACTCTAAACAAAACAACAACAACAACAACAACAGAAAAGGAAATACAATTTTGGCTCTTTTCTTAAAGTGAATAAATGCCATCTGGTTCATGTTTTAATAGTTACATTTTAAATAAACTGGGGCTCATTTAGACGAATCCTGGGAATACCAGTGATAGCACTGCTCTGAGCAGCACCTTCAGCTCTTTAAACTACTCCAGCTGTTTGGGTCCTCCCTGCTGAGCTCCCAGATGTCAGGGAGCAGAGACAAGCAACTCATGGTGTACTCTGTCCAAATTCCTGACCTGCATGAGCATGAGAAGCGGTTGTGTTTTATGCCACTAAGTTTGGGTGGTTTGTTATGCAGCAATAGAAAACCAGAACATGTGGAATCTCCTAAGTTTTAAAAGCCATGCCTAATTCAAGATTTTACAACAACAATGGCAGTACCACAATGCTGGCCAATGCTGTGCAGACCAAACGTGATTGCTGGATTTGTTCCCGTAGGACACCAGCTTGAGACTTCAACTTAAAGAAATTATAAATGGTAGGTGGTCGATGACCAATGGGACAAAAGAGAACCAGCAAGGAGGGCAGAGATTTCTTTGCAGAGAGATGGCAGGCACAGGGATTAGTGGGGTGCTCAGAATTACTGCAGGTTTTCAAAAAGTGAATGTTAAATGCAAGAAGGTTCTCATTGAGAGGCCAAAGGACCTTAATTGATCTGGAATACATTGGCATCTCATGTACCATATACTTAGATGTTTTGGAATTCACTCAAGAAAACCACTGATAGCTATTTTGGATCCACGAATACCAAGTATTTTCTCCTTGCAGGGAACCTCAGTCTGCAGGGTCCCATTTGTTTCATCCTTGCCTGGGAGCAACTAGGCACTGAGTTTTCCCAGGTTGCATTGTGAGAAAACACTAGAATGGACAGGACAAAGGCAGATAGCATAAGGAGACAGGCCCTTAGCAAATAGAGTCCATGCGAATAGGTCTGTGTGGACTCAGAGGACAAATGTAACAAACTCCTACATGGGCCAGCCTTCTCATCTCATAGGTAACTTGTTTCTAGTTACCCCTTGGATTGTGAAATTCATTTATACAAGATTGCCCATCAATTGCAGTTAGCAAAGAGCACAGACCATTTTCAAACACATTACATATTGGAGCAAGAAGAGGTCTTATCATTCAGTCTTCTTGTTTTACAGACAAGGGAAAGGAAGGCCCAGAGAGGGAGAAGGACCTGCCCAAGGTCACACGGCCAGTTAGTGAGCAATTGAACCTGGAGCTCAGCTTGCCTTTCATTGTGCAACCAACTCATTTTTTCTGTGCTTTCAGTAGCTTTCTGTTTGACTTCATCTAACTACCTTCAGAGCACAATTTATATTCTTCTTCATGATTTCAGTAATTTGTGAAGACAGTATATTTTTCTAAGAAGGCCGAATTTTTCTAAGCCACAACTTTCTGCTGCTTTTATAGAATACTATCTGTGCAGGGCTGTAATGAGAGTGGTTTATGTTGTCTTCTCAGCTCTGACTACCTCCGCTGAAGTGGGTGGGCTTATGTGGGCACTTACGTTCTATAAGAACCTGGTTCTTACTCCATTTCCAATTCCTAAGTGATTTGACCCAGGAGAGCTAGTCCATCAGCTGGACAGAAACCAATGGTTCTCTCTAAATACTTCCTACCAAGAGACTCAGGAACCATGGCTGGATGGCAGTGAGCTCTTGAATTAAAATGTTATATGGAGCAATAGGTGTGTGCAAGCTGAAGATAAGCAGTAAGATTTAGGGAAATCTGCATTGAAGATGGACAGGGGAGCAAACCCACAGAAAGAAGCCAAGGCAGGATCATGTGGCCTGGAGTGGGCAAAGGAAAGCACCGCTGTCCTCATGGGGCTCCCCTGCCAATCTTGTGCTATGGGGCCTGGCCGATAGCCTTTCTACTTGAACCAGCTATTTCTTATAACCCACTGATCTTCCCTCAGTGAGCCATAACCTAACAGTAGAGATAAAATATGTCAGGTCATTGAGTACCTGTAGATTCTAATTTGGCAAGTGTGGAAAGGGCCTGGATGGCATATTTTAAAAAACCTTACTTTGCAATTCAGCAGACCAGCCAAGATCAAGAGCATCATCCTGCAGAAAAAGGTCCTGGCTCCTTGCAGGTACACAACCCCTTCTGTGCCTTGGCCTTGTCTGCCTCATTTGCTTCACTTTGCCCCAAGTCCTGCCTCACAATTTATGCTCTTGAGTTTATGTTCAGAGATTTTCTCTAAGCTTCAGGGCTAAGCAGGATGGAATCCCCTCAAGAGCATCCCCCACTAAGCTACAGAGCTACTCAAGAGGTCATATCTCCCTCTGAGTCCGCAATTCCTTCCCTCCTCATTTACAATCTTTCTCCATTTTATACCCTAGACTTCCCTCGGTCCCGGGGAAAGCGCAGGAGGAATTAGGACTTCTCTGGGGCCATCCCAGGTCCTCACCTGCCCCCTGCCCCTGTGCTTCCTTCTACCTCCTCCTGGAATCACCCTCTTTCCTACCGGGAGTACCTCCCTTCCCTCCTCTCCACCTGTCTCCCTCCCCCAGCCTGAGACATTCAGGCCAGAAGAACATCCTGGCATCTGCTGGGGGTCGGAAGGCTTTGGGGACAGACCTAAGCTGAAGGTGGAGAAGGGGGTCTGGTGTTCCAAGATGTGTCCTTCACATTCATTATTTTAGCTGACTTTGTTTTTGAGCCTAAGAGTAAATGTAAACACCTATCTCAAGAACAGACACTTTACAGGGAGCTGTCTAGTACCACATTAAGCTGAAATGAGGAAATATTTTCCCAGTTAGCAAGATACCTTCTATTTCCTGAGTCTTGAGTGCCTGTTAATAGATCAGTGTGTGGTTTCCATCCTACTGACTGGTGGCTTCCTGTAACTTGAAGAAGCTACAGTATTCTTTTTGGTCTCTGAGACATCAGGAAGGGAACCTAACTTATTGGGTTATCACACTTCTGACACCCCTGCCCCCAATTCCCTTCTTGCTGCTACTTCCCTCTTCCATGCTAGCTGTTCCCTTTGCCTTCAATCTCTTGTCTTTGCACTCCTTTACCATGCTGACTCCTGTCTTTTCTTTTCTTTTTTTTTTTTTAAGAAGGAGTCTCACTTGGTCGCTCAGGCTGGAGTGCAGTGGCATGATCTCGGCTCACTGCAACCTCTGCCTCCCAGGTTCAAGCTGATTCTCCTGCCTCAGCCTCCTGAGTACCTGGGGTTACAGCTGCATGCCACCACACCCGGCTGATTTTTGTATTTTTAGTAGAGATGGGGTTTTACCATGTTGGTCAGGCTGGTCTTGAACTGCTGACCTCAGGTGATCCACCCACCTTGGCCTCCCAAAGTTCTGGGATTACAGGCGTGAGCCACCTGGCCTGGCCGACACTTGTCTTGGCGTCAACATGACTCCACATTTTTATTTTTCATACAGGACTCTGTTAGTTATTTAGTAAAGGAGAGTCTGGACACCAGAACTAGCACCTCCCTCTGGAAGCTTTCCTTGATTTCCTCTCCTTTCTGTTCTCATAGACTCCATATCTGTCTCCATGTTGCACTGATCAGAGATAAGCACAAGGGCTTGATGATGGCTGAGTAATAGGTTAGTGGAGCCCTATAGCAAAGGGTCTCTTGGCCCCAGGAGTGATAGCATGAGACTACAGTATGACTATAGGTGCCTGAAAGGAGCTATGGAAAGGGGTGGGTGATGGAGAAGCAGAGGATAATGGACAGGGTGAGAGCAGAGAGGGAGGAGCCACAGCCCACGATGGGGCCAGCCTGGGAAGAGAACTGGCTCTGGACATGCATGCTGGGAGGACCTGGAGCACAGACACCTTGTAGAGAAGAGCAGATGACAGAGGGTACCTGGCAGATGGATGTCTTTGGTCCTGTAGGCTCGTGACTTTCAAATTTCTTTGAACCATAAATCATAATAAGGAAAACATTGTACTTCACAATCCAGCAAATAAATACACATCTACATGCTGTCTGAAAACAAGTTTCATAAAAAGTACTTAATTTTATTACATGTGAAGCACTGATATGTTCTATTCAATTCTAGTCTCTTTTATTGAAAAAATGCAGGTCAGACCATCTAAATTGATCTTACAACCCCTTAACAGATCAAGTTTGTGCATGTGTGTGTGTTTACCAACATTTTTTTGAAAAAATTAAATTCACAGAAAGATTAAAGAACAGTGAACATCCATATGCCCTTTATCTAGATTCATCACTTGCCACATTTGTACTATGTACATGAATATAATACACACATAGATGGACATGTACATATGTGTGTACATGTGTACACACACACAAGTGATTCCCATTATTCACGTATAGTTATACTCTAGAGAGTCATAGTGAACACTGAATTAGAGAATATGGAACCATTGCTCCTAAGGGAGATACAGGGCTAGATTGCTAAGAACCTCTGCTGGCATTTTCATTAAGCTTGTTTTGTGTGTGTTTCTGTTTGAAGACAGTTTATGTATTATATATTGTTGATTCAGTAACACTGAGCATATGGCCGTTAGTGCTATGACTCATGTCTGAACGAAGCTTCTCTAACACGTGTTTTCTCCATGAGGTTCATCACAGCCCTCTTGCTCGTGGGAACACTAGACAGCACTTCAGCCTTGTGCGTGGGGCAATCTTAAGTAGTGAAATCACCAACAAAAATAAAAATGCAAAAAATGTGCCACTAAATAGACCACAGAAAGGACACTTGTTTACAGTGTGAAACAAGAAGACAGAGTGTTGATCAACCTTCCTTGACCTCATCTGAGAATGTTTGCATTGGATGACTCAAAGTTTTCATCACTCTGTATGTCTGCAAGTAACCATCAAAGCCCTACGAATATTGATTCAGGGGGCTATAATTCTGAAATACATTTTAGCAAGCAGGCAAATCTGCAAATATAGAATGTCAGTGATGAGTATCAGCTGTTTGTATGTGTGAACGTTGCAGACACTATGTCTCTTCCCCCTGAATGCATCTTTTAAGAATAAGGATATTCTCCAACATAACTACATGACCATTACCCTGCCCAGGATAACTAACCTTCATTCAATAATATCATCTATTATGCAGTTTATATTCAAACTTCTCCAATGTTCCCCAAGAATTCGAAGAGCTGTTTTTTGGCGGGGGGCCTAAATTCAATCAAGGCTCACCCACACATTGCATGTAATTGTGTCTCTTTAGTCTCCTTTAATCTATACATCTCCTGCCTTTTAAGAAATTAACATTGATATGTTTGAAGAGTCCAAGCCAATGGTCTCTTAGAATGTCCCACATTCTAGATTTATCTGGTTGCTTCCTCATGATTAAATGTTGATGAAACCCTTTGGGCAGGATTACCCCAAAGCGAATATTGGGTACTGCTTTTGCAGGCCAGGAGAAGCCTCCTATCACTTTGTCCCTCTATTGGTGAGGCTGTTTCATTCCTTCCTTAAATTACTGCTGTAGAGTGGGTGTGATGGCTCACTCACGCTTGTAATCCCAGCACTTTGGGAGGCCAAGGCAGGAGGATCCCTTGAGCCCAGGAATTCGAGACCAGCCTGGGCAACATAGGGAGACCCCATCTCCATACAAAATTTAAAACATTAGCCAGGCATGATGGCACATACTTGTAGTGCCAGCTAATTAGGAGGCTGAGGCAGGAAGGCTGCTTGAATCCAGGAATTTGAGGCTGCAGTGAGTCATGATTGTGCCCCTGCACTCCAACCTGGGTGACAGAGTGAGACCCTGTCTCAGGAACAAATAAATAAAAATGAAGTGCTGCTCTAGGTGAATTAGGGTCAGCGCTGTAGAGGTGAGGGCCTGAGGAGTGGAGGAAGAACCAGGGATCATTGTTGTGAATGGGGAAGGAAGTCTTAGGGGCTGAATCCCGGCAGCGGCCTCTCTCCCAGGAGCAGAGGGCCTGCATCTGTCCTGGAGCCCTTCCCTTGTCAAGAGCATGAAGAAACACAGCGTCAATGTCTGGGGGCCTACTTTCAATTTCCAGTGAAATTAGGACAAAGTTCTTTAGGCTTGATATCATTTCTTTTAAGCCTGAGGCTTGAAGTTGGAGCATTCTAAATGCGTAGGAAACTGTTATGAATAGCAACGAAAGGCAGAGTAACTAACACCTGACATAGCTATTTTCCTTGCCATTGCCTCTGCATGATTTAATATTTAATATGCTTGTGGTCAAACCAAGTCTGAACAGAGCAAGCCTGAAGCATTTCTAGCAACACAGCCAGGTGGCCAGGAGCCCAAAGTGATATAACTGCAGTTTACTCACAGGCTTTCAGAGTAACCTTTAGGGCTGGTTGAACTCTCAGACACCACTTAGCATTTCCTAACAATGATCTGTAATGCATTTGGGAAGCCTGTCTGAATCACCCAATTAGATCATGCTTTCTAATGGGCCTCAATGCAGAGATGCTGCCAACAGCTTTGGCAGAGGCACACAGAGCCCCCTTCTTTACAAGGCATCTTCCACTCTCTGTTTTTGATTTCACTCTCACAACATCACTGTGTTGTATCCCAGGCGGATGCTACTATTCCCACTTGCAGATGAGGAATCTGAGGCTCACTGAAGTTAAAGTGACTTGTGCAACGTCACAAAACCCTTGAATGGTTGCTGTGAGCTTTCAACTCAGGAAAGGGCTTGACTTTCCCCTCAGGTGCCCTTTCCACTGTGGTGTTGGGAGTTAAGCAGAGGCAGACAAGTCATTACTGGATGGGAAATGCCCTGTGAGCTATTGCCAGCTATGTTTCTGTGTTGGCCTCCAGCAGTGCTTGTCTGATCAGAGACAGGGGTTATGTGGTTAGAACTGGGAAGAAGGCACCCACTAAAATTCTTTAGTGACTTGTTTTAACTTTTGTTTTAGGTTTAGGGGTATAAGTACAGGTTTATTATATAGGTAAATTGCATGTCACAGGGGTTTGGTGTACAGATTATTTCATCACCCAGGTAATAAGCAGAGTACTGGATAGACAGTTGTTGGATCCTCACCCTCCTCCCACCTTGTACCTTCAAGTAGGCCCCGGTATCTATTATTCCCTTCTTTGTGTTTACGTGTACTCAATGTTTAGCTCCCACTTACAAGTGAGAACATGGAGTATTTGGTTTTCTGTTTCTTTGTTAGTTTGCTGAGGATAATGGCCTCCAGCTCCATCCATGTTGCTACAAAGGATATGATCTCATTTTTTAAAAATGGCTGTGTAGTATTCCATGGTGTATATGTACCACATTTTCTTTATCCAGTCTACCATTGATGGGCATATAGGTTGACTCCATGTCTTTGCTCACTGTGAATAGTGCTGCGGTGAACATACATGTGCATGTGTCTTTATGGTAGAATGATTTATATTCCTTTGGGTATATACCCAATAATAGGATTGCTGAGTTGAATGGTAATTCTGTTTTGAGTTCTTTGAGAAATCTCCAAACTGCTTTCCATAATGGCTGAACTAATTTACATTTCCACCAGCAGTGTATGAGCATTCCCTTTTCTCTGCAACCTCGCTAGCATCTGTTATTTTCTGACTTTTTAGTAATGGCCACTCTGACTGGTGTGAAATGGTATCTCCTTGTGGTTTTGATTTGCATTTCTCTGATGATTAGTAATGTGGGCATTTTTTCATATGCTTTTTGGCTGCATATATGTCTTCTTTTGAAAAATCTGTTTATGTTCTTTGCCCTCTCTTTAATGGGGTTGTTTTTTGCTTGTAAATTTAAGCTTATAGATTCTTGATATGAGACCTTTTTCAGATGCATACTTTGCAAATATTTTCTCCCATTCTGTAGGTTGTCTGTTTACTCTGTTGGTAGTTTCTTTTACTGTGCAGGAGATCTTTAGTTTAATTAGGTCCCATTTATCCATTTTTGTTTTTGTTGCGATTGCTTTTGGAGTCTTGGTCACAAAATCTTTTCTGTAGCCTATATCCAGAATGCTATTTCCTAGGGTATTTTCCACAGTTTTTATATTTATGTTTTACATTTAAGTCTTTGGTTCATCTTGAGTTGATTTTTGTATATGGTATAAGGAAGGGGTCCAGTTTCAATCTTCTGCATATAGCTAGCCAGTTATTCCAGCACCATTTATTGTATAGGGAGTCCTTTCTCCATTATTTGTTTTTGTTGATTTTGTCGAAGTTCAGATGGTTGTAGAGGTGTGGCTTTATTTTTGGGCTTTCTACTTTGTTCCATTGGTCTATGTGTTGGTTTTAGTACCAGTACCTTATTGTTTTGATTACTGCAGCCTTGTAGTATAGTTTGAAGTCTAGGTATAGAATCATATTGTCTACAAACCGAGATAGTTTGACTTTGTCTCTTTCTATTTGGATGGCTTTTATTTCTTTATCTTGCCTGATTGCTATGGCCACGACTTCCAGTGCTATGTTGAATAGGAGTGGTGACAATGGGCATTCTTGTTTTGTTCTGGTTCTCAAGGGGACTGCTTCCAGCTTTTGCCCATTCAGTGTGATGTTGGCTATGGGTTTGTCATAGATGGCTCTTATTATTTTGAGTTATGTTTCCTAAATGCCTAGTTTGTTGAGGGTTTTTAACATGAAGGGATATTAAATTTATTGAAAGCCTTTTCTGCTTCTATTGAGATGATCATGTGGTTTCTGTTTTTATTTCTGTTTATGTGATAAATCACATTTGTTTATTCATATATGTTCAACCAACTTGTGTCCCAGGAATTAAAGCCTACTTGATCATGGTAGATTAGCTTTTCTATGTGCTGCTGGATTCAGTTTGCTAGTATTATGTTGAGTATTTTTGCATGTATGTTCATCAGGGATATTAGCCTGAAGTTTTCTTTTTTCATTGTGTCTCTGCCAGGTTTTGGAACCAGAATGATGCTGGCCTCATAGAATGAGTTAGGAAGGAGTACCTCCTCCTCAATTTGTTGGAATAGTTTCTGTAGGAATGGTAGCAGCTCTTCTTTATAAATCTGGTGGAATTGGGCTGTGAATCTGTCTGGTCCTGGGCTTTTTCTGGTTGGTAGGCTTTTTATTACTGCTTCAGTTTTGGAACTCATTATTCGTCTGCTCATAGATGTGTTTGTAGTAGTCCCCGAGGGTTTTTTGTATTTCTGCTGGGTCAGTGGTAATGTCCCTTTTGTAATTTCTGATTGTGTTTATTTGGATCATCTCTCTCTCTTTTTTTCTTTGTTAGTCTAGCTAGTGGCCTATCAATCTTATTTGTTTTTTCAAATAATAAACTTTTGATTTTGTTGATCTTTTGTATATTTTTGCATCTCAATTTCATTCAGTTCGTCTCTGATTTTGGTTATTTCTTTTCTTCTGCTAGCTTTGGGGTTGGTTTGCTCTTGTTTTTCTAGTTCTTCTAGGTGTGATGTTAGGTTGTTAATTTGAAATCTTTCTAACTTTTTGATTTGGGCATTTAGTGCTAGAATCTTCCCTCTTAATGTCTGGTGACTTCCCAGAAGGTCAGGAGGGCTCCCTCTACTGGAAGCATCAAAAGTGGCCCACAGCTTGGTGGTCAAGACCATAGAGTTAGAGTTAGATTGAGATTGGAATCTCAGCTCTGCCTCTTACTGATGTGTGGCCTTGAGCAGGTTGTTTAACCTTGCTCATTGTAAGTCTTCTTACCTATAAAGTGTGGTTTTATAGTTTTTTATGAAGATTGAATTATTGCATGTAAGGTACTTAGATCAGTAGTAGACACTCTATAATTAATAACTGTTATTGTATAATGCACTTAGTAAACACTCAATAAAAAGCCATTGTCATGGCATTGAGACATTTTCATGAACAGTGGTTGCTACTTGCAGACAATGTCATTGAGAACTGAACATATTCTGTGACAGTGTCTCCCAGAGGCTAAAGAAACTTCCTAAGTACAGAAGCCTGTGATTTGCACCTATATAATGTGCTCCATGAGACAGTTTTCCATCATGTAATCAGTAGTGCATTGAATAAGTGCTGGACAAATGGAGGTAAGAGTTGTGTTTCTTGCCCTCAGGGAACTTATGATCTGGCTGGGGTTGGCCAGTGGGGCAAGGTGCAAAAACCCATGCATAGAAGATAAACACCAAATATGGTAACATCGTCCATATGGAGAGGATTGGGTCCCTTTGGAGTACAGAGAATTAGGGGAGGCAAGAGCCACAGTGGCCAGGCAAGTCCTCGCATAGGAAATGGACTTGAACAGTAACATTAAGTCATTCCTACTCCCTCCTTGCTGAGCAGGAATGAGAAGGCGAACTCCCAATGACAGGTACCGACTTGGTATCAGTTCAGGGGACCTCCCAGGCCTCTCTGCCCTTTGGTGGGGGTGTTACCTTGTGTTCAATTGTAATTCTTTCAGAGGGTCCAGGCAGCTGGTATGGGTATTAGTCAGGGTCAGGCCATACATGGGTCTGGGAAGCTCTGTCCATCTACCTGTTTGTCCACTCAATTATCTATATTTGTCTATATGTCTGTCTGTCCACATCTGCTCATTTGCCTGTCCATCTTTTCATCTGTTGACCTGTGTATGTCTGTCGTTCCACTCATCTATCCATCTGTTAGTTCAATCATCCATCTATCTGCTGTCTATCTGTGTGTCCACCTGTCCTTTCCATATTTCTATTGCTCATCTTATTCCACAAAAGATTTGCAGTGGATTACAGAAAACACAAGGAAACAAAACAAGCAGACACACACGCATGCACGTATGCACACATACACAGGATTAGAAAGGTCTATGAAGCTAAGAAGTTGCAAATGGGAAAGGGGCTAAAACTCAGACTATGTAGAAATGACATAATTGGTTGCTGCTATAGTTGAGCCACAAATTTGTCTCCTATTTATTTTTACAGTTATCTTCCCTGAAGTAGACACAATCTACTATTTGTTTACAAGAAAAAATATTTTTTCTTGTTTTTAGCTCAAAAATAACTTTATCTCATGAGGCTTCCTTCAGTTTCTGGGGAGAGGCAGTTGTTGGTAGTTTTATATGGTGGCTTCTAAATCAGACCAGCCTGAGTTCATATACTGCATCTGTCATTCAACAACTGAGTAACCTTGGGCTCACTGAGTCTTTCTGTGTCATACTTTCCTAATCTATAAAAAAATGTGATAAGACAAGTATCATCTCAAAGGGCTACAGTGAGGATTAACTGTGATTGTATATACCCAGAACTTAGTAAGGTATGGGACATGTAATTAATCTTTAATATGTGACAGCACTTGTTATTATTGAACCTAATCAGGTTTCGAAAGCAATCTCTTGAGTGTGGTTGAGCATTAGCATTCACTCAGCTTCTGCATGCAGAAATCATGCAGAAAGTCAAGGACAGAGCAGCTCTGCCCAGGATAGTGCCTGCTAGCCTTGGATGGGCAGGGTAGACACTCTCATTCTCCAATCTGTCCTGTCGATTAGCAATCTGCTTTTTCCCTGTCCCTCAAGGTCCAGTCATGGGGGAGTACTTAGCCAGAATGCCCTGACCTTGTGGCCCCAGCTGGGAAGCAGAGACTAGGCAAGCTGCTGCGACTCACCTAATCTTCCCAGCAGCCATCCCTTTGTGCTTAAAGATGATTAATTGCATGGGAGAGTAAGTGTGTATCCCTCTCCTTGGCTGCAGTTGCCTCTCTCCCTCAAGCTCTGCGTAGCCAGCAGCATTTCATTCTTAACCTTGCAGTCTTCCTGGGCCTGATTTGCATCCACAAAGTTTCTATGTCCTATTTAGGAGTTGAACCATCTCTCCTTAGAGATCAAGGGGTGTGGTGCAGGGGACAAGCAGGAGGTGGTGTGGCTTATTCTGTCTGAGAGCAAGAGCCAACAACTCAGTTGTGACTGTGTATATTTGTGTGCGAGGGAAGATAGGGTGAGAATGGAATAATTCCACTTTGTTTTTACTTTTAAGTATTGCACAAATGGTCTCTGGAGTCCGCTGGCAGCTGGTAGACTTTGATTTAAAAGCAATGAATTATATCCTCCAGTTGTGAGTAAAATTACAAATATCTTCAAGATGCGCAGTGCTCTGAGAAAGGGAGCTCACTCATCCAGGCTCTGCGGATGCCTCCTGTCCAGAGAAGGACACAGCACCTCTCTCTCCAGAGGGGAAGTAGGAAATGGGGAGAAGACTGTGGGGAGCACGTCCCACAACACAGGGACTAGAGAAGAGTATGATTTAGGGACATAGCCTGGATCAGATATGGGGTAGGCAGGAATGGGAAAGCCAAGTGAAGCAACATGGGCCCCTTTCAGGCTCTGCAGGTAAAATCCTCTCAAATTCGTGTCTGGAGAGCAGCTGTGTAGTAGAATACCTGGTATCATCAGGTAGAATGGATGCTACTTGATGAAGGCTTCTTCACCTCAGCAGCAAATATATATATTTGATACAAAGTCTCGCTCTGTTGCCCAGGCTGGAGTGCAGTGGTGTGATTTTGGCTCACTGCAGCCTTGACCTTCCAGGCTCATGCGATCCTCCCATCTCAGACTCCCAAGTAGCTGGGACTACAGGCACACCACCACACCTGGCTAATTTTTGTATTTTTTGTAGAGACAGGGTTTCACCATGTTGCCCAGGCTTGAGCTCCTGGGTTCAAGCCATCCACCCACCTTGGCCTCTCAAAGCGCTAGGATTACAGACATAAGCCACTGCATCCAGCCAGCAAATATTTACCAAGTGCCCGCAATACAGAAATAGAAAGTCAAAGCTGGGTGTTGTGGTTTGGATCTGTGTCCCCACAGAATCTCATGTCGAATCGTAATCCCCATATTGGAGGTGGGGCCTGGTAGGAGGTGAGTGTATCATTGGGGTGACCCTTCATAAATAGTTTAGCACCATCCCCTTGGTGCTGTCCTCATGATAGTGAGTGAGTGATCATGAGATCCGGTTGTTTAAATGTGTGTGGCACCTCCCACTCTCATTCTCTTTTCCTTCTTGCTCTGGCCATGTAAACTGCCTCACTCCCCCTTTGCCTTCTGCCATGATTGGAAGCTTCCGTTATGCTTCCTGTACAGCCTACAGAATCATGAGCCAATTAAACCTCTTTATAATTTACCCAGTCTCAAGTATTTCTTCATAGCAGTGCAAGAACAGACTAATATGCGGGACATAGTGTCTCCCACCTGTAATCCCAGCACCTTGGGAGGCCAAGACAGGAAAATGGATTGAGGCCAGGAGTTTGAGACCAGGCTGGGCAAGATAGCAAGACATCATCTCTACAAAAAATAAAAAAAATGAGCCAGGTGTGGTGGCATGTGTCCATAGTCCCGGCTGCTCCCAGCTGCTTGAAAGGCTGAGGCAGAAGGATTGCTTGAGCCCAGGAGTCTGAGGCTGCGGTGAGCTGTGGTTGCACTACCGCACCCCAGGCTGGGTGACAAAACGAGACCCTGTCTCAAAAGAAATTAATAAAGTATGGTGCTCTTGGGATATGAAACCCGTGGATAGGGAGGACCAACTTTTTGTATATATGCAGGTTCCACAGGGCCAACTTCAAGACTTGAGTATGTGTGGATTTTGGTATCCAAGGGAATCCTGAAATGAATTCCCCAACTCTACTGAGGGACTGCTATATATTCAATAATTGTTTTTCAAAGAGGTCACATCTTCTTGGTATAGTTAAGCATATTGCAGAAGGAGGTTAAGAAAGATGTATACTTGGGGAAG